>NC_080797.1:46490176-46794306 GCF_028018385.1 Neofelis nebulosa
TAGAAAATGGAAAAAACCATTTAGAAAGAACAGTGGCAGAGCAGGGTGAGGGGGATGGGGAGCAGACTGGGAGCACTGGGGTGGGTTGCAGTTGTATGTCAGTAGGTCAGGCTGAGCCCAGGGAGAGGGCTTGAAGGAGGCAAGGGAGCGGGCCATACCAGATCTACTTGTGTGTCTGACCCGATGCCTTCCTTTGAGAAAGAGTGGGAGGCTCACAGCGGGGATGCTTTGGCCAGGGTCCCCCACTGAGTCAGTGTCTAAACTACGTCGAGAATATGGGATTCCCACAGCTCCGTTGGAAAGTCCCCCTCTGCCTCTTTACTTCCCCTGAGCATCTCTGACTTTGTCCTCCTGACCAGCCTCCTGTCTCCACCCCCAAGCTGCCATGATTGGTTTCCACCGGTCTTCTGCAGCCCGGCCTCTGAAGGCCTTGCTTTTCAGCCTTGGGTGACATTGACTTCTGGTGGTCCCACACGAGCCCCAAAGTCTCCCCTACCCTCAGAAGCCCCAGATTGCTTCTTCCCCCATATAAACACACATCCCTCCACCCCAGCCTCCCGGCGCCCTGAGTGGGGAATTGATGCTTTTTTACTTGAAGAGATCTGCTGCTGTCATTTTTGATATCTTCTGTTTTTGTATGCGGGAGCGCAGAGCACAATTAGAATACAGTTATATATCCTCATAGTTATTAAAGCTTGGATTAACATGACATAAAGTTTTGTCTGGGGAGTCTTTTGCTATGGCTCAGGGAGCATTTTTTGTGACAGTAATAGGCTACAGTTAATATACTTGAATGATACTAGAATCTGTGTTATAAGGCAGAACAAAAGGGGTTTATCTGAAGCTGAATTACAAAGGTAGAATTATCACGGCGAACGATCCACAGAGATCCGGGCTTAATTATTGTCACTTGTGTCATTTCGGCATAATACGGGTAGTTACTGGAGCAGAGTAGGAGTGCAGGAGGACCAGCTTGTCAATCACCAGTGACTGCCCGGACCCCGTCCCCTCCCCCTGAGCCGGGCTGGCCATTTGTCCTTCGGATCCACAGACATCAGGACCTTTGGTCATCTGTTGGCTGTGTGACGCTTCCAGGTTTTAGGTTTCTGCCAGGTGGTTTTAATGACTCCCCGCTGTCCCCAGGTGAACAGTCCAGTCCCCGGTCCCCCCTGTTTAGGGCCCCGGCCCTCCCGACCCTGTCGCACCATCCACAAAGCTGATGAACAGGCTTCACACGCGGATTCCGTTTTCTCGGCTGCAGTGCCGCCACCACCTTCCGGAGCCTAATTGTTTTGACAGTGGAGGAGGTGAGCTAATGTGCTCTGTCAGCCATTTGGTGGCAAAGCCCGGCTGTGGCTAGCCCGGGTGCCTGGCCGCAAATGGGCGCGTGTGGGCACACTGGTTCCCCGCCTGCTCCCGGGGGCAGGGCGGGCGGTGGGGGGACAATAGTGGTGCCCCGGGCAGCCCTCTCCCCCGGCTTTGGTGCCTCGTCGGGGCATTCATCCTCCTCTGGGGTGAAGTCAGGTCTGGGGGGTGCGAGGTGGGACCAGGGCAGCTCTGCCCTGAACGGAGCAGGGCACCCAGAGGCTTTCGAAATGCTGCTTATAAGGACCATAATCCTCCTGTTTTGGTGTGTTTTTTTGTTTTTTGTATTCTCCAGCGGCCAGGTGTACGGTTACCGCTTGTGCTGGTGGCAGGTTCAGCCCTCGCCTCCACCTTTACTGTCGGCTGAGGGCCATGCGGCCACGTCACGTGGCCGAGGCGCTGTCATCGGCCCTTTGCAGTCAGCGTGGCTCTTCCTGCCCGGCCGGTCTGCGGAGAGGTTGTTGCCCTGGTGCTTTTGGAAGAGCCGCTCCGCGGTACCCGACTTGTGGAGCAAGAAAGGAACGGGGCTGCGCTGGGCAGCTGAGTGTGGCCGGAAGTGGAGGGGGAGGCTGTGCTTCCTCGGAACGGAGGGGGTCAGGGAGGTGAAGGACCTTGCTCAAGGTCAAGTGAACAGGATTCGAGACTAGCCTTCCTGCCCCTGCAGGCCCTGCTTTCCAACTAGACCTGCATTCATCTAAAATGCAGATTCCTGGGCCCCTTTCTAGAACTACTGAGTCATCCTCTCAGAGGAGTGGCTTGGGACTGTGCACTTAACAGGGTCACCGGGTGATCCATGTACACACAGATGGTTGAAGACTGTTGCTCCGTCGGACAGGTTCTCATGGAAGCCACTTATGAGTTTGGACACCAGGTGCCCTGAAGTAGTCTCCATTCTAGGGGTGCCAGGCCGTGGTGCCTTATACCCCACCGGGCTGGGGTGACAGGAGGTGAGAGTGACGGCCGTGCATTCCACTGGAGCCAAAGGGAACATCCCCCATTTTATAAACAAGAGAAGAGGCTCCACAGAGATCTGTGCACACCTTCGTGGCAGAACCAGCCCTGGTAACTATGACCCCTGCACCTGATGAAAAATACACGGCCATTGCCCTTTGCCTTTCCATTGCTAAGGTAATTTAAAAGAAGGTTTGGTTTTAATTAGAATAAACACAGTATTTTTCTTGCTGCAAAAAGGCCTTCAAAGAGGGAAAAAAAAAAAATCTCAATACCCCAATTATGCCAAAGCATTCCCAGTTCTATCCAGGAGTAATTAAAAAATACAGCTGACGCTTGTTCTCTTGCTTGTTTTTAAATGAATGGCTAAGTATCTGTCAAGATGATGAGCGCCTAGGCCGCTGACGGCCTTACGATCTCAATTTGCTCCTAGGAAGCACGGTGATGGGAACAGGAGAGCCGTAGTTTTGAGCCATGAGGCACCCGGGCCTGCTCGTTCTGCGGTTGGTGGAGAGATCTCCCCCAGCCAGTACTGAGTGTGGGCGGAAGGCCACACTTGATGTTCTTAAGCGGTGTGGCAGCGATTCTCGGCTTTGCCTGTGGGTGGATGAGGTGGGCCCTTACACCATACAGGGGGACTCAGCTGCCCTACACAACGCAGGACTCACGGGCTTGAGGGTCTTTGCAGAGCATTAGCTTGGCTTTGCTGGGGGAAGAGTCTCCCGTTGCAAGTCACTGTTTAATTAGTTCATGGAATCTTGTTTCTAGAAGTATGCTACCAGGTGAATTGACATATCATTTCGCATATTGACGCTATTCATTGGGTGACAGTGAGCCTTTTTTTCCTCAGAGGCTGAAAAGAAATCTGTATGCATCTGCCCCACCCTGACGTCCATGTTTTTCCAAAGACACAATCAAGGGCAGATTTGAACAGGAAATGGTGATAAAAGTTATTATAGCATTAGTAGCTCTTAGTGTTTACCCATCAGGTTCCAGTATGTTTTCATATGTAGGGTGTCCGGGTTACCTGTTGGTGTATAACAAATCACCTCTAAGCCTCCTGGTTTAAAACAACAATCATTATATTATCTCTCATGGTTTCTGTGGATCAGGAATCTGGGAGGAGTTCATCTGGGTGGTTCTGAGCAGGGTTATCTCGTGAGGTGGCAGTCAGACCATGGCTGGCACAACAGAAGGCTGGCCAAGCATCTCTGTCTCTCTCTTCATGTGGTCTCAGGACTTCTCCATATGGTCTCTCTTCGCGAGCTAGTTTGAGCTTCCTCACATCATGGCGGCCTCAGGGTGACAAGTGCACTCAGTTAAGGACACGCTCGGCTGTGGCCTTTATATAAAAAGACTAACCAATAATAATAATAATAATAGCAGCATCAGAAGCCACCCCCTTTTGTATGTTTCCACGGGTGTGAATGCACCATCTCATTTAATATCCTTTCATTCCCTCTTTTAAGCACATTGCACTAACTGGGGGTCAGTGAGTTAAGTAATGTATTCTGTTGCTTGCCTAAGGTCACTGTGTGGCTCCTGCGTGTCAGATGTGAAGCCAAGTCTCTGTGACCCTGGGCCTGAGCCCTTGACCACTCTGCTCGTGTCTGTGTTGGCCGGTGCAGAGCCGTAGTCTAGAGGACTGGCTGAGGACCTCCATGGGAGCGTTTGCTGGGCTGAGCTGAGCTGAGCATCTTTGCCAGATTTGTCAAAAACAAACATGGTTTTATGTGTTTACTGCCACTCATGCTCAGCCAGAAGCTCTTGTGTTATCATCTAGTTTAGAGAGAGAGGAGGAAGCTCCATCAACAAGGACCCGACTTGCTCTCCATCTGCCTCCGTCCCTCCCCCTGCTGTAGGCCAGGCTCCTCCTTGGCTCCGGGGGGGGGGGGGGGGGGGGTTCGAGGGGCTGTGTCGGTCCCTCATGGTGGTTCTGCCTCCAGGCTGCCCTGCCGTGCCCTCCTCAGCCGTGCTCACGGGGCTGGGATGTTGGTCTTTCAAAGTCCTCCCTGCCTCTCAGTGCCTCAGACAGATTCTGGCATGCTCAGAAAAGTTCCTTAGAGGGACCGGGTGAACCCGTAATGCGTGTGCATTTGCTGATTCACTCCCCTCTGTCACTGTCTGAGTGGGCCCGAGTTCGAGGACGGCCACGACGCCTGGGGGTCTTTCGTCTACAGCACCCTCGAGAAAGCCTACCCTTCCAAGTGACGGCCATTGCAGAGCACGGGGCATGCACGAGTCTGCCATCGGGTAGGAACTGTCCAGGGACCCTCTGGGAGGAACCCCAGGGGAAAGGCCAGGGAGAGCAGTGAAGAGAAGAACAGCTAAGAATCAACAGTTAGCATTTGCCAAAGCTTCTGTGTCCACCAAGCAGCTCAATCCCCTAGCCGTCAGCTTCAGCACTGATCAGTGGAGATGATAACAATACCTCCCTGAGAGGGTGAGTGAGAGAATTCGGGCAGACCATGGTGTAAAATGCGTAGCGTGGTGTTGGGGTGTGGCAGTTGGGTAATAAATTAGGTACTAAGGACTAACTGCTGTTCTTTTCACTGACCTGAGGGATGGGGGCAGAGAATGAAGGAGGTGGCTCTGTCATACATGAAGTCCCCAGTCATTATTCTGCCATCCAGGAGAGTCTGGGCTCCGGGTTTAGGCCTCTTCCAGGATGTAACGGTGGGCCACTGCTGTGGTCAGAAGGTTCTGAGGAGGCCGTGTGTGTGCGCATGTGTGGGCACACGTGGCCGGGGAGCCCTGTCACCTGCCCTTCCCCAGCTCTGACCTTCCAGCCCAGCCTCCGCCCTGCTGTGGCCTTAGGAACAGATGTGCCGCTGGTGGCTTGGGTCTGGGCTCCAGCTTGCTCACCAAACCCTGAGCTTCTGTTCGTGACTAATTGCTTTGTTTGTTCTGTGTGAGACACTTAATTTTTTTTTTTCAGTGATTTACTCCTCTTTGTAATTAGGTGTAGTGATTAGAATCTTGTTCCTATTACAATAGAGTTTTCCTTTTAATTCATGCACATTCACCAGGCCTGTCTCCCGTCTGTTCCATTGATTGTCCCCGGTTGGCTTTTCCCAAGCTGTCATATAAATCACAGTTCAGGGGTGGCTTAGAGACTGATGTAAGTCTAAGGGATCAAAGAAGCTGACTGGTTTTGTTCTATTACCCTACCAAACAGTGATACATGCTTGGAGATGAAATCTTCATCATTCAGGAAACGAGGAGTTAGCAAATAATTTTAATAAGTATTCTTTGCTCTGTTTCCCCATTAATTCCTCCCCCCCCCCCCGACTTTTTTTGGTTTTAATTAAAAACGTAGTCACACACAGACACACATACATATAGCTCAGAAAAGGTCCGGAAAGATAAACGCCAAAATGTTACCGATGGTGATTTGTATTTTCTTCTGCTTTGCTCATTGGCAGTTTCTGTTATGTGTATGTAATACATGTATTAAAAAATTAATGTTTTGCGAGCCTTGCTTTATAACGAATTAGGCATGGTACATTTGTCAACTAGTCCAAGGTCACTTCACACATCAGCAGGGGTCCAGGTCTGGAAGGTCCCAGAGCCATTGCTCAGTCCCCAGAGCTGCTCTTCATCTGTCAGTCAGCCAAAAAATAGTCACGAGCCCTTGCTCTGGGGTGAGTCCCTGGTCACGAGGTACTTACGGTTCAGGAGAGAGGTTTCTCTTGAAACTTCCTGTTCCCTTGACCATAACTCAGACCTCTGCAAAGTCCCCAGACTTTGGTCTCTTTTGCATGATGTTAGAAAGGTAACAGGTGCAGGTGGCCACCCTCTCAGGCCTTCTTCCTGTAATCGCCGCCTCCCCTCCCATGACCTCAGGACCAGCCTCCTCGTTGAAAGCTGCCAAGCCCGTGTGTCCAGCCATTATGGCCTTAGAACACAGCTCCCAAAACTGGCCTCCCTGGGGGTCTCCTCATGGATTTCCTCATTGTCTTTCTTCTGTTCTCCACACCATGTGTGTGGATGAAGGCGGCTGGAGGAGACTCAGGAGAGAGTGTTGAGCCAGGGGACTGGCGTCTGTTGGGGACAGAGAGACCTGAGGCTGGACGGTGGGGTTGAAGCCAGCTGGGCCAGGAGTGCTTGGAAATTTCCTTGTGGGCACCCAGACACATGGAGGACTTGACGTGGTCTTTCAGGAAAAGGAACCAGGCCATACTGAATGGAATCAATTAGGGAGGAGCAAGGGTGGTCAGGGGTCCCAGGAAGTCGGTCATTTTGCGTTAAGTCCAGACCTATGGCAGCAACATCCTGCATCCAGGAAGGGTATAGAGAAAGCAGGCGAAGGGTGAGGCAGAGGTCATATCAAGGGAGGAAATGACAGAATGGGGCAGGTAGCTTGGACAAGGGAAAGGTGAACAAGGGAATGAGGGTTGTACTTTCTGGGCTTGTACTATTTTGCATGGGGAAGTCAAGCCCAAAGAGAATGAAACTTACGATTAGGCTGTGTTCCTACTTATTTGGTGGGGTCGGGCGGCGTCTTGGCTTGGGGGCAGGGGGTGGTGTCGTATATTTATTCAAGAATTAGTGTGGGGGCGCCTGGGTGGCTCAGTCGGTTGAGCGTCTGGCTTCGGCTCAGGTCATGATCTCGCGGTCTGTGAGTTTGAGCCCCGCGTCGGGCTCTGTGCTGACAGCTCAGAGCCCGGAGCCCGCTTCATGTTCTAGGTCTCCCTCTCTCTCTGCCCCTCCCCTGCTGATGCTGTCTCTCTCTGTCTCTCAAAAATAAATAAACATTAAAAAAAAAATTTTTTTTAAAGAATTAGTGTGTAAATCAGGGTGGGGGGGGCACAAGATGAAAAGAAGATAAGGAAATAAAAGCACCTGGCATTCTGTGGGTGTAGGTCTCTTTCTCTGGAACCAGAGAGAAACTTGCATGAGTTTGCCTTTGCAGGTAAAGCACAGTTTTATTCTGTCCCTGAGACTTTTCTAAAATAAAGCAGCCGTCCTTTTAACTTCTCCTCCTCAGGCCTGGTCCCCCTCCTCCAGGCTCTCTTTAAAATAGACTTGCATGCATGAGGAAGCATCCTAATGTAATACCCATCTTATCATTGCACGGACCCGGCAGGCACATACAGAAGGGGCAGTGGGCGAGCCTTAGATATCTCCGCAGCCAGGGAAGGTTGGACATTTTCTTTTGCGACGTCCTCACCTGGGTATGTCTGAGGTGAGACCCTGGCAGTGCAATTAGCCTCATCCGGAGCTCTGGCACTCCGACGCCTTCCCTTTGAAAGCCTTTCTCAGGATGAGCGGCACGAGGCAGAGTGTCCCGAGGACTTGGGGAAGACCTATGGGGTTGTTATGGCTCATCTGGTGGAGGAGAGGACTCCGTAATTTTCCGTTATGTATTCGTATGCACAGAGACGTGATAAAGATGGCTTGTGGCCTGTTTCATTTTCCAGATGTCTCAAGAGCGGATCAACAACTCTGCTTCTGTTGGTTGCGGGTCCCGTCTCTCTGGTTTGCACATAGTGCCCCGTCCCCTGGGAGCCCCCTGTCCCCCTCCCTCACCCCGAGGAGTAGCCGTTCTGGATGAAGATCCCCTCTGGCCCCGGGGGGCATGGGGAGAAGGCTGCCCACTGGACCAGGCCGTGGTCTGAGAGGCTCTGCCGTGCTCTCCCGAGTTGCAGGAACATCTGGAACAGTCTGTTTGATTAGCATTGAGCAAAACTGGACCTTGTTTCTCACGCGTGTTGAGGGGAAACTTCCTGTGCCCTCTTTGGTGTACAGGGTACAGGGCAGGGGGCTTAGCCCGGGCCACTGGGCGGGGAGGGCAGGTCTCTGACAGCTGAGAAATGCATGGCAATGATGTGTGTTGCAGCCAGGGGGCGGGGGAGGGGAGTGATTTGCAAGCAAGTGTGGGCCCAATCCAGACTCACAAACCTCCTGGTGCTTTGTAAACACGTCCTGAGGATGCTAACGTTGTCGTACATTGAAATGGTGAATGTTTTCTTACAGCTGAATCCATAATTCATTTGGTATGAGGCTATGGAACATCCTTTCTTATTTCTCTTCCTTTTATTTCACCCCCAAGATCCTTTTCTGATGATACAGTCTTTGTCTCTCTGTCTGTCTCTCCTATCTGTATTTCTCTGTGTGAGTCTATCTCTCTGTGTCAGTTTCTGCCTCTCTCTCTATCTGTATTTCTCTCTCTCTCCCTCCCACCCCTGCCCCCCGCCTTTCTTACCCCTCCCTCTCCGCCCCCCCCCCCCCCCAGCCCACAATGACTAGAAGCATTAAGACCAGGGCTTTTTGCTACAAATGCAATGGTGTCCCCTTCAAAGTGGGAGTCTGTGTACTTATTCCAAAGATCTCGCCTTTGCTCTGAGCGTTTTCAAAGCTTTCACTGTGAAGTCATATTCAGACTCTGTGGCATTTTCTTCTGAATATCCTCGCTGGTGATAAATCTTTAGCCTTTGAAAGTGGATGTGATTTTTGGAAACCATCACCAGCCTGAGCTCCAAATGACTTGTGGCCAAGATTGATTATGCTGGTTTTGGACTGAAATGCAGCAGGACTATAAAATAATAAGACTAGTTGTCTTGCATGACTTGGGAACTGACTAGAAGGGAATCCCCCACCCCCACCCCAAAAAGTATTTGAAGTCTTAGTGAATGAAGACAAGCCTTTCACTGTGAGTTCTCTGACGGGGAGCAATGACCAGTCAGTGTCCAACCTGATGTGTTTGTTTATTAAGCAACAAGATGGAGGTCGTATTTTATTTCATCTTTGCCGCACATTAGACATTGGACCAAGCCAGCTGACGTCAGGTAAAAGGCCAGGGTTATAGATGAAGGTCCAGTGTCCTTTCAGAGCTCCTGCTGTACATTCGCAGTGGCTGTCCTTGGGAGCATCAGGGGCCAGGACTGAGGGGGAGTCACCCTGGGTACATCCTTACTCACTCCGTCCCCTGGGGGCAGTGGGCAGCTGGCAGCTCTGGGAAAGCCACCCCAGTGGGCTGGACACACAGTTCTGCATTGATTGGGAGTCTCCCACCACCTGAGGCCACACACCATGACCACTCTGTCCCTTCATCGGCTGCCTTCGCCCCCATGGACTTCCCAGACTTCTGGCCCCTGCGGTGCACAGAAGGTGAGGTGTCTACACCGACGGCCCATTCTATCTCTTCCTGCCCCCTGGGAACATCAACCCATGTGCTACGTGAATGACTAATAAAGCCAGGACTCCCAACGACAGGAACCTTAAATCCCATTTTGAAGCGATGGATGCAAAATCCACCTGAGGGCTAAAGTTCACGGCCCTCCATAGGACTTGAAGGGCGTGATGCTGGCTGTGGAGAAGTCTGGGGGCGTTCCCTTTAGGGAGAGAAGAAGAGCCACACCATAGGATGTAAATCCTCCTCAGAAAGCCTCCTCCGCAAGCCTGTCCCTTGTCCCGGCAAGTGATACTTCAACCCTAGATGGTATCAGATGTGCAGAAGTGATGTCACATGGGAAAGGAGAGTACAACTCACATAGAGACACTAGTGCTATACAGCAGGGCTGGTGAGGGGGGCAGATAGGCCCCGGGGGGGGGGGGTGGGGAGGCAGGCACCTGTCCATGGCAGCAATGCCCCGTGAAAGGGGGCATGCACCTGGCTGGCTAAGGGACATTTGTTCTTGCAAATGCAGCTGCACTCACAGGCCACAGGGCTGTCCCCAGGCCCTTTAAAACAGAGACCTGCACGGAAGCGCAGTGCCCGCGCCATTGGAAACGCAGGGGCCAGGTCTGAGTACACCTGGGTCAGAGCGGCACGGAGTCATTCGCTGCAGAAATCCATGGGGATCCTGGGCAGCCCTGCCTCTGTCTTCCGGTCTGAGAGATGGGGTACCGCGCTGTTCCTTGAGGGTGTGTAGCGTTAATGAGCCGACATTCGCACACTGCTCGGGAGACAAATTGGAAGTGCTAAGTATTACTATTTCATGTGGAAGGCTGAAAATAACCTCACTGAAGCGTTCTGATAAATAACTGAATCGGGCTGGCGAGGGAGAAATTTCAGCTTTCTAGAGTGTTTCTCTTAAATATTTTTCTCCTGAGCGGAACAGAGTGCTCCGGGAGCACTCCCCGCCCTGCACGCCACGCCCCCCCCCATTATCCCGCCCACAGAGGGAACGATATTGAGTAACAGGAGGTGAGGCCTGGAAGCCTTGACACCCTGGGGATACCCTGCTTTCTTTTGCTCCTCCTTGAACTCCAGACCCAGGGCACTTCCAACCAGATGAAATCCACTGATATGAACTCAGTTATTCTCCCCCTGCCCGCCCCCCCCCCCCCACTCCCACCTTCCCCTGCCTGCAAACACTTCCCCAAAATCTCTGGCTTTTTGGAACTTTCCCATCTTTCAAGATCTGGCTCCATTCCATCCTCTGCTGGGAAGCCATGCCTGAAGACTCGGCCAAATGGTGACTTCCCTCTTCCTCTTGTTCCAGCACCTCGTTTTGCCACCATAAGCTACTGTTTTTGTGCTTTGATTTTAAATGTCTGTTTCGATCTGCCTCTCCAGCCAGGGTGCAGAAGGCAGAAAAGGTGCCTCGGTGACATGTACCGGGGCTGCCACATGTTTGTTGACTGTCCATCCATTCTCGAACTGAGGCGTCTCTTCTCGCCTCTGTGTCAGTCCCCTGGGACTTGCAGCCTCTTGGGTGGCGGGGTTTTCTGCAGGCCTCCTTGGGGGCTGGTGTGGATGGTCCTGGGTGAGGAGTGTGCTTGGGCCCCCGGAGCCTTCTTGATGAGGCGGCGTGGGGCAGTGTTGGGAGTGGTGGCTCGCACCCACGTAGCCCTCCCGTTTCTCCCCACCCTGAAGCTTTATAGCAAGATGCTCACGGGCTCTGGCTCCACTGGCCTGAGGTCCTAAATAATGCTGAGCATCCCCACCCCTTTCTCAGTTTTAAAAGTCATGCAAGCTCTGATGCAGGAGAACTGGCTGAGGCAGGTACATGCATCCGGAAGTACCTTTAAAAAAATAGGTTTATGGTACATTGCGTTTTTCCCTGGCTTTAGCCTCAGCACATAAACTGGGATTAGGAACAGGCGGTTTAGATCCCCAGGGTCAGCCCTCATCCTGCTTTGGCTGCTCTCCACCTCACTCTCCTGGAGTTGGGGTGGAGGTGTGCCTGCCACTGTGCCCAGCAAACAGATGCTTTTGTCCCTGGAATCCTTTTTTTTTTTTTTCTCGGTGATGAGAAACTCAGGGATGTTGCTCAGCCTTGACCCTTTGGAGGATGTCACCACCACAAACAGGCAGTGGGGGAGCCACTGGTGATTTACATTGATTCCTGGTCCAGCACCAGAACTGGGTCAGCCAGCATGGCACGCGGAATCCCCAGAGGAGTCCTGGGAGGGATCCAGAAGGGCCCTGCTCACAGGAGCTCCCCCCCCCCAGGAGGAGCACGGACACGAGGATACTGATTCGCGGGAGAAAGGAATGCACGTGAACACGCTTTGAACGAGAAATGAATTTAATAAAAAGTAGAGTGGTGGTCCGCTCACTCAAACACATTAAGTAGACCTCCCCGCCCCACCCCTGCACACCCAGAGACCGAGGAGGGGCTCACTGAGCCAGAATAGTCATCTCTCCTTCCAGACTGCCTTAGATGGGGCCTGCAGGGGATGGGGCCTCCTCAGCATTCCAGGCCCTGGGGCCCTCGTGCTGTCAGCTCCGAATGCCAGCATTTATTCCACCGTCTTGTGTTGCCTTGAGGAAGCCGTTTCCTTTCTGCCTTGTTCTGTTGTTCACAGCGGTGCCGTTTCCTGGGGTGATGCAGTCTGTAACCCCAGGCTCTGCCCCTGCCCCAGTGTGTAGCTGTGGGCAGCAGAGGACACAGCCCCTGACCCCCTCAGCCTCAACTGGCCCTGTTGGATGTCCCCCCAGTCCGTTTGGGGAGGTTGGTTTTGGCAAAGACTGTGTGGGGGCTCTCTGACTTCCTTGTGTGCCCTCTCGCTCCTTTCTGAAAAGCCAGGACCACACCTTGAGGATGGAGGCCTGGTACCTGCCCCCCCTCTACTCTTCCCACCCCCTACCGCCTCGTGGCTCCTGTGGGCCAGGCCCAAACCGATGGCGGCCTGGGCTTTCTGCTGGTTTCCCTGCCCTGCTCCCTTGGCTTCAATGTCCCTCCAGACCCCTGCCCCAGCCCCATGGTGCCTCTTTGCCTAGAACGCCTCCTGCCATCTCGGTAACAAACTACCTCTTCTGGCTAAGTTAGTGTCATTTTTACTTTGAGTTTCCAGAGCCCCAGAGGGCACACGAATGAACGATTAAAGACTACAGAATGTCTGTGCGTGCCCTGCAGGGGGGCTACGCGGCTCTTACACCATTTGTCACCAATCTCCCAGCGATCGTCTGTCCCCCTGGATCTCAGGGGCGGGAGTCGGGTCTTCCTCATTGTACAGTCTTTGTGCTTCACGTGGTGGACGTGGGGTACATCTGTGTTGACGGAACGATTTTTCGTTTGTTTGTTTTTAAAGAACGAATGAATTTTAAAGGTAGCACCACCACCCCCGACAGACTGCTTTCTTTCTGAGTCAGGGGCTGCCCATCCGCTGAATGAAGGGCACTCATCCAGCCCAGGCGCAGGGCCGTCACTGGGGTAGGGTGAAAGACTAGGCCTCTGAAGCCCCCGTGACCTGTGGGCACCTGGCAAAGAGAGCCCCTCAGGTGCATGCAGGATGGCACAGAGGCTCATCACGTTCAGGTCCGGAGGGTGAGCGGCTCCGTGAGTTCATTTCCTCACCACGGAGCGTGGAAGCTGAGGAGGATTCGTCAGGACTTGGTTGCAAGTGGTGGAGGCCATGCCTGAGCCTGCTGGCCCGCGCCTGTGTGTTTCTCTCAGTGGGTTTTCCACACTTGTGAGTCCCCATGGACACGGGACACAGGACACAGGTGTCCTGTGCGGGTGGGGGCGGGGGGCCTGGACAGCCCAAGCAAGCCCTTTTATCCTGGCTGCCTCTTTGCCTGGAATGCTCAGGTAAAGCCACCCTCTGCACTGGTTTTCATTTCACTTGGCGTCAGCGTCCCAGCGGTTGCGATGAGAGGTGCCTTAGGTACAAGGGACATTAGACATTTCTGCTGAGCGGCTCAGTCAGGCGGTAATAGTGACGGAGGCTGGCCGTTTAGCTCTTCGTGCGTGACAGAAGGCCACACGTGAATGAACTTCTCTTGATGCTCAGAATAGCACTGTGAGGTGGGCAGCAACTCAGAGGTGAAGACAGAGGCGCAGAAAGGTTGAGGAACCTGCCTAAGGTCACACAGCTAGTGAATGGGGGAGCCGGAATCTCAGCCCGGGGCTTCTGGCCCCTCCCACTAGTCCATCCCTGCTGAGACGCGTCCTGTCGACGACGGAGCTGGGACCCAGGTCCTGGTGCCTCAGCAAACGGTTTGTGGATACCTTCACTGTTGGCAGAAAAATGGTAATGCCTTTTATGAACCTAGAGTGAGATGGGGTTCCGCCAAAGACAGTGCCACAGGCCCACTGTCTCGTTTACCATTTGATTTCACTTCGGTAGGTGGTGGTGGTTAGGGGTTGGGGGCAGGGGGTGGGGTGGGGCAGATCCTTTTACTCTGGGATCTCAAAGGAGTCCAATCCCTGGGCTCTCACAACCTCTGACCGACTCCTTAGGGTTCACGTACGATGGTCAAGGGCAGGTTCTTGAGTGTCACAGAGCACCCTGAGGTCTGCTGAGGCATCTTGGCCCTGGAAATTCCTGTCATTCTTTCAAAAATCCCCCAGCCCTGTGCTAAAGAGGGCAAAATTACAGATCTGAGCAGGTGAGGAGCAATTTAATTAAAAACAAAAAGAAACTGTAAATAAATTAGCCAAAAATCTTCACGGGCCCTCACCGACAGCAGAGGAGGACCACAAGAAGAGATTAAGGCTTCCTTTTATTTATGAAGTTCGTTGTAATGGAACCCTCGGGCTTGATGGCGTAAGGATTTCTCACAGTCTGGTGTGTGGCAAGCATTTGTCTTTGTTAATTTATATGGGGAAGGGCAGTAAATCTGCCGAACGTGCTTCTGGCTTCTGTGCTGTTTCACAGGGGTATTTAAAGTAACAGCACCTGACAGTTTTCCAGCAGCTAAGAGGTTTTTCTGCTTCAGAAAGCAAAATATTGTACGAGCTGTGCAACATGTAGAAATGATTGGAAGAATTAGGGGTGCAGCAAATAGTAGAGTTTTCCGCAAAGAACTGAAGACTTCATCAAATGGCAAAGTTCGCGAGTGGAGGGAAGAGGCAGCGTGGGCAGGGGTGGGGGCACGACACAGGTGCGCCGGGTAGCCCGTCACCCCCGCTTAATTTCCTCCTTCCCTGGTCCCAATCTGAATTGCCAAAATATGTTCGATTGCAGTGCATTATTTCATTTGCCTGCTTTGTAATCCCTCTTTACCTCAAACAGATGAGAAACACATGGCACTGAAGCAAATTGACAGCTCTTGAAATGAGAAAGATCTTTATCCTTCAGAGTGTTGATGTAGAAATAAATGAAAGAAAAAAATGCTTGTTGGGTCTTGAAGCAGCCTGAATTGGTACCTTTCCTTCCCTTTTCTTTCTTTCTTTCTTTTTTTTTAGATGAGGGTTTTCATTCTCCCTTCTTCCCCCCCCCCCCCTTTAGGGAGGTGTGTGGCTCAGGGATTAAGTGGGAAGGTTTTTCTGTCCGCACTCGTTTGCAGAGATCTGAGTTATCGTTTGGACCTCAGGAGCAGGCCAGAAGGGGTCAGCGACGGGAACGTGGGGTCCTCATGTTCACCTCATCGGGGGCACACTTCAGAGACGTTGTGGGTCACAGGAAAGCAAGCCAAATGAACTTTTGGGTTTTTTGGTGCATAGAAAAGTTATGCTTACACTATCGTGTAGTCTTTTAAGTGTGCAGTAACATTGCATCTAAACAAAAACTGTATCTACCTTACTTAAAAAAATACTTTTCTGGGGGGACCTGGGTGGCTCAGTCAGTTAAGTGTCCAACTCTTGATTTCGGCTCAGGTCATGATCTCACAGTTCATGAGTTTGAGCCTTGCAGCAGGCTCTGTACTGACAGTGTGGAGCCTGCTTGGGATTCTCTCTCTCTCTCTCTCTCTCTCTCTCTCTCTCTCTCTCTTTCTGCCCCTACCCCACTCATGCTGTCTCTTTCTCTCTCTCAAAAATAAAATAAACAAAAAGATTAAAATACTTTTTTATTCAAAACATATAAATTAATTACACAAAATAAATAAAGTTTATTTAATAAGTTAATAAGCTACATGTACTTAATACTTAGTAGATAAATAAAATTTATAAAATATAAGAATATAATATTTAGAAATACTAGCTAAAACATGGAAACCGTCATCTGGACTTTCAGTGAGTCAGGATCGCTAATGATAGATCACCATAACAAGTCTGATGATAATGGAAAAGTTTGAAACATTGTGAAAATTACCAAAATGTGACACAGACGCACGAAGTGAGCAAATGCTGTTGGGAAAATGACACCGATAGAATTTGCTCTACACAGTGTTGCCACGAACCCATTTGTAAAAATCGCAGTATCTGTGAAGTACAGTAAAAGTGGAGCGCAGGAAGAGGAGGTGTGCCTGCACTTCAAAATTCTACCAGGACCTAAGAAGAGGGGAAAGGAAGGGAGGGGAAAAGGGAAGGAAAGAAAAAGAAAAGAAAGGAAAGGAAAAAGAAACAAAAAGGAGGGGCGCCTGGGTGGCTCAGTCGGTTAAGCGTCCGACTTCAGCTCGGGTCACGATCTCACCGTCCGTGAGTTCGAGCCCCGCATCGGGCTCTGGGCTGATGGCTCGGAGCCTGGAGCCTGCTTCCGGTTCTGTGTCTCCCCCTCTCTCTGCCCCTCCCCCGTTCATGCTCTGTCTCTCTCTGTCTCAAAAATAAATAAACGTTAAAAAAAAAAATTAAAAAAAAAAAAGAAAGAAACAAAAAGGAAAGAAAAGAAAAAGGAAAAAAAGAGCAAAGAAAGCAAAATCTATCAGGCATCGTGGTTACCCCATCACAAACAGCATGCTGGCCAACTGAAATACCGGGTGTGCTTGTTTTGTTTTATTTTTTTATTAAAACGTTTTTTAATGTTTATTTATTTTTGAGAGAGAGACAGAGACAGAGCGTGAGCAGGGTAGGGGCAGAGAGAGGGAGACACAGAATCCGAAGCCGGCTCCGGGCTCTGAGCTGTCAGCACAGAGTCCGCCGCGGGGCTCGAACTCACCAGCCATGAGATCATGACCTGAAGTCCGATGCTTAACCGACTCAACCACCCAGGCGCCCCTTGGGTGTGCTTGTTTTAGACAATGTACCCCAGCCCACTAGGTCCCTGGTCACCTCGTGCTGCCGACAGCCCTAACTTACACTTACGGTGAGTGTTGATAAATGCATTCCCGCACCTCAAACATAATAATAAGTATAATTTGTTGGTGTACGAAATATCACGAGACCCATAATATCCGTGTTGCAAAAATGAAGGAGAGCATCGTAAATGGCTTAAAACAAACAAACAAACAAACAAACAAACAAACAAACTTTGGAAACCTCTAGACTTGAGGCTCTTTTCTGTCTGAAGGTTTCTTCTCTATCCTGCAAGATCTTTCTGAAACTCAATCAGCAAGCCCTTACTGTGCACTCATTTTTGTATTAGTTACTCGAGTAGGCGCTGCGGGTTTGCAGAGCTGTGCATGAAGTATGCTGGGTACCAGGAAAGATGATGAGACAGGGGTAGTGGGGACTATCAACCAACACAGGTGCTCGTGTGACAAAATAATATTCCGGAGTGCCATGTGCCAGTGCCCAGTGCAAGATACAGGTTAAGGGATCCGTCTCTCTACTGTAAGTGTACCTTCTGTATGCCTAGTGGATCCAAATTAAGAGAAATTAGGGCATCATTGTTTGCATTATAAACTGATCTGCTACTGAATTTCTTGAAATAATGAGCCCCCTTGTGGTTTTTAAAAAACTTATTATAAACTTTTATTTTTGAATAGCGTAGGACTCCTAGAAAGTTGTAGAAACAGTACAAAGAGCTCTTGTGTACCCTTCCCGCCACTTCCCACGATGATAATATCTCCCCCAGCCATCGTACATTGTTAAAACCAGGAAACTGACGCTGGTACATCATCAGTGTTAACAGCCACTCCTGTGTGTGTGTGTGTGTGTGTGTGTGTGTGTGTGTGTGCGTGCACGTGCACACATGCACGGTTGTTTGGAATTTGATCGCGTGTGTGGATTGGAGTGACTGTCACCACAATCAGGGTGTGGAAGTGTTCCATCATCACGAAGAAATTCCCGCACCCTAACCCCTGGCAACCACCACTCTCTTCTCCATCACTGTAACTTTGTCATTTTAAGAATGTTACAGAAATGGAATCATACGATATGGAATAAGCTCTGAGACTGACTTTTTTCAGTCAGCATAATTCCCTTGAGTTCCATCCAAGCTGTGTACCCGTAGTTTGTTGCTTTTTATTTCGAGGACGACTCCACTGTGCACCACGGCTGGTTCTTCCCTTCCCCTCGCTCTCCAAAATAGGCTTCGTTGGCTTACAACTCGTGCCAGCACAGTACGAGGCACCCTTCTGGGGGTAAACCTCGCTCCTTTGTACCAATTTCTCTAAATCGGAGTTTGTGGTAGTCACAACAAAGTCTGTTATCCTGTCAGCCAGCCCTCATCTAACAGACATTTGTTGAGCCCCACTGCATGCTGAGTATTGGCAATAGCAAAGGGCAGTCATTTACCACTGACCAAGTGCCTACCTATATGTTGTGTTAATAATTTCGACTTCCTAAGCTAGGGTGAAGGTTAATAATGATCATGACTCCTTTTACACACAAGGAAACCGAGCCACCCTGGAGAGCCTTGCCCGAGATTGTGTGTAGTTGGAAATGGAGGGGCGGGATTTGAACACAGGACTTTGGATGCCACGCCAGGGTCCTTTCATTTACTCCACCACTCGAGCTGGACTCCTCTATGTTTTTTGGGGGTTTTTTCAGCACAAAGATTTAATGATCTCCTCTGAACAAGAGGTGGCTTTGCCAAGTAACTGAATCCTGTGGCCTGTTACTGCACTTGAACTTTGTTCTCGGGGGCATTTTGTTAGCCGTTATTTGAAGATGCTTTGGGAACTTAAAAGTAACAAAGCAGGGTTCCTTTAAAAATAGCATATGTAGTGCAGCCTTTCCTTAATTTGCTTGTGTTTCATCAAGTCTTTGGGTCAGGGTTAGAACTGGGGCTTTGACCCAGTGTCCCGGGGGTGACTTCAGCGACCTGGGGGCCCGAGGAGATCAGCTCTCAGGCTGCCCAGTGGGGAAGGAGCAGGGGCTTCTTGAGATGCCCCTTAAAGCCCCGTTAGGAAACTGTGGGGCTGGTGGTCCTTGCAGCTCAGATTCAGGCGCCTGGTGCCATGCAGTTCACAGGATTCTGCCGTCTGCCAAAATCGGGCTTTAGATCAGAGGAAGTTGCTATTTTGGGGATCTAAGTGCTAGTGCACTGAATTCAGGCCTGAGCAGCCGACCGAGGGGGTGGGGCAGAGACGCCCTGAACCTTTGAAGCTCCAGAAAGGGTTCAAAAGAGCCTCAGAGAAGAGATTCCTGTATCGGGCGGGAAGTGGAGAGGTGACCTCAGGGTCCCCTCTAACTCCCAAGTCTGTGACTTGAGGAAGAAAAGAGCCTCCCCCAGTTACCCACGTTCACTGCGAGGTTGGCTGAATTCCTGAGAATCGCAGGCTGGTGGAGAGGAAGGGTCTGGGGCTTGCGATGCCACGGTAATGTCCCTGTGACCTCCGGCTCATCACCTCACCCCTCCTCAGGTGCAGTCGGGGAGAGAGCTGGGGCTGTGAAATCTGCTGGACCCGTCTGCCTCCCCTCCCAGTGGCCGGGGACAGCGGGGGATAGGAGCCACTGAGGCATGGGTTAGTCTGAAAGCCCAGGGGTCACTCTAAACCACATTCTTTTTTCGCCTGTCCTCTGCAGCTCTTTGTGTTGGACTGACCGTAGAGCCTTAGGAGATACTGGCTTGATGAGTAAGCGTGTCACTTCGGCAAACCTCTCCCTCTCCCTAGTCCTCTGCCCTCACCAGCCAGGCTGTTAAAGGGCACAGGTAGAGTCACACACCGACGACTTTCCTGCCTCAGACCCTGGCCTTTCCCGGGTACAGACAGGCCCTGCATCGCATCATCGAACCGTGCCACTGACCCTTCGTGTCTTCCAGGCAGAAAGAGATGCACGTGGCCCAAGGGGTTGAAATCAGGATTGGGACCTAGGCGTTCCAAGACTGCAGAACTTCATTTTCCCCTCGCCCCTCCCCGAGCGCACGGCTACAGCCACGCTTGTCACCATTCGAGATTACATTGGCCACAGGAGATGTGGGTGATTTTTCCACTTGGTCCTGATGTTTATTTCATGCCCATCAATATCAGCCCATATTAGGACAGATGAGGTGGTTATTTACAGGCTGTGCATTTTCACACTTGGTAATTATAAACCCTTCCCCTGTTCGGTCAGAGTCGTGGAGATCTATTTTGGCAATTAGCAGTTTAGTATTTGTTTAATGGGAATGCAAGAGAGTGTTACGGCACATCAGTGCTCCACTAATGATTTGCCTGTCTCCTCCGGAGCTGGCAGGTTTGGGCCTTTTTCACGGTAGGTGAGGCCTGATGGGGAGAGAGGCTGGAGGGGGGAGACAGGAGCATTAGGCAGCCTGCCTGCCTCTCCCCTCCGCTCCCAGCGCGCACTTGCACGCACACACGCACGCACGACCGGCGCTGTAAACAGGCCGTGAATTTCCAGAGCACGGCAGCCGCCACTCGAAGGCACCTCTCACAAGAGGCCGTTAGGCCAGATGCCATTTCCGTGTGACAGCTGTCAAGCCTGCCGGAACCCACTGCGTCTCCTCCAACCGCTCGTGCCCAGCCTCTCTTGGTATCCCTCTCCCACCACCTCCCTCCCTGTGCCGTCTCCTCTCTGAGCCCTGGCTCGCACAGGCCCCGAGAGAGCCTCCTGTCCCACCCTCCAGGTGGTGCTGGCCTCCAGGCTTCGCCCGCTCAGCCCAGACAGAGCCCCCGTCCCAGCCATGCTTTGCGTAGACTCTTGCTTTTCCTGTCCAGTTTTGAGATGGAGTCTCCCAGGATTGTGCTCCTGAGGACGCATGGTTCTGTTCTCGGCTGTCCCTTGGCATGGCCCGTTTGCAGCGGGAAGACGCGAAGAGTTGGGTGCGCTGAGTGTGTCCGCGGGCGTGCACGTGCACGTGGGCATTAGGGCACGCTGAGCCGGCTCTGCAAGGAGGTTGCCAGGGTGGGGTAGTGACCGCGACGGTCATGATGACAGTGTTCTGCGTGTTAGGGACTCACTAGCCACCGCTGGAGCTTTCATAACAGTCCCGGGAAGTGGGACGCGCGGCATTCTCAGGACTCAGGTATAGGAGGGAGTCACAGGGGCTGAGCCTCAAACTGAGTTCTGGGACCCCTCTGCCGGTTCCAGCACTGCCACCAGCTTGCTCTGTGACTTCGGAACAGCCAAGCGGCCTGTGGGTTTTCCGAGTTTGCCAATCCTAAAGGAAGAGACCCCCCCCCCCTTTTCCTTTGCTTCTCGAATCGCTCCCTCCTCTTCTGAGGCCACCAAAGGCAACACGTGTCTGTCTTCTTGGTTTATCTCATCAATTCTCTTAACTTTCTGGTAGAGTTTTGTTGTTTTTGTTGCTGTTGTTGTTGTTTAGAGAGAGAGCGCGCACGAGCAGGGGAGAGGGGCAGAGGGAAAGAGAGAGGATCTGCCTCCATGCTCAGCACAGAGCCTGACACGGGGCTTGATCCCACAACCCTGGGATCATGACCTGAGTGAAATCAAGAGTCGGACGCTCGACCGACTGAGCCACCCAGGCACCCCTCTGGTACAGTTTTAAAGCAGGTTTGTATGTTTTTTCAGGAGGCAGTGATACTACACTGAGCCCTAGGGACTCAAAAACTAGAACACCGTTGAGGGAGACCAGTGGGAAGAGGTAGGGTGACCTCTGGTTTTAAATCCTGGCTCTACTATTTACTGCATGTATGATTCCAGGCCAGTCACTTATCATAACTTCCTCACCTGTATAATGGGTACGATAATATCTCCCTGAGAGCTTTTCATAATTCGGTGAGCTTTGCATTTGCCTATTAAGCACCAGTAAATGGTAGCTATTGCAATAATCCTTGTTTCTTGTTTCTTAAGAGTCTGATACAACTTGTGCAGTCAGTCTCCGAGCAAGAGGCCTTTTGCCTTTAGGTAAACAGAATGTCTCATCTCCAGGATAGAGCTGTTTGGAGACCCCGCACTCTTCAGTTCCCATGGACAAGTGTCCGTTTACTAAATTTGTAACTGCTGCCTAATCAACACCAGTGGGTGTTTGTTTGCTAAGTGAAATGAGAAAATGGAATGACCCCACAAGAATAAAAAGAAGTAAAAGTAGGGAAAAATAGGGCTGGTAAAGAAGGGCCTTGCCCACGGGGATGGAACATTCTGGCCATGCTAAGATTTGGGAGCCTTCTATGAAGAGTTTAGGAAATGTACTTGGTGCACTGAATTGTGTACCAATTAAAAAACATGGCTAAAATGGCAAATTTTATGTTAGGTGTATTTTACTAGGAAAAAAAAAGTTTAGGAGAAACTCAGCCGACGATTTTTCTTGTTATTCAGTTAAAGGCAGGGGTGTGAGTTAAGACATTTCAGATGGACACAGTCTAGAAGGTGTTGAGTCTTGGAGTGAAGGGAAAAGTGCCGAGGGCAGCAGCTCCAAAACCCTGGGTGCCTCCATGCCCGGCAGTCCTGTAGGGGAAACACACAGAGCTTGGGGCTGGCTGAGAAGCTTGCATGCCCGCAGCAAGGGGGATACAAGAATCTGAGGTGGGGGGTGCCTGGGTGGCTCAGCTGGTTAAGGGTCCGACTCATGATTTGGGTCAGCTTGTGATCTCGGGTCATGGGATCAAGTCCTGCGTCTGCCTCCACGTTGAGCGTGGAACCTGCTTGGGATTCTCTCTCTCTCTCTCTCTCTCTCTCTCTCTCTCTCTCTCTCTCTCCCCCCGCCCCAATAAATAAACATTAAAAATAACAGAATCTGAGACGGGCCTGCAGGCAGAGGCTGGTGGGGTGAGATTTGGACTCATAAGACCAGTGGCTGAGCCCTGGTCTCAGCCCCTGCCAGTTCCAGGACAGCCAGTGAGGCAGCTGAGGCTTGGAGAGTTTGTGATCAGCCCTGTCTCTGCGGGTTGTTGTGACAACCAAAGCGGTAACAGTATATGTGAAAATATTGGTGACGGTGGGAGGAAAGCAGTGGCTTCCTTAGGTTTTCTAAAGTCAAAGACCAAGACAAGGCAGGGAGAGCGCCCCAAAAGCGGCATGTGACAAAGGACCAGCGTGCTCCTGACTTCTCTGGCAGGAGATAAAGAGCCAATGTTTAGGCAGCCAAAGGCCTGTCCAGTATTTACCCCTTTTCCTTAGGGCCTGTTTATTTCTGGGACCCCTCTGCCCATCCCACCTCTGCCTCCGGCTTGCTCCGTGACACACACAGGCTGTGATTAAGCCTCGACTCAGCTGTATTTAGCCATTTAGAACAGGGATTCTCAGCCTTGGCTCCACCTTGGGATCACTGGGGAGCTTTCGACACGGATCTGATTTAACAGGTCCGGGTGTAGCCGCCGCAGCGGGGATTTTAAAAGTTCTTTGGGTGATCCTGGTGAGCAGTCGA
The DNA here is from genome assembly GCF_028018385.1 of Neofelis nebulosa. NCBI lineage: Eukaryota > Metazoa > Chordata > Mammalia > Carnivora > Felidae > Neofelis > Neofelis nebulosa. Next base: position 46,513,202 of record NC_080797.1, read on the forward strand.
GGTTGGAAACCACCCACCTGGATTTCAGTGTGAGCTAAGCATCTTCCAGCCTGCGTCCTTTCCCCTTCTAGCCTCCCTTCTGGGCAGTGACGAACGGTAGATCAACCTCACTCTTCGCAAGGCCGAAGCACACTGAAAAGTCTCATTTCAGAAAAATAAGGCACCGCCGCTGAGCTTTGGGGCAGGAACAGGTTTCTCTCCGGGCCGGTTGGAAGGAGCAGCAGAGAGCAGTGCCACCCAATATTCTGAAACAGCTCCGGGCAAGACAGCCTCCCTCTCGGGCACCGACACCAGGAGCCTCTGTCCTGGGCAGTCCTGCCTCGTATACGAGTCTCCACTCTTGTGACTTTAGTGCCTTGAGTTTATGGAGCATAATAAGGTCTGTTAAGCCCTACGCCTTACAGTATGGTATCGCCTTTATGGGCGTTTATTTAAACTAACTCTTGAAGTGTTTGAGTGGGAGCAGGAAGCGAAATTCAAGGGCATGTGTTCTGGGGGAGTTTGAAGAGCTGGGTTTCTTTTTTTCCCTTTCCTCTCTCTCCTGTGTGTCTGACCAGATAATTTAAGGATCATTTGAAGTGCCATTTCCTGCTCTGTTCTTGGTACGTATGGCGTGTGGGTGTGCATATTTGTATCCCAAAAGGAGTGGGAAATTTCTCAGCATGTGTTGGCCACAGCAGAGCTCTGGAACGTCCTGACAGAACAGAGTTTGGAAGGACCCGTGGTGAATTGGATGCTCCTAGATGTTGTCCAAGTGGACTCCGTGGTCCGGTTTAGCATTCTAGGCGCAGATTCCTTGTGAGTGGATCTTAGGTGGCCCACTTCATAGTTTCCTCCTTTCATAGATGAGAAACTAAGGACAGAGAAGGGAGGTGACTTATGTCCATGAGATCCCAGTGGAGCTGGATTAGAACCTGGATCCTGCCCGTGCTTTGTGCAACGCTGCCTGCCCCCCTCCACTGCCTCTCAGCACCTGTGGAGTTAGTACCAGCAACTGAATCCCCTTCAGGTGCCTCCTGGGGACAAGTTTTCTGCATCCCAAATCAGCCTCACTCGCCTCCTGTGTACTTGGGGAGCCAAAACTGCAGGCAGAAGAAACAGTGGTCTGATGGCACACTCCAGGGTCCCAACCTTTGGCCAACCACCTTGACCAACAGAATTTACGGCATCTCTTTCTAGGAGTTTCTTTGCTTTGTGACTTGAAAGGTTTCCTCTTCGGCTGTCGCGTGAGTTGGGCTGGCTAAAGCCTCACCTCTGGATGTGATCAATACCGAATGGCGACTTCCAAATTCACCCAGCAAGAATGTCTGGCTCACAGTAAACCTTTTGCCTCACTATACGGAGGGTTCATTCATTCATTAAATGAATTAGGATTAGAGAGGCATCACCCACTGACTTGAGTGCTAATTATTGCTGATTTTCACGGTGCTCATTTAGTGAGGAACATGTTGCCAATTTCCCCTGGCGCTTCTAGGATCTCTGTCTCCAACCTTGTTGCGAGGGTGACATTTAGAAGTAGTCCCTTCCCACCCTAATACCTGTATTCCACTTGGAATGTGTAACATGACACTTTCATACTCAGCCCACGTTCCACATTTTACCTCCTTCCAATTTTTGTCTTGCCTTTGTTCATTGTCTAGTATTATTTGAGACTGTGTATCTTCCAGTAGATGAAAAAAAAAATTTTTTTTTTAAACAGGGACCATGTACAAGTTACCCATTGCCACAGGAATGCGGGGAAACAAACAGTCACAAAACCTCAGCAGCAGACAATAGCTGTTCATGTCACCTGCCTGGAGTCCACTGGAATGGTTCTGCTGATCTTGGCTGGGCTCACTTGCATGTTTTGGGTCACATGCCTGTTTTAGGATTGACTGAGGGGACTTGGCCCAGCTCCACGTGCCTCTCACCCACTAGCCAGCTAGACTGGGCATGCCCTTCTCATGGTGATGGCAGAGAGAGAACAAGCAGAATCGTGAAAACCTTCCCCAGGCCAGACCCAACGTGGGCATACCTCCATCTCATTTTGCTGACCATAAGAAGTCAAGTTCAGACACATGGGATGGAGAGAGAGACCCTGCCTGTTTGGGGAGAGGAACTGCAGAATTACAGAACCCAAGGTTTGGGGCCATCAATGCAAACAGTCTGCCACGGTCCGATATAATTTGCCTCTTACTTGTACTTAGGCCAGTGCTCTCTGCAAGTAGGGAGTGCTTAATAAATACATGTTGCATATAAGTAAATAAAGTTGACATTAGCTCAATCTTCTAATCAAGATTGAGTTGGCTGCATGATGTAGGCATTTGCTAGTTTATCTGTTAGAAGGAAAGTTTCCGTCATCCTGGTAGAATCCAGATGTCTCTTGCGTTAGGTTCAGGGACAGCTTGGTTGTCACTAAGAAGTTTCTCTTTTTGTCATCTTTTCCATGGTCGAATCCACTGTCATTGTTTTCAGGATCTTAGGATGTAAATGTATGAGAGACAAGGAACAGAGGGGGAAGACAGTTTCCACACCAACGTGTGTCAGCTGCCTCTGGAAGAGAAATTTTGTCCCGTGTACTGAGCATTGCCATGGAATCAGACACTCTAGGGGTGAGGCCCGGGAGATCTGCGTTTTAAACAAGCCAGGTGATTCTGACACGGATGAAGTTTGAGGAGTTCTGCCCCAGCCCCCATGGGCCGTAGAGGTCAAGGCGTAGCTCCCCACCGATGACCCTCAGCTGTGGTGTGTGTGTGTGCTACTCACCTCTGAGGATGTTACAGTGTGGTCCAAACCGGGTGAAGGCAGAAATACATGTTTAGGACTTTCTGGTGTTGAAACAAACAGGGAGACATCCCCAGCCATCTTATTTAAAAGTTACTTTAGGGGCGCCTGGGTGTCTCCGTCGGTTAAGCGTCCAACTTCGGCTCAGGTCATGATCTCACCGTTTGTGGGTTCGAGCCCCACGTCGGGCTCTGTGCTGACAGCTCAGAGTCTGGAGCCTGCTTCGGATTCTGTGTCTCCTTCTCTCCCTGCCCCTCCCCTGCTTGTGCTGTCTCTCTCTTTTTCTCTCAAAAATAAATAAAACATTACAAAAAGTTTTTAAAGTTACTTGACCTTGCTTGTTGGCTCAATATGCTTCCAGTGCCGGGCTGCATTGGGAGCCTGTCCTAAGTTATTAAAGAGTACTGTCAAGGTTGGAGCAAGCTCCTTCTCTCAAACCAGACCAAGCGTGGGCCAGGATGTGGGACAAAGTATGGTGAGGTTCAGATATCTCCTCTCCTTCTCGATCCCTCCAGGGACAACCCCAACCCCTGACCACTAGGCCCATGGACCCCCACCTCTGGTATAAAGAAATATGTAAGCCTGGTGAGGGCACCATCACCACAAAATAAATACCAGTGCTAGTCTAACAAGAGTTCATGGTGTTTTCTACTTGAGGTCGGAAAAACTCCTGTGTCCAGTCCCCAACTCTCTGTGTTCTAGAACACCAAATGAGGTCTGGTCTTTATGTTGAAGTTGATGACTCTGTACAGCCAACTGATCTACCTGGGTTTCGTGTGCGCGCGCGCGCATGTGTGTGTGTGTGTGTGTGAGAGAGAGACACACACGCACAGAGACAGAGACAGAAACAGAGAGAAAGACAGACAGAGACACAGTTCTCAGTCTGCTTTTTTCTAGGGTTGACTACCAGTTACCTTGACTTTGCTCCTCATTCCCCCGTGATGCAGACTCACACAAGCTGCTTCTGTTTGATTCACATAGAACCGTGAGAAACAGCCCCGTATGTGAGGCCGTGTTTTTCATTCTATTCAGTCTTTGTATATTCAAATTCTCCCAGTTTCAGCTCTTGCTGTTCTGCCAGATTTCCATTGCATTGATGGCTTCTCTGAATTAATAAGTGTTTTGCAATCGCTGAAAAGTTTTCTCTCCCCCCGGCCCCTTCCCCAAGCACCGGGTCTTATCCATATTGATTTTTTTTTTCTTTCTCTTTCCTCTCTAGCTATTTCTCAGATGTTTTATTCTGTAAAGTGTTAATAGAATTTTTCTTTCGCTGTGACATTTTATCTATTCAGGAGGTCTTTGCGAGTCCCATTGTGCAACTGGACTATAGAGGAAACAGCTCTATTCTTTACGACAATGGTTGCCCTAAAAAACATACACAGATCCTCCCCCTCGCTCCCCAGGGTGGAGCATATGTTGGGAGGGTAGCGTCAGAAAACACCCAAACTTTGGAAGGAAAAGAGGGAGCCAACTACGCACTGTTGAAGGGGGCAGAGGGCGTTGAAAATACTTTTTTTTTTTTTTTAATTCAAAATATTTATTTCCTAAGGGGATCTGAGTGTCAGGACCAAAACATGGCCAACACAGAAGGGAAGCTGTTTTCCTTACTGTTAGGCATTTTTAGCTCAAAATAAGGGCTTGGCAAGCATCTCAGAAAATGTGGAGATGGGTGTGAAACAGATGTCACGTTTACCTGCGCGACACCCAGCAGGCATCACCCCCCACCCACCCGCACCCCAGGCATTGGAATTCTTACCGAGGCCCTGGGGTCTGAATCTGCAACACCATATGCTCAAGTGTGACTGCTCTGTGTACAAACAAACCGGTTGATCTTCTGGTGGTTTTGCTTGAGTGGTGCACGGAGGCAGACGGCTGTGGTGTGTGTGGCCTCAGCAGGTGCCTGGGGGACCATCAAGCCTGCCCGGCCGCGGAGGGGTCTGGTGAAGGCACCCCATCTCCAGCCTAGCATCACTTACCCCCCTCGGCCTGGTGCCCGGTGGAGACAGAGTAGCTCCTTGCTGGCACCGCAGTCACCGTGCAAGGCCATTGTCCTCCCAGTAACTGACTTTGAAAACGGGGACCAGAAGGGGAAGGCCCCAGGAGCCTGTTTGTTCAGACTCGGTTGCTTAGCAACAAAGTGGGGGGGGGCTGACTCCGGAAGGGATTTTTAAGCGAGGCCAGTCCCTTCGAGGGTTATGTCTGGCCGGCCTACCCCCTCTTCCATTCTTACCTTGACTCTGCTTCCTGCCTCCCCCCCCCCCCCATTCTGTTTGATAGCATCTGGAAAAATAGATTTGATTTGTCTGGAGGCAGCATTTTAAGCCTGGTTTTATTGCTTTGCCCAGTGTCTTCCCCTCCATCAGAGATTGTAGTCTGGGAGGAGTGACGAATGAATGGCCTGTGATTCCCTTTCTCGGTTGGCTTAGCTCTGGCCCCCAAACTCATTTGTGAGCCTTTGAGCTCCAGTGAGCAGTGCTCAGTCCTTCCCAACCACACACATGCCGACATTGCCCCAAGCACAGAGCCCTTTGGCTAGGGCTTTGCCCAGGACCACATGGGTTGAGTTGTAGTTTTAGTGCCAATCTTGGGCACAAAATGAATGAGGAGACCAGGCTGCTTACCTGGCCAAACCAGGTACAGTCCCCAGGTGAGTAGCTGATTGGCTAGGACCGCACCTGTACTAAAGGTGTGCATTTTGTGGAAGAATAAAGAATTAGATCATAAGTACAAGGAGTGGAATTCAAAAGCCAAATCTGGTTCAGTGAGGGTGACTTTCTTGAGGTCTACATGGGAATGGAGTCTGGATCCTGAAATCTTATTGCTGGAAATATCCAAAAGGGTTGCAGGATGCCTGGAAAGACCGAGGGAGGGATAGGAAGAGAGACAGAGGATGCCTTTGGTGTTTTCTTCTCTTTGATATTTTTCAAAAGGCCCTAGCGTAAAGGTATTAGTCTGCTGGGGCAGCCACAACAAAGTACCAGAGACTGGGTGGTCAAACAACAAAAATTTATTTTCTCACTCTTCTGGAGGCTGAAGTCCAGCCTTGGCAGACTTGGTTTCTTCTGAGCCCTCTCTCCTTGGCTTGCAGACAGCCCCCTTCTCTCTGTGTCCTCAGGTAGGCTTTCCTCTGTACCCGTGTCCAGATTTCCTCTCCTTATAAGGACCCCAGTCAGTACTGGATCAGGACCCGCCCTAATGACCTCATTTTAACTCCATAACCTCTTTAAAAACCCTATCTCCAAATATAGTCACATTCTGAGGTACCGGGGGTCACGACTCCAACGTCAGAGTTTGGAAGGGGGCACAATTCAGCCCATGATAACAAGATGTTAAATTTCCATTGTCTATAACCAGAAACAATTTAAATATCCACAGAAGGATTAATTGAGTAAGCTATAGTTTCTCACTCCGTGAAATATTATGCAGCAGTCAAGATCGTATTGATAATACCTCACACCCATCAGGATGACTACTATCAAAAAACTCCCAGAAAATAACAAGTGTTAGCCAGGGTGTGGAGCAATTGGAACCTTCGTGCCCTGTTGGCGGGATGTAAAATGGAACGGCCACTGTGGCAAAACGGTATGTCAGTTCCTCAGAAAATTAAAAACAAAGTTACCATATGATCTAACAATTTCATTTCTGGGTATACATACCCAAAAGAATTGAAAACAGGGACTCAAGGAGGTATTTGTACACTCATGCTTTATAGCGGCACTATTTACAATAGCTAAGACCGAGTATCCATCCATCGACGGACGAATGAATAAGCAAAATGTGGTATTCACATACAATGGAATATGGCTGAACCTTGACGACATTATGCTCAGTGGAATAAGCCAGTCACAAAAAAACAAATACTGTGTGTTTCTACTTCCATGAAACATAGTAGCCCCCCCCACCTTATTCGTGGTGTCCATTACCCGCAATCAACTGTGGTCCTAAAGCTGATGATCCTCCTGACGGATCATCAGAAGGTCAGTAGCAGCCTAACGCTACGTCACATGCCTCCGTCATTCATCTCACTTCCTCTCATCACGTGGCATCTTATCCTCTCTCTTCATCAGTGACAGTACAATAAGATGTTTTGAAAGAGAAAGACCACATTCACGCCACTTATATTACAGCATATTGTAATTGTTCTCTGTTATTATTAGTTACTATTGTTAAATCCGTTACCGTGCCTAACTAAATTGAACTTTATCATAGGTGTGTATGGACAGGAAAAAACATGGTGTATCTTGGGTTGGGTACTGGCCACAGTTTCGCGCATCCACTGGGTGTCTTGGAATGTATGCCCTTGGACACGGGGGGACCTCTGTACTTGGAGTAGTCACGGTCAGAGACAGCAGACAGAAGGGTGGTTGCCGGGGGGCCGAGGGGGACCGAGGGGGACGAGGGGGTGGGGAGTTATTATTTGATGGGGGTAGAGTGTCAGTTTTACAAAATGAAGAGTTCCGGAGATGGACGGTGGGGATGATAGTTCAACGTTATGAATGCATTTAATACCACTGAACTGTGCGCTTAAGAACAGTTAAGATGGCAACTTTTATGTTATGTGTATTTTACCATGATCAAAAAAATTGGGGAACAAAACAGATAATATTCACAGTGTGAATCTGGGAAGTGTTTGCAATATTGTAATAGTATATTAAAAAAAGAACTAGGGGAAATTCCATATACAGTATGATTTAAACTATATTAAAATAGGCATAAGGTTTTTTTAAAGGCAAAAACTGAAGGGAAATACACCAGATGTTAACTGTGGTTGTACTAGGCAGAAAGATAGGAAAGGCAGTGATCTTTTTTTTCCAATTTTTTGTGTTTTCACGTAATTTTTTTTAAATGTTTTAAAATTTATGTTTATTTTTGAGAGAGAGAGAGAGAGACAAAGTGCGAGCAAGGGAGGAGCAGAGAGAGAGGGAGACACAGAATCTGAAGCAGGCTCCAGGCTCTGAGCTGTCAGCACAGAGCCCGATGCGGGGCTCAAATTCACAGACCACAAGATCATGACCTGAGCCAAAGTCAGACGCCCAACCGACTGAGCCACCCAGGCGCCCCTTCACATAAATTTTAATGAGCACCTATGGCTTTGATAATGGAAACCACCCTTCCCCCCCCCCAATATATCACATTTCAAATGTGTTGTTAAAATTCCTAAAGCAGACCCCATTGTGTATTTGTTTTGCAGGTGGAGGATGCAATGCTGATGTTTGATAAGACGACCAACAGGCACAGAGGTAAGAGCCCCCGTGGAGGAAGGCTTCCCTTCTGTCAGTTGGCCGTCTGTTGAAGGTCTGTATTCATGGAGGGACACCACAGCACAGAATCCAGATACCGGACAGTTAAAAATCGGCCACGCCCAACCCGTGTTCCGACACACCTTTCTAACCCTGGCTTTCTTGGTCTTTGCTAGACCTGAACACTAAGTGATCCGAGTGGAAGTTATTCACAGCAATTACTCAGTTGAGTTCTCAATTTGCATTGGAGGAGGTGGTTTAGAAGCACACTGGCAACCTGAAGAGCCAGAAAAGAAGGTTTATTCAACCTGCGATTGCAGGATTGGCAGTGCCCTATGCACATCTGGAATGTTTAGAGGGCACTGCGCCTCCTCGTATTTTCCCCTGTGCTCTTATTGTCCTATCCATGTTCTAGAAAACGGGTCTCAACTTGGGGTCTGTGAGCCTCCGAAATGGCACACGGAATGTTTTATGTTTGCGCTTTTCTTGGGAAGCGATGCGTAGCTTTGAACAGATTCTCAAAGTGGTCTCTGACCTCCATGCCTCCCGTTCCCCAAAAAGGAACACGTTGAAATGACTGCTTTAAACAGAAAATTGGACGAATCTAGAAAATCCTCCCAGAGGAAGTAGAGTCCAAGCTTATGGCTTAGCGTTCCATTCTCCTGCTCTCCGGAAACCCCTGGTATCTGGGGCTCCTAGAATCAGGGCGTTAATGGGCAGAGCCTCAGAAAGGAGGTGGCAGGAAGCAACGTTCTTGAGAGAAGCCGGAGTGAGCAGTGTTTCCTTGCCACTCGGATTGCATTTAGATGTTTCTCGTGTTGTTTACATTCTTGCTGTCACCTGTGATTAGAAGCAGTTACCCAGCGCTGACTGTATGTCTCTCCTGTTGGGAGCAGGCAGGCTGAGTGAAAGGGAGGAAGGAGGGTGGGAGAAGGAGGGGCTGTCCTCAGTGTGCCTGGCAGTCCGGCTTCCTGTGCGTCCATTGACAGCGGCCTCAGAAGGGAAAGTAGAAAATCGGGTGGAAAACTGGGTCTTCGATGGTATATGTGGGGAAGGAATGGGGAGGGGTGGAGGATGAAGAGGCGGGGTAGGGGGGAGGCAAGGAAGGAAAAGAAGAGCTTACAAGTGTGGAATGATTGCTTTGTCCTCTGCCTTGCTCAGCATCACGAGGGCCGAGAGAGCAAGGGGCCGGGGGTGCGGAGACGGACAATTCATGATTATTCTCCACCATCATCCTTAGGGGAGGTACGGGGGGTTATCTGAGCACTGTTTTCACAGGCATCGTGTATTCTCATCTCCACCACAGCGCCGTGACTTTGGGAAAATCACTTCACTCCTTTATCTTCTTTACCTCAGTTTATTCATCTGTAAAGTGGGGATAATATTAGTATTTCCCTATAGGGTTGTTTGGAGAGTTGGAGTGCCACGCACATCACCTGTGCGCAGGTTATTATGATTGTTTTCACCATCATCACCTCCGCGTGGTGTGTGAGGTGACGGAAACTCAGAGGGGGTAGGGGATCCACCCAAGGTCAGAGCAGGGACTCCTCTCTAGGACTGCTGATTTCAGATTCGGCTCTTTCTCTGTGGTCTCCACGTGGGGACGGGTGTGTTAAGAAGAATGTTTCCATCTATTTACTTTCAGGGTGGGCGAGGCCCGTCTGAATGTGGCACTAGAGTTCAGTGCTAGAATTCACGCTCCTGGGAGATTCCTGAGTGGCGTCTATAGGCAGTAGTGTTGAATATCCACGAATAAAGGTATTTCTGAGCTCCTGCTCTGAGTCAGGCCGTGTTGGAGAGGAGAGTAAATCATCTTGTGCAAACTTCACAGCTGTGCTGGGGAAAGAGATGTGTCATCTGGGGGACGTGAGAGGGCCGGTGACTCTCCATGTTACGTTACTCGGCTAATAGCAGACAGAGGCAGGTTCATCCTGCGGGCACCGGGCCCCTGAGGAAGTGCCAGGCAAGATTCTCCCTTATGTCTGACCCAGACGCCTCCTGCTGTGGGTGGAGCCTCTTTCCTTGCTCCCAGGCGCTGGGTGCCGTGATGGGGTGGTGGCCCCTCTGTGATTCCTGTCTCGAGCTGGAGGGAGGTCCGTTTTACAGCCCCCTGCTCAGAGAGGCTCCAGGGATGGCATTGATCGCTCTCCCATGACTCCTGGGGCCACTGGCAGGAAGAAGGGTGGGCACAGCCCCGAGCACATGCTCAGTGCACCCCGGCCACGGCAGGGCCTGCCCAAGCATCCTTCTGCCCTGCCAGAGGTGAGATTCCTGCAGTGGATGTAGGACTCTTTGCATAATTCGTGGAGCCAGAACAAGGTGAAAGACGGGGCCTCTTACTCAAAAGTTATTAAGAATTTCAAGGTGACAGAGCATTCAATCCAGGACAAAGCCCTTCTGAGCGTGGGGCCGGCTGTGGGTGGCTGCACACCCAGGGGGCCAGCCAGAGTGGATGTGGTCCTGGGGGCCCCCGCTGGCAGGGTGGGGAAAGAGAAGGCAGGAGGGAAGGAGGCCCCAACATCCTGCACCCCCTTTCCTCCTGTACAGAAGTCTGCTCCCTGGGGTTCTTTCTGTGTAGGGCTTTGGCCCCTACACACTTTCCAGCACCTCTGAATAGCTGAGGAGTTTCTCTTTGAACTGGGTGCTAAAGCTGGGTTAATACTTAAGTGGTTCAGAGCATTTCGGAGAGGAAAGAATTAAAAAAAAAAAAAAAAGGCACATATCACAACAGAGGCACGAGTCCTGCGTGTGAGACAAGTGGGCCCCACATCCCTGATGGAATGTACATTTGGAATCAGGTGATAAGCCCAAGAACATAAAATCCTCCTGCAGCCACCTTGGCCCAACGTTACCTTCACCTCCCCAGCTTCCTGTTTCCCATTATCTTATCAAGAAGAAAGTGCTGCCGTAGCAGAAGTTAAGGACACCTCTCGGGCTGGCACAGCCTCCAGCTCTCCTCTTAAAGAGGTCCACACTGTTCACCCCGCGGGTGGCCACACAGCACGCACGGCACCTTCCCTTTCCCCCCGTCGCAGCTCCCAACCCCGCCCCGCTGCGCAGCCTGGGGCTAGTGCACCTGTGCGCCCTTGGAGCTGAGACTGCTGCCTTCCAGGAAGGCTGCACGTTTGGTTGGGCCTGGGGTCCCGGGAGTCGGGTCCGCCGGGCTCGCAGGACCCTCTCCGAATACTCTTGCCACTGTGAGCCAGAGCTCGGGGCGGAGTTTCCACTTCCCGCCGCACAGTGGCTCCCCCCCTTCCCCTGTCCCCCATTTGTTCCCCCAGGGACAGGGTGGCCCTCCGTTACATCTGTTCACAGAAGCGACAGCCTGTGTTTCTTCCCCTCTTACATCTGTCCTTGGACCTCCCTAGCACCCTGGGAAAGAATCCAGGGGACAGGAGACAACAAGCCCTCCCGGGATGTAAGTCCTCCCCCCTGGAAGCAGGAAGAAAGTCATTCAGCACGTGACTCCCACAGGAGGTGTGCAGTCTTCTCCCACTTTCTCCTTCGAGCAGACCTCCTTCTGGCTCCTGCTGCTCCCTTGATGCCGAGTTAGGGCACCTTTCCTAACCTCTCGGGACACCTCCGGGTCCTCCTCGGGAAGGTGGGGGAGCCGGGACAAGCTCTGAGACCTGAAGTATGTTTTCTGGCTTTTTAGCCTTTTAACTGAGAGAATGTCCAAGATTAAGTCCTTTGTCATTCTTCTTGTTTTAGCTCGGAGAGGGAGGTAAGGGGCTGTATCTGCATCCCTGGAGATGGGGATTAGCACGCAGGAGTGCCCTCTCCGGGCAGCGGAGGGGCTGATCTGTAGGCCCCGGGGAATTCTGAAGCTAGGCCCTTGCACAGCTGCAGTGAGAGGGCTGACCTTATATGCTGACCTGTCACAGGATGCAGCCCACCCTGGGAAGCACGTGTGACCTTGGGCTTGCCCTGAGGACATCCTAGAGGAGACAGACAGCTGGGGGCCCTCTTCCAGCAGTCCTGCCAGCAGATCCTGAAGGGCAGGGGGGTCTGGGTATCCCGTGACAGCACACGCCACGGTGGTACAGTGGGTTCTGTGCTAACCAGGCCATGCTAACCCTCTTGGTAGAAACCGCCAGCCCTTCCCGAGCAGTTATATCCCACGTGCTTAGCGCAGCGCCTGCACGTACTGTTGAATCTTTACGACGGTCACTGGTGAACCCAGCTGCCCGGAGTCCCCAGTTGGACGTAAACCCAGCCTGTCTGACCCGGAGTCCTTGCTCTTGGCTGCTTCACAAGCATGGTGCTAGGCAGTGGTTGAAAGCAGGGAGACTGGTGGTTTTAAGTCTCAAGTACCTCCTCGTTACTGGTCCTTCTCCACCTGCCCTTCTTGCTGGACCATTTCAGGTGGGAAAACTGAGGCATGTAGAGCGTCGGAGGGCCGGCCACACGCAGGTGTCTGCGGCCAGGTGGGAGCCGAGCTTCTGAAGCCTTCCACGAGATTCTTTTGTGCCCAAGGGGAGAAAAAGAAGGTGGCTTTCCAGTTTTTGCAGAGTCCTTTCATTTGCTCTCTCAAAGCCTTTGGAGGCGGTCTGAGAAATATGGGGCTGATCATCAAAGGGTTTAATCGTTGGGGGAAAGTTTGTTGCTTTCTCCTTGCAAAACTCAGATAAGATCTTGAATTCAGCATTAGGTATTGATCCCAGAGAGGGGCTGGCGGGGAGGGTCTGGAGGGAAGATACAGCACAGTGTCCTTCCCTATTTGCCCTTTGGGAGGCACAAGGCTGAGGGGTGAGCCGGAGGGAGTGAGGGAGGGTGGAGTGGTTTGGATCTGTCCCCACTGTCATCAGCCCCGTTTGAGCAAGCGGAGGAACGCGGGGATGTTGGTTGCTGAAACACATCTCACATTCACCTCCTTGCCGGGGAAGGGAGCCCCCGCCGTGAATGTCCTTCTAGGGGCGGCCTCCGCTCGTCTTCCCTCCGAACCCAGCCTTCCAGGCTGAACCATGTCTGGCCCATCAGGGAGAGCTGGGTGGTTGGGGGCCCAGTGGAAAACAAGTCGGGTGTCTTTGAAGCTTATGGGATTGCCTGGTGAGGGTCAGCTGGAGAGGGAAGGAGTACAGAGGAGAGGCTTGGAGACAGGCCTTCTCACTCCCTGCGGCTTCCATTACCCAGCAGGCCTGTTTGCTCCAGAACGTTGCCAGAGGCAAAGGGCCGGATACACTGAGAGGAAAATGAAGCTCAGTATGCTGGAAGACTCCCCTCACCGCTGTTAACGGTTGCTCATTAAGTGCAATGCTAATGGCTTTGGAGAGGATCAACAGCTCTGAGAACTCACAGGCTCCCCAGCAGGCCGCTCCGCGGCACTGACCTCAGCCGAGGCGGTTTTGTGACCCTCCAAGAGCACCATCAACGGCAGGCCCGCTGCTTGGAGGGTCCTTTTCCAGGGTGGCTGTGCCCTATCAGGAGCCGCCGGGCCGGAAGGGCATCCTCGTGGGCCCCATGTGGGAGAAGAGGGAGAAGCTCTCTGGGCTGCGGGGCTGAGCTCCCCCTCTCCCTCGAAGCTTGCACGGCATCTCCATCCCGAAAAGCGGTTGGCTGCAGTTGAAGGTCTCCGTAATTTGCGTAATCGGTTTATTTATTAAAATGGTGCCAGTAAGAGGTAGCTGAAACTGTGATAGAAGATAATGCCTTTCTAAGGAGGAAAAACAGCCCTTAATGTCCTGACTACCTGCCAGACACGCACTTTTTGAAATTGACCTCTGACGTCCAGACTGTTTTATAGACGCTAAAGATGATTCAGGATCGTGCTGTAATTATTTGTTCGCTGCTGCCTGTTTCCCGAAGTTGAGGAAGGGGATGTAAAAGGAGCTTCACACAGGTGTAAACTAAATGAAAAATTAAAAGGCATTGCTTTCTTCGAGGGTGTAGGGTGTCAAAGATAATGTATGCATGTGTTTTTCCTAGTGACAGTCTAACATTCTGACCTTACTTAGGAAAGGGGGTTGGGACTCTACAGCCCGTAGATGGCACGTTATGGGATGGAGGAAGAAGTCCCTCTGGGTGGGAGAGGGTTGTTGGAGGGGGCAGGAGGGGTGGCAGGGATGCCTGGAATCACAGCTGGTGATGACACTTGGCAATGTGACACGAGGGCCTCGGTGCCCACGCCAACGTGATGTCCACCCGCTGGAGTCATGCCTCTGCAGGGTCCCCACCTCTCACATCTGCCTCTCATCTGCTGTGCGAGCTGCCGATGGTGTTGGGCACCCATCGCGCCCCGCCCCAAGTCTGAGGTATATCAAAGGGTTTATTGGAAGCCTGTAAACCAGGAGCTTGATCATTATTAGTATCGATCCCAATTCTGTACCCGCAGCCGGTCTGCTCTAGGCCACGAACACCAACCAAGGGTCTTGGCCGCACAGAACTTTCAGTCTAGTCTTAGGATGATGTGGCCACCACGCGTGCCACTTGGGCTCTTTACTGCAAGTAAAGGGTCTCGATCGGGTCAGGTGACAGAGAATCTTCTCTCCCCAAAATGGCCCATATAAGTGAGTGTGAGGCAACTGCTTAGGAAAATTACTGATAAGCCAGGCGTCTAGGAGAAGATGTTCAGAATAGGGTAGAAACTCAATATGACTGAGTCTCCTTCGGTCCACCCTGGTTAGAAGGGACATGGGGAGTGGGGCGAGGGTGGCTGGCGGTGACGTTAATGGCTGCCTTTGGGTGCTTGGAGAGATTCTTTTGGAAAACACGTGCATTCTTGAAGTTGGGCACGCTCTAGTTAGAATGGGGAAGAGGACAGCCAGTACCTCTCCCCTAGATGGTCAGGACCCAGGGTTCTGTGCTCCTGCCTGGGCTCATTCTAAAGGCAGGGCTGTGTAAGGGGGGTGAGCGTGCTTGTGTGTGCCCACCACGAGGGGTGTACCCCAGCCTCCTCACTCCCTTGTGGGGCCTGGCCCGGGGACAGTGCGCCTTTGTCCCTCCACCCAGAGCACATTTCCCCCAAGGCCTGACCTGTCACCTGACGCATCTCGGGACCTCCTCCGGTCTGCCAGGAATATGCAGCAATGGAGGGTGGAAGGAGGGGAGCGGGGTCCAGAGCTGCAGCCCCCACCCTGAGCCGTCTCTCAGAGACCAGCCCCCAGAGCTGTCTGCACATTTTATTTTCCCTTTAAATAAACACCATTAGCCTTCCGAGAAATTGGTGCAAACATGACCTCGCAAATAACCAATTAAAAGGGCAGGGTTGAAGGGGAATGTGCGTTTGAAAACATGTAGAGAGGAGGCCGTTAAAGATTCCCGGATTACCCCAGCCCCGGCAACATCGATCTGAGACCTTAATTTTATTTCTGACAGGAAGCAAGGGGAGCGCTTTAATTTTTTTTTCCCCGAGCTAACTAAATTCCGGAAGCGCCCATTCCGGCACTGTCTCTTGAGATATTAATCAACACAGTAGCTGGGTTTCTGTTCACCTGCTTTTCTTTGTAGACGCGGAGGAATACAAAGCTCTCAACTCCCTAGCAACGGGGCCGGGGGGACAGGGGCGCCCAGCGCAAGAGGGAGCCTGCATAGCCGGGGGAATTTGGCACCCTGGGTGCCCTGCATTTTCTGGAGCTGAAGTATAAATCTTAAACTTCTTTCCTTTGGAATAAAAGCCCTGGCACCGAAACAGTGGTGAGCTAATAGGTCTTCCTGCCTCCCTCCTGGCTGCGGCCCCACGGAAGCAGAAAGGGAGTGGGCCCAGGGTCAGCAACTTCATTGACCCAGAAACGGTTTTTTTGTAGAGAGGGACAATGAGGCTTTTGTTGGGCCCTGTTCCCATAGAGGCCCAGGCTCTGACTCTCACGACGTGTTTTAAGATCTCGGTGAGGGCAGGGGGTGGAGGCCTGAGGGGAAAGGAGCCTCCAGCGCGGCCACTTGATTAAAAGCACCCCCTTTCTTAGCGCCCTGGCACTGCTAGGGGCCCGGGAACCAGCACCCGGGGCGGGCACCTCCCTCGGGGACTGGAGCTTCCCAGGGGAGCCTCGTTGCTGTGCAGCTGTGGACTTGGGCTTCTGTTCAGAGCTTTGCTGCTCAACAGATGTGCGTTAGCCCGTCCACATCTCTGTGCGGGCAGTGGTGTACTGCGGGACCCGAGCTTTGCGGGCCCTCCCAGCTCCCCACAGGTGTCATCTTGGGCAAGTTGCTGAAGAGCTTTGAGCCCCGTTTGGCTCACTCGTGGAGGTGATACACCTGCTCTGTAATGAGTGAAGTGAGTTGGCTTATAACATGCCCACGATAAGCGTACCTCATTTCTTTACTCTCCCCCTTAAGGAAGACCGTCGGTTTAACTTCTTTTAGCAAACAAACTACAATCTGTGTTTGAGTCTTTAAGACCCTGATCTTTAAAACAACCTTTCCCTCCTTCACACACAAAGCATACGCTTGCAGATGCGTAGAATATTTCTGAAAGGCTACCCACAAAACTGGTAACAAAGCTTTAGAATGGCATAGTGGTTAAGAGCACACGTTCTGGGGGCCCCAGGGTGGTGCAGTTGGTTAAGCGTCCGACTCTTGGTTTCGGCTCAGGTCATGATCTCATGGTTTGTGAGTTTGAGCCCCACATCAGGCTCTGGGGCTGACTGCACGGAGCCTGCTTGGGATTCTCTCTCTCTCTCCCTCTCTCTCTGTCCCTCCTCTGTTGCTCTCTCTCTCTCTCTCTCTCTCTCTCTCTCTCAAAATAAATAAACGTAGGGGAAGAAAAAGAGCACATGCTCTGGAGTCAGGCAGCTGGTGTTTGAATCTGAGCTCTGCGATGTAATAGCTGTGTGACCTTGGGCAAGTCACTTACCCTCTTTGGGATTCAGATTCCTCGTTTATGAAATAGGAACGATGACATCGGGTTAGCCTGAGTCTTGCAGTGGTTAATAAGCATAAAGGGCTTGGAACAGTCTCTGGCCATGAATAGTTAGCACCTGAATGTGTTTTAGGGGCATGTGCATATACTCACAGATACAAGTTTACATAAATAAGAAACAGCGTTTGCTTCCAGGAAGAGGACTAAGTGACCAGTGGTACAAAGATATGGAAAAACATGTTATCGTATACTTATTTACCTTTTGAATTTCTGTACCATGTGCATTTATTACCTATTCAAACATTTACTTTTTTAGCGTTTAAGCTTTTCAAACTCATTCCAATTTGAATTGTAAATGCAGTGATATAACAACATGAGGGAGAGTTTTCGGAAGAAAAACATTCACCTCATCCCAGCTCCCTTACACAGTAACTGTTGTCACTTCTACCTTGTTCCTGACATTTGCGTCAGTATTTTAAAACTTGGTTGTAATTATGGGGTTGGGACAACATGTGGCATCTCATGCTTAGTTGAACGGGGTGTGGGCCCCGTCTCTTTAGAGTTTTGTCTCCTGCCAGGGAGAGGGACCAAGCTGATCCAAAAGAACAAAATTTGATTAAATGCACCCGAAAATTCTTTACAACTCTGAGTCGCCTCTTTTTTAGTTTCCATAAACAGAGAGTCAGATAGATAGATGAGGATTCTCTTAGTAGTTTCTGGTCCTCCCAGACAATGTGCTATTAATAGAATAGCCAGACTGCTCCCCGTCTGGAAAGAAACATGGTTTGCTTGAGTTTATCCCAGACCGGAGGGGAGAGAAGTCAAAGGGGAGACCCTCCATTCCAGAAGTTTAAAACGGGTTTTAATTAAAGAAGAAAGTTAAAAGCATTTTCCTAACCAAGTCGTGATTAATAAACACGTGGGAACCTTACATAATATGGCAAACGCAGACTCCTCCTCTGTGTCCCTGTTGCTATAGCTGAAAAGTCACAGCAAGTACCCCGTTAATGAAGGTAGTGAGGTGTCTGGGTCATGTGACAAAGGGGTGAGAGGTTAGGTCTAAAGTCACACTACTGGGTTCAAGTTCCAGCACTACCACCGATCAGCTGTGTGACCCTGGGCAAGTTATTAAGCTTCTCTGAACCTCAGTTTTCTCATCTGTTAAATGGGGAATGTTATTACTCACAGACTTGGGAGGCTTAAGTGAGGCAATTCATCTGTGTGAAATATCCAACGCTTAGGAGACTATATCTCTATTAGCTTTATTAGCGTAATAGCTCATGTTATTTTACTGGTAATAGTGTTACGGTTGCTTGGGGAATAAAGGCCAAGACTTGGTGAACGGAGGAAACGTTTAACACTCCAGGGTGCTGTTTGCTCGTCAAGTTTGCCGAGAGGGGAAAGTATTGTGGGTTGAATTGTATCCCGCCTCAAAAGATATATTGAAGCCTTAACCCCTCTTTTCTCAGAATGTGACCTTATTTGGAAATAGGGTCTTTGCAGATGTAATCAAGATGAGGTCAGGCTGGCTCAGGTTCATCCCATAGGACTGGGATGCTAAGAGGGAGGGCGTGTGAGGACAGACAGGTGACCATGGAGGCAGGACTGGGGTGAGGCAGCTGGAAGACGAGGTTTGCCCGCCACGCCCAAAGCTAAGGGGGCCAGCACGGGACAGATTTTCTCTTGAGCCTGCGGAAGGCACCTTGGTTTCCGGCTTCTGGCTTCCGGAAGTGTGAGAGAATCCCTTTGTCGTTTTCAGCGCCCCCGGTTGGTAGTAGGCTGTTCCAGCAGGCCCCAGGGGCCGCGCAGAGGGCAGAGCAGCGCTTTCTGTGGGGCGCGTGCCCCTGATGTTGGGGCTCCCGTCGCAGCGGGCGGGCAAGCCCCTCTCTCTGCACATCCCTGTCACGTCATGCCGCTCTTGCAGCAAAGCTTGGTCAGAGAAGAGACCTTTTACGTGAGAACACGACCCCCAACTCCTGACATAGTTCATGGCTTCCCCAGGTCGAAGTTAACCAAACACCGTGCAGATGCCCTTGCGGTGTTAAATATATTTTCCGGTAGAGACCCTTGAGGAATTCTGAGATTTCATTTTAACGTAGTAGCCTTCAGAGCTCAGTCACTTCTTTAGAAGCCGAGGAATACACTGAAGAGTTGTCCATAACGCCAGTACACCGAGGGGTTGTCCGAACCCCCAGCTCTCAAGAATGCAAACCACACCCATTCCATAGGTGTTTCCAGCTCGGTTCGTTCCGTTTGGCTGCTTAGGGAAATAAGAGAGAGAGAGGGAAGGAGATCAGGAGAGCTCGTGTGAGACAACACAGACCCCACCGTCCTTACATACCTGTTCCAGCTTCCATCCTGGAGAAAACACAGCGAGACAACGCTGAACTTCAAAACCTGCCAGACAGACTTCTTGATTTCTTTATGTTGTCTCAGAAACCCTTCCAGGCAGGAACATTTGCCAAATTCAATCCCAGAGTGAGTTTCTGAGCTAAATTAATGCAATTGAGGGTCAAGATGGCAACCCCCACAGGTCCCCGGTCCCAGGACACCACTGGGCACAGCAGTAATTAACAGTGTGAGCGCCCACGTGGATGTGCTTCTCTTAACCCTCAGGTTTGGTCGGCAAACCTGGCAGAACAGAAAAATAACTGCCGTGATTTTACAGTGATCAAAGTTGCACACCTTTGAGCGCTCCCTGCAGGTTCGAAAATTTCTTCCTCAACTTGCCACCCCGTCTTGATATCAGGAAATAATTGAAAGCACATCCTGCTTCTCTGAATATTTCCAGCGCCGGTGCCTGTGTTCCGGCACCCTAGGCGAAGCCGGCACCCCCCCGCACCAGATCTGCAAAGTACGCAATGCTGACATCCGATTTATTATCTCGGAGGCTGGGCCGGTTCATGGATGATTCATGACTCCCGCTTTCCACTGCCGCTGGAGGTGACATCACCCATTCGGGGCCCAGAATAGACACAGAAGCGACGGTGGCCCCTGTTTTGTGTATCTCTTGCCAGCCCTGGGCTCCCTCCTGCCTCACACCCAGCCGCTGTGTGTTCACCGGGCACCAATGGCCGGGGAGCCCGTTAGAAACATCACTTTAAGTAGAAGGCCGCTGATGTGTTTCGATGCTGTTGTAGTCTGCACGGTAACGCAGGGAAGGGAGCTTCCCCAAAGTTCACCTCTTCCGCTTAGGTTCCTTGACTTGGAATTTAGATTCTACTCATAACCCAAAGAGTTGCCTAACTCCTGTGGCTATCTTTGGCTTCCTCACTTAGAGACAGGGTTGGCTGGGAAGACCAGGGTGACTTAAGGCATCCAACAGCCCAGCATCAGACGCCCATATGATAAATGATTGCAGTCACATCAGAGGTTTGGACTGTATCAGCGGTTTTCAGCCCTGGTTGCACGTTAGAATCACCTGGGGAGCTTTTAAAGCGTACCGATACCGGGGGCCCACTCCAGATCAATTCAGCAAGACCCGAGGTTGGGGCCCTGGCGTTCACAGATTTCAACGTTCACCACAAAGCTAATGCGCAGTCAGGGCAGGGACCCCTTGGGTCAGATGATCTCCAAGGACCTCCAGCTTTAAAATTCACCAAGATGGTACCACTGACCAGGTCTTTGACCTTGACCTGTGTCTGGGCAGTGGGGTGGAGGGCCGTCCTTGGTATGTGCTGCGGTGTGTAAGCCCTGGGAAGGAGGCAGTGTCTCCTTCAGGTGAGTGGCCCTCAGTGATCCGTGGGGGGAAGGGGGAGGTGTGAATAACTACCATTCTGTTGTGCCAGTTGTGAATTTAGTTACCGTCCTACCAAAAATACTTTGCCGGCTTCCCGTCGCTATTAGGATAAGACCTACACCGTTGACCCTGGTCTGCAGTCTTTGGTGCCCGGCCCTTTCCGCTTGTCCAGCTTGACCCGTCACCATGCTCCCTGCAGCCACACTGACCTCCTGCACATTTGCTTAGCAGGGCTGCCCTCACAGGCTGTTTCTTGGGCTGCCAGGAACCGTCTGTGTCACACTCCTGGCCAGTTCTTACTCCCCTTACAGAACGAGTCTTAAATATCCTTTCCTCGGGGAAATCTTTCTGAACCCCCAGACTGGCTCAGCCCCATCGGTTGTCTGCTCCTGGCACCTTGTCCTTTTCCTTTATGGCATTTCTCAGTTCTTAGTGATGATTTGCTTCTTACCTGCGCCTTCCCCACCTCCCACCCCTGATATCCCCAGTATTTGGCACTGTATTAATTAACATATAGGACAAGAGGGTGGGTGGAAAATGGGCGGGCCCTCCTCACTGTGGTCTCTTGCTCCTTTGCCTGAAAACAGGTTCCTGCTCACTGTCGCCATTTCCGCCTCCTTTCTACACCTTCCCTCTGCAGAGACCTACGCTAGCGAAACGGAGGTGCAGTGGTCTTGTCTGGAGGACGGTGTAAGAGGTGCAGGTGTTTTCGGGAGAGGGCTTTGGAGAACTGAGGGTGGTTCAGGACACTGCTGTTTTTCCAGAGCCTAAGGGAAGAACGATTACCCAGGAAACTAACGGGGTTCTTTCTTAAAAGGGAAAAAAATGTCTTTGGTGGAGTCATAGTTGCCCTTCACAGGTGACCTGGAAGAAAGGCTAAAAACACTGGTTCAATTAAAAAAAAAAAAAAAAGACTTCCTCCAACACTTGATATTGATACCTGGTGCAGCCTGGTGGGCTGTGGGGGGGGGGTGGGTGTAGATGTGCTTCAGTCAGGGGTCTGTACCAGGATTTTTTTTTTTTTTTTTTTTAATGTTTATTTTTGAGACAGAGACAGAGCATGAGCGGGGGAGGGGCAGAGAGAGAGGGAGACACAGAATACGAAGCAGGCTCCAGGCTCTGAGCTGTCAGCACAGAGCCCGACGCGGGGCTCGAACTCATCAACCGTGAGCTCATGACCTGAGCCGAAGTCGGACGCTCAACCGACTGAGTCACCCAGGCGCCCCAGGATTTTTTTTGTAACGTTTATTTATTTTTGAGAGACAGAGTGCCAGCAGGGAAGGGGGCAGAGAGAGGGAGACATACACACACACAGAATCCGAAGCAGGCTTCAGGGCCCTAGCTGATAGCACAGAGTCCGACAGCTGGTCTCAAACCCACGAACCATGAGATCGTGACCTGAGTCGAAGTCGGACGCTCAGCCGACTGAGCCACCCAGGCGCCCCGTACCGGGATTTATTTATTTTTTTTTTTTTAACGTTTTTTTTTTTTTTTTTTTTTTTTTTGGGACAGAGAGAGACAGAGCATGAACGGGGGAGGGGCAGAGAGAGAGGGAGACACAGAATCGGAAACAGGCTCCAGGCTCCGAGCCATCAGCCCAGAGCCTGACGCGGGGCTCGAACTCACAGACCGCGAGATCGTGACCTGGCTGAAGTCAGACGCTTAACCGACTGCGCCACCCAGGCGCCCCCCGTACCGGGATTTAAAACACGTATGTGCTTTGCTCTCGAAGGCCAGGTAGAAAGGTGTGTACTTACAAATTTCTGAATTTCCTCCCCACTTCCAAAATCCCCAGGCTTGGCATCTTAGTCTTCTTTTAATTAAGTTGATTCATTTGCCCTGAGAAGATTTCCTGATTCAGCTAGTATATTTATGTATAAACTGCTCTGGAAACACCTGGCAATTTTTCTGAGTGACAATAAGGAAACATTGCCTGAAAATTATGGTTTAATTTGCTCCCTCCCCCATGCTGTCTTACCTTTAAAAAAAAGAGTAAGATTTACAAAAGGAGCTTTGTATTTTGCCCATAGTAGTGATCCTGTTTTACAACAGAAATGTGAATCAACAATACCTAATAATTTCCCTTTATGTATTTTTGGAACTCTAGCTTTTAATGGACAATTGAACCATTCCTTGGCAGATGGGAAATCATCTAATTGCATGTTCTTATTTATTGTGAATTTTCAGGTAGGCCTCCAAAGAGATTGGCGAGCATACATTAAAAAGTTAGAATAAACAGCATCTTTATGACTTTATTTTTCGGAGTTGCCGCTCGTGGGGTACATCTCAGCTTTGTGTGTGTCGTGGGGCAGGGGTGGGCCTATGGTGCACATCTGAAGAGGAGGTGGCCCTTGGTCGGTTTTAAAAATGCTGCAATCGATGACGTTGCTCGCAGAGGATCAAAATAGGAAAGTAGGTACCTGTATCTCTATTTTTACTTTATTTTACATTTGTGATTGGTTTACTGTAGGACTAATAAAATCCCCTGGTAAAACAAAGACTCGTGCCCAGACCTGGTCAATTAGCAGTCTTAACTTTTCCTGGGGAGTATAAACAGCCGCCACAAAGTGGCTTGAATCCTAAATTGGCACCTCCTGGGTCCATCCCTCCTTTTCTCTTTCTCTCTCTTTTTTCTTTCTTTCTTTCTTTCTTTTTTTTTTTTTTTCTGGTAAGTTTCTTTAGCAAAATGTGGGGGGTAAGAAACCGCAGGTAGCCTAGCAAATCTTGCTGCTGCCAGGGCGGTAGCAGCTGGGTGGGAAGAAGAGAGCAGCTGTGTCTGCCTTATTAGTCATTCCATGAAGAAATTGATTTGATAAATAATAAAGCAGAGATATTAGCAACACATGCTTGCGGGTCAGATGACTTCGATGAAAGCCCCTCGTTAAGTGTGTGTACTAGTTTGACAATATATATGCCTTCTAAAAACATCCTGTTTTAAAGTGGAAATTGGACTGTTCATGCAGTTCTTAGCAAATAGGCCAAGCCCGTTACTAAAGGGAGCTTGGAAATCTGGAGGGTGTTCTTTCTATTTAATTTGGCCTCTGCTCTCCCCCCTTTCAGAGGATGCTTAAACTTACTTTGTTTCCCTGTCCTTGCCTTTTCATTTTGTTAACTGTTTTGATTTGTAAAATACTATGCCTCACACCACACTCCTTTATGATGATTTACTGTGCTGATTTTATCTTTCACCCTAAATCCTTGATAAGAGCATTTTAAAAATGAAATTGCTACCTGACACTTATAAAATCCTGTCTGGCAGCCAGGGAAGAAGCCAGAGTTGGGGGGAGGAAAAGGAGACAGAGCTTGGAGAAAGGGAAGATTTTTAAAGGAACCGTATCACACTCCCCCCACCCCCGCCCCAGTGCCGAAAGGTTTTTTGTTTTTGTTTTGGGGTTTTTTGTTTGGTTTTAGTTTTTTAACAGCTCATTAATACGGTCTGCCGATGCCCCTTGCTATTGTGTTATGAGCTGCGGGACGGGGGAAACTCATGCATGTCCTTTGCTGTGGGTTGAGACTTCGGATGGACAGACAGATGGACGGTATGTAACCATCTCCACATTTATATCCTGGAACACCTGGCCTTCCTGACTCCCAGCATCCCCGGTCCTGCGCCCTTTGCTACTCTAAGGCCAGTCAAAGCAGCGTCTCCTTTAAAGGAGCAGCAGACTTGCCTGGAGTGAGTGTGTGCTTAATGGAAACTTCGGTTGCGTTGTTTCTGGAGCTCTCCATTTAGCCACACAAGGCCTCGATGATGGGGGTGCACATCAGTAAATAGAGCTGTCTGAACCAGCAGGTCGTTTAAATTCTAATACAGCGATTTAATGAACTCTTGTCTTTAATTCCTGTGACGTGGAGAAGACAGGCGTTCTCTGCCCGTAATGAAGCTTGTTAACCCATCTCTGTACTGACTGGTGCTTTTATTATTATGACGACTGGAGACCGTATTATGTTAGAATAACAGGTTTCCCAAGTGCCTGGCAGAGAAGTGAGTAATGATCGTCTTCTTTACGAACCACGGCGGTCACTAGCTTATCTGGCAGAGGCATTATTATATCTGAGTTTTCCAAAGTGCCGCGTGTGAAGACAAGACCTGGCATTTACCGCCCCAGATTATTGGGGTGGGGGCGGGCACAGCGGCAGCAGGGACACATGTCACCCCGTGAGGGCTCTGATCGTCGGGGTGCAGCTGTGCCAAGGCTCCAGCCAGCGGGAGGCCCCTGTGTGTTAGCTGGCAGTGCTGGAGCCAGGATGCCTAATTCATCACCCACCTCCTGAAAATATAATCCGCCACCAAAGTGACTGCTTTTGGAAACTGTCTTGTCTCTTTTGAGCTGAGACTGGAGACAACCAGACAAGGTTCGGTGGTGACGAATAAAGAAACATTACTTTCTGAACACAATCTTCTGTTACCAGTCACTTTTCAACAGACATTCAATCAAAATGCTAATAGCGGCGGCAACAAGGGAACGTGGTTATTGTAATACTAATTGATTGGTTGGAGGGTGGGTTTTGTTAAGTGCAGCTTAAGATTTCAGAAATGTGATTCTCTTTAATTACAGCGGCACTAATAAAAGTGAACAAATGATTCGATGATTTCCCCGGTAATGGTTTAAAATTTTTTGTTTGAGTTTAAAATGAGATACGGGGGAAGTGCACCAGAAAAATGGGGCCCCAGGTGGGTGGCCTCCCCTTTAGCAGACCCAGGCACAGAGATTCAGATCCGGAATGCCCTTGGAAGGCTGCGTGGGACCTGCAAAATGATGGCGATAGGGGCCTCTCCCAGCTGGTGGGGGGGTGGGGGTCAGGCAATGGGTCATTCCAGCTCCAAGTCCTTGGTATTTCCAGAGCTGGGGTAGGGGCTAGGTTGCGCTGATCAGTCATGTGTTCATTCTGGGGTTCCTTGGCTTGGCCAGGGTCGGGGGGGGGGGTCCCCACAGTACCAACAGAGGCTCATCCTGTGCTCGGGGCTCTGCTGTGTGTTGGGGCACCCTCTGTTCTAGTTCTAGCAACACTGTAGGAACAAAGCAGGCCAAATCCTAGCCCTGCTGAGCTCAGGAGGAGAGAGAGCATAGGTTACTTCAGGTACTGCTAAATGCTCTGAAAAAGATAAAGTAGGAACATCCTGGTGAGGGGGCCTAGGGCCTATTTAGGTAGGTAGGTGGCCGTGGCCTCCCCCATGGAGCAAGCATTTGAATTGAGAGGCAAAGGCATTCCAAGGAGAAGGCAACAGTGAGTGCAAAGGCCCTGGGGTGGGCATGAGCATGATGTGTTTGAATGACAGAAGACCATGGCTGAGAGGGAGAGTGGAAGGCAATGAGTGAGGGAGGTGGATAGGGGCTGGGCCATGAAAAGTTTGAGCCAGGGTGCAGCCGTTGGAAGGAGGTAAGAACGGCAGAGGCATAGGGTTCTGCTCTAGAAAGATCCCACTGGCTCCTGAGTTGAAGAAAGGTGACAGGGCTGCATGTTGGGCAGTAGGAAGACCAGTTGGAACTCATCGCAGAAGTGGAGGGAGAGCTGCCAAGGTCTTTGGCTGTAGCAGTGGGGATGGGGAGAGGCAGTGAGATTCGGAACACTTTTGGAGATGAGACATAAGATGTTCTCAGTTGGATGCTGGTTATGAGGAGAGAAACAATTAGGGCTGACTCTAGATTCTGGGCAAAGGAGCTAAGGGAATGGTGGTTCTGTCCTCATATGGGGACTGCTTTGGTAGAAGGAACCCATTTCAGGAAGAAAAGCAACAGCTGTGTTTGCAATTCCCGTAGGAATCCATTTGGTGATTTGAATAGATGGATATGTAAAAATGTGCACCAAAGAACCGGGATCTAGAGAACTACAATAATCTACCGAGTCATTTCTGCAGAAACCTCACTAAGGAAGGGATCGTTCAGGGGAGCCCCCGGGTAGGTGTCAGTGTGGTAGACGATGAAGCGTGGAGTTGCGATGATTGTTTGGTCCCTCAACACACCAGGTTTTCTAGCATTAGAGGTCTCCCTGTGCTTCTCTGTTGGCGAGATTCATCGAGAGGATTTCGGGAAAGGTGCAGCACCCAAGAATCAAAGAAAGCATCGTTGCATCTGTCACAAGAGAGACAAGAGACCCTACGGACGCTCATCGGTTCCGCAGCATCCCTCTCCCCTGAATGTGTGCCGAGGGGTCTGGGTTCCCTGCGAATGTCCTCAGAAGACAGAGCCTGGGGTCCTAAGCCCTGCCCTACCTCCTACTTCTTTCAGCTGCCCAGATCTCTTAGATTTCAAAGACTAAGCCCATCAAGAGGGGCTCCCCTATTGCGGCCCTGACCATGCAGACCATAGGTGGGGCTCCTTGAGGTGGGTACCGTTCTCACGAATTGTTAACACAGCTCTGATATCGGCCTTTTTATTTTTTATTGGGGTGGGAACGGGGGCTTAATTGAGGCGGAGAGGCAATGGCAGCCTTCCTTTCAATTTGTCAAGCTTTCTTTCAAAAGATCTGCCAAAGAAGAAAGGGTAATTAATAGGCTGGAAGTCCTTTCCGATGTGTCAGGATTTCTGCCTTGCTTCCAAGTGATAATGTTCGCCGGCTCCAGGCCTCTAGGGAGCCCTCCATCTTATTAACTTGTCTGGAAGAAACAGGGAGTGGGGACAGCTTGGGCCAGTGGGTGACAAGAAATAAAGATTTGTAGTGCTGTGAGCTGTAAACAGTAGGGCCAAAGAAGTTTGGGGAGGGGGTGGGGAGGGAGGGTGATGGCTCTCAAACTCCACTTCAGCACCAAGCAAAGGGCTAAGCTCCCTGGGTCAGGGGCCATTCGCTTTGCCTGGAGGCATCATCCAGGACGACCCTGGGGGAAGAGGTGCTTTTAAAAGGATCCGCGCTGGCTCGCAGGCACTGGCAGATTTTGTGTGTTTGCCGCTTCACACCTCTTCCTTCTCGTTGTGCTTTAAAAAAAAAGTAATAATCGAGGACCATGTGAGGAAGGCACAGCCGTTATTATCCTCAGCCCTTACAAGTTCCCTGCCCACCCATAGACCCCAAGCTCTGGATTTAGCCTAGTTGCACGGTGCCCGACACGGGCTTTCATCAGCTAATAAAGTGTGGGTTCAGGGTGTGGATGAGGAATCCTGTTTTCTCTTTGCCCTCTTCGTTTCTGTCCTCTCCACTGTGGCTTTCCTACTGTTAGCTTTTTGCCCTCCTTTTCCGCTTCACATCCCCAGCTGTGAAACCAATCACCTTTAAGAATTAAGGGCTAGGTCGGGGCGCCTGGGTGGCGCAGTCGGTTAAACGTCCGGCTTCAGCCAGGTCACGATCTCGCGGTCCGTGAGTTCGAGCCCCGCGTCAGGCTCTGGGCTGATGGCTCGGAGCCTGGAGCCTGTTTCCGATTCTGTGTCTCCCTCTCTCTCTGCCCCTCCCCCATTCATGCTCTGTCTCTCTCTGTCCCAAAAATAAATAAAAAAAACGTTGAAAAAAAAATTAAAAAAAAAAAAGAATTAAGGGCTAGGTGATTTTTTTTTTTTTTAAGCAAGCACCAAGCCCAACGTGGGGATCGAACTCATGACCCCAAGATCAAGTCTCCTGGTCTACCGACTGAGCCAGCCAGGTGCCCCTAGGTGAATATTTTTTAATTGAGTAAATGAATGAACAAGTCGTTATCAGGCACTGCTGAGGCTTCATGTGTTCTTGCATTTATTTACCACCTAGCCACTCCATTTACCTGATGGGTGATTAATCAGAGAGGTGAAGTAACTTGACTGAGGTCACACACACAGCTAGTGCGAGGTGGAGAATGGGGTTTGATACCTGGAAACCTGTTGGATGGTAACTCCTTGACCCACCCTCCTGCATTGGTGTTCAGGAGCAAGGCCTGTGCAGTTGGCAAAGATATTTTAGCTGATGCTCGAGGTGCTGAGTGGAGAAAGTTAAAGAGCGGGTTAGAGACCGTCCTTGTAGCGGCTCAGTTGAGACCTGGGACTGGCATCAAAGCGTCTGGTTGATGCCGGGGCAGCTTCACTGGCACTGGTCACCCCCGAACGAGGTGGAAGCCGGCCTGCCTCCCCACACCCCACCCCTAGCCCCAGCTGTCTGCAAACACCACCTTTTCTAAGCCAATTAGGAGAAACCTCAACAGGATTGAGAATAAACGCCACAGACAAATGCCTCTTGTGAATGTGACTGGTGCCGGGGAGGGGGGCTTGCAGACTGTCGTCAGAGGCGGGCTGGGGACTTTGGCTGGCGGCTGGAAGCAAGAGCTGGCAAGGCCCCACGGCCAGCCTGGGCAGGAGAGAGCCCTGGGCCACCTTCGGGATCCATCGACAGAGCTCGGTGTCATGCACCTGTTTGGGCCTTTACCTCTTTCTTCTGATTTGTTGCAAAAGTGCTTAAGAAGTGAAAGTTGAGTTAGTCTAAGAAAGCTGAGGTAAACAATGCCGGCTTCAGCTATACGCAAGCTGTTCCTCACACACTGTGCTTTTCTTTGTTTAAAATAGCAAGGTTTGGGTTTTTTTGGGTCATAAGGAAAGAACACGATGTCTCTTATTCTCTCTATTTTTTTCCCCCCTCTTTTTACCATTTCTCGTCCAAAAGGAATTTTGGAGACCGAATTGAAAGTTAAGCAGAAATCCAAATTCATTCTCTGTCCTTCTTAATTCCCTTCTCCTCTTGTTTTCATCTTTGTCTATATATTTGAAGCCTGGCTGGAAAACTTGGGAATTTTTCAGCCTGAGGAAGAGAGGAGACTTGAGACTTCTCTCTCTCTCTCTTTTTTTTTCTTTTTAGGAAAACTCAGGGCAGAATCAGAAAGTTCGCACATCCAAGATCTACATGCGTGCACACACACACACCCCTTGGTCTCTTTCCTGATTAAATCCATGGGGCAGACGTCTTCCACCACTGGCCTGACCTCACAGAATGTTTCAGAAGCCATTTTTCTTTTAAACCAAAATGTGGGAATTGATGGGAAAAAAGGTGGCCTCAGAAGGGTGTAAATACTGTTTGTTATACGGGGGAAAGAGAGTGGTTATTAATCACAAGAGTGACCCCTTCCCAGCGGCTTGTTATTTGTTTTAAAGGATCTTTTGGGGTTTTCAAAGTGATTTAGAACTCGCGTAAAAGCTTAACTTCTGTGGGGCACTGAGGGCTTCTGCATGAAGTTCTCTTCTTCCAGTGTCTGTAGATAAACGGTGGTGGGACAGAAGGAGTAGTAGTATCTCAACTAAACAAAGCCTCCTCTGAGGCTAAAGCAGAGTGTACGGGGGCAGGGGTGGGGGTTCCCGAGGGGGGGGGGGGGTCCCTTTCTTGTCCCAGCTACGTTCGAATTCCTCCTGCTGACTTCCCTGCCCGGTGATAGGGAGAGGCCGTCCTCAAACTCGCCTGGGCTCAAGAGCCCAGTGGGCCACAGACTTCTCCTGGCCTGAGCCTTGCACTTGCTCCTGGAGGGCGGGGCCTGTGTGAAGAGCAGCGAGCCAGTGCGGGTGGGTGGAGAAGGCATATTGGCCGCAGCCTGGGACGAACTGGCAATTGGATTGGAAATTGGTGTTCAGCCAAGGGTAGAAATCAGGTGCGTGAAGCGGACTGGCTGCTGCGTTAAGGCTTTCAGTCCCCGAATGCACCCAGGGGTCACACGTGTGCACACAAGCACATTCTCAAACCCTCTCTTCCCCCGCTAGCCCACCGCCCTTCCCCCACCCGCTGCTGAATCTGAACACCACTTTCAAGTGCAGGTGTTGAGGTTAATAACAAGACATTTCCCAGTTGGCCCTTTGCTTGAGAGCCTTCTCACTAGGCTCCGAAGGAAAGGAAAGGATTTAAAGGGACCACAGTCATCAAAGCTGGACTCGGTGGTGTCCACTGCTGGGGACAAGTGTTGGCTGGGAGGTGGTTTTACAGAAGTTCAAGCAGGACTTCTGCCCATCCCAGCCTTCTCTGGCCATTTGGCTGGAGCACCCACACTGGGCCGGCTAGCCTGACTTTCCTTAGATCTTTCAACTTCTGGAAGGATCGACTTCTTGCTGCACAGAGAAGCTGTGCTTTGTCCAGAGTGCTCTGGACCCAGGCCATGTGACCTTCAGTAGGTGTCTCCTTGCAGGATTGGTTACACACTGGGGTGCTCTCTTCCCACTTCCTCACTGGATCCTCAAGACTCGGCTACTAGTGCCGCAGAATAACCCACGTAACCCATGGGGGAGCTTCTGAGGTTTAAATGAAGTTCAGAGTCCTGTTCGCTGGCCTGCAACTCCTAACTCTCTTTCTGAGAAGGTCCTAGGAAGCCCGGCTTGGCTTTCTGCCGGCTTCGTGTCTCTGAACATGGAAGCCAGCCAGATTCCCACCCACCCCCTTCCTGTCGCCCTAACATGACATTCCTTGTGCCTCCAGGCCCTGGATCTCCGCCTCCAGGGTGCTCTGTACCCCAAGCCTGAAGTGATCAGACCAGACACTAGGTGTCGCCATTCTGGTCCTGACTCTATCTCGGGAGGTCTTGGCTGATGGGCTTTCCTGAGCTCTGTTTGTCTGTTTTAAACCCTGCTGTCCAGTGGCAGCTATCTAGGTTAGAGATGGTCTCACGTGTTTCCTTGGGTTCATAGACAAACGTGGTGTTGCCAGCTTTTCCATAATCAGAAGTTTTCCTTTGGCTCCTCCAGCCCTGGGCCTCAGCCTGCCTGCTTTGAGCCCCGACGTGGCTGACCATTCCCCTTTTTACAGCTTTGATTCATGTTTTTATTGTCCGGTGTTGTATGCGCTTCAGCATTTAAAGGCACCTTAAGTACTTTTAGAAGACCC
This sequence comes from Neofelis nebulosa, assembly GCF_028018385.1. Classification (NCBI taxonomy): domain Eukaryota; kingdom Metazoa; phylum Chordata; class Mammalia; order Carnivora; family Felidae; genus Neofelis; species Neofelis nebulosa. Next base: position 46,544,487 of record NC_080797.1, read on the forward strand.
ACGGGGATGTCACAGATCTATAACTCTGTAATCACATGACCTTGGGACCACCTAGAATTGGTAGAGTCTGGGAACCAAGCTGTCCCGAGTTTTTAGTGCTGATGCAGCTTGGGCTGGAGAGTCTTTTGAGGAGATGATACTGGTCTGTGAATGAACTCTTTATCCCACCGAAACAAGAAAAATGATCCGAATGACTTAGTTTTTGGCTTTAAGAATTTTGAACACCCCTGGGAACAATGGGGGATGCCTGGTGGATTCAAAAGTGGGATCAGAAATTGCTGGGTTGGAAACGCAGCCTTTTGTCCGTCCGCCAGGCAGCACGTTCCCCCCAAGGCCAAGCTCTTAACAGCCCCTGTGTTTCACTTGGGCAGCCCTGATTGAACAGGGCTGATGGGCACAGAACACAGAACTGGGGGGCTGTGGAGGCTTGGCCAGCTCAAAATTACCCATTTGAAAGCTGTTTGGGAAGCCAGGATGAATGTTGGTATCATCTTTCACTTGTGCAATTTTTCAAAATTCAGCCACAGGTTTTCCTGGAGCCCTAGCTGGGGTTTGCTTTTTCTAAGCTGGGATGAAGTATGAAAGAGACATTTATATGGTAGGAGGGCGATTGGGACACTGAACTGCTTTTTAAATGATGTAAAGAAACCCTTTCTTCTCCCTCCTTTACCACGTCTGCTCTGGTGCTGACTTTGAAAAACCTTCCTAGAGAGGCTGAGAGATGGAGCTTTCTAGAGCTGTTTTGGAGGTAGGTTTTGTTTTTTTTTTTTTTTTTTGAAATACACTGGAAATCTATCTTGCCTCGGAATCATCTGTTGGTTCTCATCGCCAAGGGGCAGAGAGGAGGGTGCACTGGTGGCCCGGTTGGTGAGCCTTTGTGGCCCTCCCTCCTCCTGGCCGGGAGATAACCTGTTTGAAAGCCTGCTTTTATCACAAGAGAGCAGCGTGGCCAGAGAGGCGGCCCTTGTCTGATGGTCGGGGAGCAAACTTTTCTTGTGAAGCACAGGCAGGCAGCCCACAAGTTTGTCTTTTTCAAGAGGGGAAGAAATTTAAAGCGAAGCTCCAGAGAGATAAGTTTTTTTCGGTCTGGTGCTTCATGGAGGCTTAACGATTCTAGTAGGGCCCTGAAAATGGCAGAGACCCCAATTTCCCCCCCTTATGGGCTCCCTAACTAGAGAGGTTTGCAAAGCTTAAGGGGATTAATGCTCTTTAAACCTCTGCACTGCTTCCTGCCCCTCATGGGATCCGGGTGCTAATAAAGATGTACCAGCTTGGAAAGGCTGGTAAACACTGCTCTGTTGCTATGGCAACAGGCGAAACAAGAACGACACGGAGTATTGCTAACAAGAGTCCTTATGATCAAGAGTTTAAGGAGAAAAAAAAGGGGGTTCTTAAAAATGCAGAGAGTCTTGGCAAGGTAATTAGACTGGTGCTCTCAAAGTAAATTTATAGTTTTACAGAGCATTACTAGAGTGCCTGGTTGCTTGCAGAGTCACCCGCCATCAAGTACCAGGAGCAGCATCACCATGAAGAGCTGCCAGCAGCTGCTGCCAGTTGCTCTGGTGACGCTGGGGCCAGTGTGTGAGACCCCCTTCCCTCCCCTCCTCCCCTTCCTCCTCCTCCTCCTCCTCCTCCTCCTCCTCCTCCTCCTCCTCCTCCCCCTCCTCCTGCTCCTCAGCCTCAGCAAGGGGTCACTGTGTGTGTTCCCTGGCCGGCGAAGGGTTTAAAAAGCTGTTTCCTGGCTCCTTGGTGTTGAGAGGTATGAGGGAATGTTCTGCGCCTGCCTTACATCTGGGATGTTATCGTTATTAGCACCGATGATAGATGAGAGCTGACTCTTTTTTTTTTTTAATTTTTTTTTTCAACGTTTTTTATTTATTTTTGGGACAGAGAGAGACAGAGCATGAACGGGGGAGGGGCAGAGAGAGAGAGGGAGACACAGAATCGGAAACAGGCTCCAGGCTCCGAGCCATCAGCCCAGAGCCTGACGCGGGGCTCGAACTCACGGACCGCGAGATCGTGACCTGGCTGAAGTCGGACGCTCAACCGACTGCGCCACCCAGGCGCCCCGAGAGCTGACTCTTATCAGAAAGCGTTCCCTGTTCCTGGCCACGGGCTGAGCGCTTCGCTCACTTTATCTCCCTGCTCCTTCCGCTGCCTTGTGCAGTATAGCTGTTATTGTGCCCATTTTTCAGATGAAGGAACAGAGGGATTAAGGAACTGGCCCATGGGGATGCAGCCAGCCTGGAGCTGAGCTGAGATTCGAACCCAGGAATGGCTATAAAGCCTGGGCTTTCGGCCCCTGGACTGTATCTTCATAGCCCGACTCACAGTCACCCACACCTGCTGCTGAAGTTTTCATTCCTGAGGCCTGAGCAGCTCCCGCAGCCCTGCTGGGAGCTTTTGCCCAGACATGCTGAGACTTCCCAGGGAAGCTAGGAACCTGTTCTCATGTTTCTTGCCTCCAGGATATTTAAGCACCGTGCTGAACTTGGAGAAGCTTATGCTTCTGGTGCGTGTTTTAAAGTTCTAGGGACCATGGGTAAGAAGTAGGGCAGTGGTGGGAAGGCGGGGTCGCTAGCCTGGGCTACCCACCTGCCCCATCGGCCCCCCTCCTGGATAGCGGTGCCCAGCTGCTCAAGCAGACCTGAAGCTTCATCCTGGACTCACCACCATGCCTGCTGCAGGCACCCACCCCCTCTTTCCCTGGTACCTGCAGCACTCTCAGGGGACTCCTGTCTCCAGGCCGCCCCCCACCCCCCCGATCCATTCAGAGGGGTCTTTCTGAACTATGATTCTGATCATGCCAAGTTTTGGTGGCTTCCCAAACAAGCAACTTATAGCTGCCTGAATAAGCCTTGCCTACCTCTCTGCTCCCTATGGGCCTGGGCTACCTGCTTGGTATGTCCCGTGTCCCTGCAGTTCCTTGTCCCCCCAGGGCCTCTCTCTGCCTTTGCACATATTAATCCCCACCCGCCTTTCCTCTGACAAACTCCTGAGGGTCTCCAGGACTCAGCCTGGGCCCCCTGCTCTCTAGATGGATGCTCCTCCTTCCTTCCAGATCCTTCTGACCATTTGTCTGTTAGTGTTTGCTTATGCTGCATCCCCCACCCCAGTAACTGTAAGGACCTTGCTAATAGGAGCCCAGGTTCTGTTCTTCTTGATGTCCCCAGTACCTGGGACATAACAGAGGAGCGAGAGTGTTTAGCCTGGCCAGGTTGCTATGGCAACAGACTCCACAGCCCTTGGAGGTCAGGTGAGTTGGGAAATTAGAGGTCCCAAGGTCAGAAAGCAATCCTCCTCCAGCCCCACATGGAGTCCTCCCTCCACACCGGCAGGGTGCCCAGTCTCAGGACCTGCGACCACACACTTCCTGGTGTGGTTGTTAAATCCCGTGTCCCAGTGGTGCCTGGAGACCCTGCCTTAGACACTTCACACCCTTGGTCGTAATGGTAACACATTATCTGAGCTTTGTTGCTTGTAAATTTCTCTTATGCTGATCAACTTGGAACTGGATTGAAATTGAACACGAGGTGTCCAGTATCCATCAAGAACGTGATGGTAAACATTTAACTTTTTTCTCTTTTCCCTTCCTTCCCCACAGTATCAGTTTTCTTATTGAATTTGGGAAGCAATAGCAATTGATTAAGTTGCAGTGGAGCTTGCCCTAAAAGGAAATGATTGATAATCCGTTTAGGTCTGAGTTGCTTGCTTTTCCCCTCCTGATTTTCTTGGCCACTTTTTCAATTACCAACTGTATTTAGCTTAGTTTGCTCACCGTAACTCATTTCCCCTTCCTCCAGGATCTGCAGGGAAGTTGTAATGTAATGTGGGAGTAGTGACATCTAATTATTTCCCTGAGACATGAGTTAGAAATGTAAGAATACATCTTCCTTGAGGTGGACAGACCAGGACTGTGAGGCTGTGAAGCAGAACGTGTCTGTCCCAACACATCAGTCTCTGGGGTATTGGCAAGGAGGTCAAGATGTCCTGCAACAGCACAGCCCCCCGGTCCCGGGAGTCAGTGCCCATGTGGCCCTCTGGGGGCAAAGGTCATGTGATTGATCTCCCAGGGGGACCAGTTGTCTCACTCTTGGGAGCCGAGGTACTCGAGGTGTGTGTCACTGAGTGGTTCATGCCCTTGTCTCCTGAGCTTCCCTTTTGTTTCGTTAGCTCCTGTCTTCAAAGTGTTTTGCCATCTACAAGGTACTTTTACTTGTCCAGTGTTGAGAGCTTAGGATCCTTCGAACAGTACTGTGATGGCAAAGAGAAATAGCTTCAACATTAACCCTTCCAGATTAATAGATGCACAGCGTCTAGCCCTTCGTTGTGGTTCAGTAACGTTCATTGTCCTGGCCACCTTCTCGAGCGTGCGTATGAGTTTCAGGACTTCTCTGTGGCACAGATGGAGACGCTTTCTGAGATGGTGCTGTGGGTGGAGTATGTACCCCACAATTTAGGATTGGGAGGGCGCCCCATAATTAGATAGCATCCCTTGTCCCTGCCCGAGGAGCGAACCGATTAAGAAGTAAGCCAGAGGATTGGTAGGTGACACACCAGATCATCTCCCCACCCGATATCTTACTAAGTGGAGAGGCATCCTGCTGGACCTCAGTAGTGGAGAGCCTCCCTCATCATGGACGAGGCCGTCACGTGCAAGCGTGGGGGACTTGTGCTCTGTGCTCTGCCCGTAGTAGTATTCCTCCCTGCTTAATGTGAACTGGGCCATGCCTCCTTCTTCCAAATAGGATGAGACCAGGAGTGTCCCCGAAAAAAGCAAGGAATCACTTGGGAGCCAGAGGCTTCTCACGGGACATCGTGATGGAGTCTTAAGACTCTGCCTTCGGGCCAAGCCCCATTTCCCTCCTGACTCTAATGCATAATGTGTTTGGAATGAATTCAGTAATGCCAGCACCACCCAGCTCACTTCCAAGTCACTTTCTGTCCCTGTGGACTCCATGAGGTCTAGTTTGGCAAAGAGAACCCTGCCTGGGAGGGCGTGGGGCCAAGGACAGGCTCGGCGGGTGTTGGCTGGTCCCCTGCAGCCCTGGGTAGGGGTGTCCCCTCTCCCCGCCGCCTGCCCACCGCAAGGCAAGGCTGTCTGTGCATAAGTCTGTCTGCAGCCGCTCCCCGTTTGAGATGGCGAAAGGGGGGGACGCAGAGTGTCTCTTGGGAGTACAGAGCCCCTGATTGTGAAGAGCTGTTGGTGAGCAAGAAGCAGCCCCAGTGTGGGTTGGAGTTAATGGGGTGAAACAGAGCCATTTTCCTGGGCACCAAATATTTCTTCTAAATGTTCAGGTCCATAACCAAGGCAGCTAAGTCAGCGGATTGTCAGCGTTCCAGAAAGTGCTGTCTCCCTGGGCGCTGTGCTGCCCCCAGGACCGCAGCTGCCTTAGCCCTCCCACACCCCCCCCCCCCCCCGTTTTTGGTTTTCACAACTTATTTTGCTAAGAAGAATGCGGGGACAGGAGGGCCATTTCTCGTAATAACCCCCCGCCCATTTTCCCAGATGCCCGGGTGGAGCTCGCCTGCTGCTGGCGTGGAGAACTGACAAAATATTGAAATAAAGCCTCTGAGGAGAAGAACGGACTTAGATTACGGAGAGAAACTCCTTGCAGCTCTGGTCTTGGCGTATTAGGCGCCTCTAATTACACCGATTCAGCTCTGCGCTTCCTGGTCACCGTGCAGCCGGCTGAGGGAAGACGGGTGCTCTAAAAATGGCCCGAGAGCAGTCTTTTTAAAAAGACAGTTAACCATCCGGAGCTGTAAATAGTGTCTTTCCAACAACGAGCAAAGATGGCTGGTTCCCCCTTTGGGCTCTGCTGTTGGGGCTCCACGTCCTGGAGTCGGTGGGTGGGGGACAGGGGCATTGACGCCTCCCCCAGACTTTGGGTCTTGGAGACCCCCAGCGTTTGGGTGAGACCCATCCTGTCTCGAGACAGTGGGCACAAGGCCCTGGCCGGCGTGAGCTGCCTACCCACTGTCTGCTTTTGGAGATGCATCTTTCCTGGTGGCAGAACAGAAAGCCACCACTGTAAGTCACTTGCCCCGTCCTGGGGCCCACCCTTCTGCCAATTCTAAACCACTGGCTCGGCCCAGAGCAAAGGCAGGATTCTGTCGTCTCTTTGTGGAGTTCCTGAGTCACAGAACCTTCCAGAACCTTTTGGTTTGGCTCGCACGCATCAAGAACGTACAGGCTCTTTGATGCCATGTTATTCCCTACAGTCTACGTCAGTACCACAGAAGGAACATCACTTACTGTCCAGACAGGCGCGTACATCAACGGAACCACAAAATGGGATGATATCTGCTCCATCTACCTTGGAGAGAAAGTTTGGGCTGAAAGACACCCATGGGAGGACAGTGTTCAGAAAGTTAATGCTAAGGAAATGAGGAGCACATAACAGGTGCCCCTCCACCACCCCTCCTTTGATGACGAGGTGGTTCCCCCCAACTCCTCTGTCCAGACCAGCAGACCCGTTGCAATGCAAGCTTCCGTGGTTGGGGACTGCTACAAGTGGGAGGGCCTTGGTGAAAGATGAGGCATTCAAAGCAGGGCGGTCTGACCCCTGCGTCCCAGGGCTTGCCTCGGCCCTGCCCGTAACCGCATAGACCCTAGTAGTTAAATACGGAAAATCCCAAGGGCAGGCCCGGGGCTGAGGGGAACTGAAGGGACCATGTGGGACCAACTATGCTGAAGACAGCCTGCAGCCAAAGAATGCCTGCCCCCATTTCCATGCCTCGAGCAACACTCCCCCAGCTTCTGCGTGGTGCCAGCGCCTGTCCGCCCAGGGGTGTCTGGAGCAAGCTCGGCTGCAGTGCCCCAGTGATCATTTGCATGCTCTGTCCCGGGTCCCTGCAGAGGCTTTGTAAAGCAGGAGCAGGGTCTCCGATCTGGGTGGGTCCACCTTTTCAGTGTGGCCCCTTGGCCATGATCGGTCGCTGGGAAGGCGAGAAGGCAGGGTCATAAAATGGATCCTGCAGAGTGCCAAGTGGGTTTTCGGAGGGCCCCCAGCCATCTGGATTTGTGCTCTGAACATCCATGTTGACGGGTTTCAAAGTAGAAACATGTGTGATTCTGGAAGACTAGAAGTGGGGCAGTGGAGGAGACAGTTTAAAATTGCAGCTTGGTATCTCCCGGTACAGTAGCAAACGTGAAAAGCTATTACAGTACACGGAAGCGGTTCGTTGCATAATGACATCTTTATAACTTGCCTTGCCAGCTGGCTTCTCCTAAGAGTCTTTGGGGGGAATTTTGCTCTTTTAAAATATTTGGGGGGGGGCGGGGGTAGCGGGAGGAGACTTCACGTGTCCTGAGCCCCTCTGCTGAAACTCCAGGGGTGGAGGGACTTGTGATGTTCCAGGCCCCTCCAGGGGATCCTGCGGGGAGGTGGAGGGAAGACTTGCCCCAGACTCCGTGGGGATTTCCGGGGATTTACACAGTCTGCCTCATGGATGGTGTCCAGAGCTCTTCTCCCTCTACTGCTTCCTCCCACCCCCTCCAAACCACTGTGTTTGGGGAGAAGAGTGATTGGGAAGCAGAGACTCTGATAGCAGACTGCCTGACTTCAGTAATCCCATCTTCTAACCATGTGCCTGCTGAGCGACCTTAGGCAAGTGACGTGACCTCTCTGAGCCTCAGACTCTTCCTCTGCCAAGTGGGATAACAGGAATACCTGCTCCCTAGGGTTGTGAGAGGGGTCATTCAGATGTTCCTTCTACGGTTCTTAGCCGGCCTGTGCAGAGCTCAGTAGAGGAGGTGGTAGTCCCTGGCACAGGCACGCCTCCAGGTGTGTTTTTGATTACCTGCCGAGTGACAGATTGTGGGGTTCTATTTTGTGGGCACCCGGGGAAGGAGGCAAACCAGTTTCATCCCGGTAGAAATGTGGTAGGAGCAAAGATGTGGGGGATAGAAAGCCTACCACTGCCCTCCTGGGCCGTGCAGCAGCCACTGCCCTGGCGGGTAGGGACCGTGGCTTTCCAGGGCCCACGCCACTGGCGGTGAGTTCAGTGCCTTGGTCCCCAGTGAGAACCCTCTGCCCAGGCCGATCTGCAGGTCTAGGGAGTCAAGTGTGGAAAGTGCTTATTCTAACACTGTTCTTGAGTGGTGATGCAGAGACCCCCAGGACCCAGAAGAAACCACAGCCCCGACATGGGAAGATGCCAGCAGGGGTGGGGCTGGGCGCTTTGGAGAGGGCTCTGCCGAAGCAGTGGGCGGAGCGTTTGATGTTCTTGCCCATCTGCCTCAAACATGATACAGATGGTCCCTGACTTACAATTTTTTGACTTTACAACAGTGAGAAAACCATAGACACTCAGTAGAATGTGAATCGTGAGTTTGGACCTTTTCCCAGGCTAGCGACGTGCAGGACAGTGCACTCTCTCGACGGGGGCAGTGGAACGGGGCTCCCAGTCAGCCCCGCGATCACGAGGGTGAGCAGCCCATAACCTGCGACCGTCCTGTATCCATGCAGCTAGCCTGCATTTCAGTGTCGGTACAATATTCAGTAAATGACACGAGCTAGTCAACGCTTTGGTACAGAATAGGCTCTGCGTTAGATGATTGTACCCAACTGTAGGCCGATGTGAGTGTTCTGAGCACGGTTAAGGTCGGCTAGGCTCGGCTAAATGCACTTCCAGCTTACAGTGGGACGCAACCCCGTTGTCACTGGAGGAGGATCTACATCTGCAGTCAGCCCTGGACAGGTCCCAGATGGCACACCAGTCTCAGCTCTCTTGCTCGCCAGGCTTGCTCTTGTTTGTTCCCGCTCGCGCTGTGCTGGAAGCCGTGGATCAGAGACGCGCCTGCTCCCCACCTGGCCTCCCATCCAAGCTGCAGACAAGCGGGCTGAGCCGTTTGTCCACTTGCCACTTCCTGCTTCATGGGCCCCTGTCTGGGAAGGAGGCTGTGCTGGCAGGAGGCAGGAGGCTGTGGGGAGGACAGCAAGGTGGGAAGTCCACAGCCTGACTCTTGAAAAAAGTGGTAGCTGTGAGCGCATATGGACACACAGAGCAGCGTCCCGTTTTCCAGAGAGGGGTCGGCCTGTTTCATCAGAATCTCAGGGGCCTGGGAGCTGCCCTCCTAGGCGCCGGCTGATGGCAGTATTCTCATTTCCTAGAAGAGGAAACTGATGGCCTTGGTTTATTCATTGCTTGAATTTGCAGCTTCAGAGTCCAACAGGCCTGGCTTCGAATTCTGGCTCTTTCCACTCACTGTCGGTAAGCTGCTTAGCTCTCGGAGCCTGATTCCTTCTCTGCCACTTCAGGGGGTGATTGCTATAGATTAAATGCGGAACCGTATATAAAAAGCTTCATCTATAGGAGTAGCCAACAGAAGGTAGTGTTGTTTCCCACCCACACCTCCAGTAACTAGTGCTTGAGCCCCTATTGTAAGCCAAGCGCTGTGGCATCCCAAGTTGTTCAGACATGGATCCTGTTCTAGGAGCTAATGTGGTCTGAGGTCACACGCCCCACGCCTGTAGATTTCTCTTCTCATGGGTCCTTTGTATACAGAGGGATTATTCTTCCACTGGCAGAAGGCAGCGCTGCTGCTCCCAAGTCAGCCCGCCCTGGACTCTGGCCTGTGGGATGCCATGTCCTCACGGGGCTTTGCCCGTGGCCTGGAATCAGAGATCTCTTTCTACTGAGTGAGGGGAAGTACAGGGCCGGTGACGTAGCCCTTCCTTTGATCTGTGCTGTCACGTCAGGTATCAGTGACACCAGCTTTCCAGTAGGATGCACCCACTGCTATAAATGTTAGTCAGCTTTTCAGAGGGGGGAGGACCGCCATCTTTAAAAAGTACACCGGGGGTGAGGGGAGGTGGGGGAAATACACTTGTTCCGACTTCACCAGCACGAGGAAGCGTAGTCACTTTGGATGTTGACAGGCCCGCCCCTCAGGGCCTGCACTAATGTAGGTAAGTCTTGCTGTGTGAATTGTGCGTTCAGTATTTTCATACCAACGGCTGCAAGCCTCGGAGGCTCGTTCCGTTTAGTGAGTTCATTGTTCCTCCTGCTGGTTCCCGTGGCAAGTTCTGTGCCTTTCCAGCCCTACCCTGGGGACCATTTACGCTGTGCTGGACGCTTCACAGACATTAGCTGGTTGGGCTTCCCCACAGCCCTAGGAGACGGGAACCCTTTTTACAGATGGAAAAAGCCGAGAGCAGTTAGGCCACGTGCCCAAGATCTCCGGCCAGTCAGCTAGGAAGTGAGCTCACGGCTCCGGATCCCTGAAGTACCACCCGCTTTTTGTATTTCCCTCCCACTGCACCACCCTGCTTTCATAAATAGCGTGACGTTGAATAAGGCTCAACCGTGTCAAGGCGATGTCCTCTCCTTCCTAATGTGGACTGTGCTCCTCCAGAACGTACTGGATCAGTAGCGGCGACGTGTTGGTGGGACAGACAGACACGCACACAGACCCCGCTCTGTGTGCAGATGGCCACATCTCCAAAAGGGAGATTTTGGGTTTTCCTTTCACCCGCCCCCCCCTCCTAGTGCCCCAGGCCTGCCGCCTCCCCAGGGAGGCTGTGGTTGAGGCGTTTGCAAAGATCTCATTGTCTGGCCTGGTAACCTGCTGTGAGGAATAGCCCACCTGAGCCAGAACGGGTACCTCCTCTAATGCCTGTCACCTTGCCCAAGCATAGCCCAAAGAATAGGATGTCTTTTATGGCCAGGTCCTCTGTGCGTTTTTCTCACTGTACCGTTGATATGTTGTGTTCGAGACACAGACACCCTGTGTCCCTGGCGGCCCCGCTCCCGCACTGTGCAGGGCATGTGCTGTGTGTTTCTGGGTCTCTTGCTGGGTTTGAGCAGAGCAGTAATTGAAGAGCTAACATATTTGCCCAGGAGCTAACCTAGCTGTGGGAATTGGCCAGGGGCAGCCCAGAAGGTCACCTGCGACAGGGATCATGTGACTCCTATAAGCTTGTGGTTGGTTGATCATGGCTTTGGTGTGCATCCTTTACACCCCCCCCCCCCCCCCCCCCCCGCCGAGCCCTCTGTCATGTCTTTCTTTTGCCTGTGGAATTTCTGAATGCGTGGGTCCTTCCACTGCTTGGGGGGTATTTCTGGGCCTCAGTAGGTCCAAGCAAGGTGGCCTGGAAACTTCCAGTAGTTGTGTTGATGATGGTGATGGAGGCCTGGGGTTAGAGCCCCTCGGGGGCCATCTTCACTCAGCTCATGGACACCGAAAAGTCTGTGTCACACCCCGTCCCGGGAGGGATTCTGGAGACCGTGCTGCCGGGACCCTCTGTCAATTGGGACGCATAGCCTGTGCCCAGTGAGACGTACAGGGGTATAAAGTGTGAGCCTCACCTGGAGATCTAGGGGTCTCGTTAAGTATGTGATCATTGCTAAGTTGCAGGCCATTTTGTATTTGCTCATTCAATATCTGGTGTGAGCACGTGGTGTAGAGGGAGTGACGCTAGCCTGCGTCCCTGCTGAGCTGCCTTGTCCAGTCACCAGCACTTACACGCAGCCTTGCCTCCTGTGAGAAGATCCCTCCCGGTGCCAGTCATTCCCAGTGGGTTGCTGGCCTCCGCTCCACGTGTGTGTCTTGTGTCTCCACCTTCACTGACAACCAGCGCTCACAGAACACCTTCGGTGACGCCCGAAGTGCCTTACCTGTGCTGCCTTACTCCTGGAGGGCTCCTCTTTGATAGATGAGGACACTGAGACTCCCAACAGGTGGTTACATGCCAGAGACACCACACAGTATGCACCAGGGGGGTCTGACTCGAGGGCCAGGGCCGTGCCGCCCTACCCCACGTCTTAGGATTTCTTGTGGGAGCCACAGTGCCTGGCACCGTGCCAGGATAGCATTTCCGGAGAAGGAAGAACTCACGATGGATTTCCCATTTTCTGTAGGGTAAGGGCTGAATGTTTTAGCTTGGCATTTGAGGCTTCTCCTGATTCCCACCATCCTTCCCAGCCTCACCTTGTGCTATTCCCTCCCTGGATCTTGAACCATGGTATCCTGCCTGCTGCTTCCCAACACGCCATGCTCCTGCAGACCTCCCTGACTTTGTATCTTGACCTAGAATCCACTTCTCTGCCCCTTTGGTGCGTGGAAGCCTCCTCTGCCATGTAGGACTCCAGTGGGACAGATGGACAGATAGCATCACCTGCCTGGAAGGCCCTCTGGTTCTCGCAGGCAGTCACCTTCCTTTTGCCCCACCCCGTCACAGCCTTGGCATTTTGTGCTTGGATGTCTGCCCCTCCCTCTGCTGCTAAGGATGGGGATCTCTCTGAAGACAGGGACGTGTTTTATTTCATATCCCCGGGGCCAGCACCCTGCCTGGCTCAGCACACGGTTACTGGTTGCATGGATTAGTTTGAGCAGCTTCGTGGCGTTGATGCTGCACCCAGCTAGACCTCAGAAGCGGAGGAGGGGGAGCCATTGCAGACAGGTGTCTCCTTCTTGCCACTCTCCTCACCCCCAGGCTCCCTGGGTTTGGTGAAAATTAGCTGTAGTCATGAGACCCCTCTGTGGTCTTCAAAAGAACCCGTTTACTTTCCCAGGGAAAGTAGCAGTTTATGATGCACAAATAGACGTGAAAACTCCTTTCAGCCGCCTGCCTGTTGCTGGGGCACCTGAGCAGGCCCCCAAAGACATCTGCATGGACTAGAAAAATTGGGGTCTGCGTGAAGATGTAACATCCAGCAGGGAGGGTTCGTGGTAGAGAGGCCTTTGGGGTTTTCTCCTCGTTTGGAGAAGTGGCCGGAGGACCTCCAGACCCAGAGCTTGCGTACGGCTCGGTTCTGGAAGGATGAACTCCCGCTCCTCCCATCTTCAGTGTGGAAACTGAGAGCAGAATCATACGTACTGGAGGCTTCATGTAAGTTAATTTTTTTTTGGCCCGGCCCCAGATAGCTTGATTAAATGGCCTGTGAAGTGCTGAGATATCTTGATAATGTACGTTTTACATTTGATTATATAATCAATTACGTTGCTCCTAATAAAATGTAAAAGGAGCTAGAAAGCCATGAGAGGGCTGGGCCGTATATCAAAAGAAGGTCTCCAAAGCAGCATAAGGAGGCCCTGTCCTCTGTGAGCCAGATGTCCGTGTCTGGGCGACCAGCAGGGTAGCCCCCGTGTTCACCTGTACAAAAGTCACCGTCCTTCACTGCACCTGTGTTTTCAGAGGGCAGGCGCGCATGGAAGATACAGCACGGTATTGCTTTCCAAGAGGAAAGTGGTTTCATTCACTCGGTAATTGAGGCAGTGAAGGTTTGGCCCAGCGCTGGAAGCTCAGGGCAGAAGTGTGAAAATAACTCGGCAGAACTGAGCTTGCCGATCGGGGGCCAGGGGGAGGGGGGCACCAGTCAGTTTACGAAGCAATGAGGGGAGAAGTGTTCAGAGGCACACCAAGGGCATCGTACAGCCAATTAGGAGAGTCGCTGTGCGGGTCTCTCCGCCTGGCTCGGCAGCAGCCGCGCCCTGCCGGGGAGGTGGCGGGGTCTAATAGAAGGGACATGCTCGAACCCATTCTTCCAGGGAGCGCTGGATTCTTCCTAAGGATTCTTCCTGCCGACACCCTGGAGGGCGATGTTCCTCCAAGGACACTTAGGCGGAGCAGGGAGCTAGGGGAGATTTGGGGGCTCGAATGCCGGAAGGGTCTGTTCGAACACGATCCTTTCTGTCCCGCCGACAAGCTGCTGCCGCATTTTTGTTTCCATTTAAAACATTGCTATCAACCAGTTGGAATATAGGCCCGGAGGATCGCAGGGAGTAATCTAATTAGTATGAAGTCAATTCAGTCGCTCCTTTTGTATCTCGTGATTAAATAAGTGGGGAAAATGGCTTGAAAATTAGGTGCTAGAACGACCCAATTACATTTCTGTAGCTTTTTGTATTCAATTTCATAAACAATTTTGCTCTTCGCTGGTTAATCAGTGAATGCCTTTTTCCAGTTTGAAAAGCACTTTTGAAATTATAATGCAATTAAATTGTGTGTGGATGTTCTGGCATAGCGAGTGTGAAAGCCGGGGGCTTGGCAGGCTGCCGCGTTGTACCTTGACTGTAATGAGTCCCCAGGCTGGCAGCTTGCGAGTGTCATTCATAATATTGTCCATGCTGGGTTACTGTAAGGTGCAGCTGCCTTAACCGGCAGTTAACCAGCAACCGCCAGTCCCCTCTCTCGAGCGGGGTGTGCGTGCGTGCCTCCTGCGACAGGGCTGTGCCACAGAGATGGCAGAATGATGGGGCTCCTCTTGAGGCTTATTGAGGCATTGGACAGTCAGGTGCCTTCCCGATGGAGGAGACCGATGCCTCTGCGATGATCTGCTTACCTGTGCCCAGGACAGGGTGGGATGAATTTGTCTCTCTGTGTTTTGTGTGGCTCTGGTCATCTCTGTCAACAGTTAGCCTGTGGGAGGGGAGGGGCAGGAGATAGAAGTCTTGGACACCTTGCTGTGTGCCTAGCGTTACAACACATACCTTTACTGAATCCTGACGAGGGCCCCGGGAGAGATGTATCGCCCCGGCTTCGTTGATGCAGATGCTGAGTGAGGCATGATGAGATTCTAGAGCTTCCAGTGAGCAGAAGCTCTGGGGTTAGGACCTGCGTTTATCTAACACCAAAGCCTGTGCCCCTTCAGCGTTTCTGCGGCTGGAAGACAAACTGAAATAAAGGCGGGGAAGCTGGTATGGGTGCTGGGCGCAAGAGTGTGGTGTGAGGTCCCTGCTCTCTTATTCTGGGAGGATGTCTGTGAGTTCACAGAGGGATGGACGTGGTGTGGAAAAGCATGTTCTAGATTCCCCTCAGCCCCCGCCAGATCACTAACCACTTTCCTACTCCTTAGGAGTTTTGAGTGTGTCGGAGTGAGCTGTAACGCGGGTATGGAATCCCTGATGGTGACCCAGTGTTGGGATAATGCAGTGTGTCCGTCCACAAGGACCTTTTCCAAATCTTGCCCCCTCAGTAGGGAAGATTCCCTTGCCTTTGGTGACTCAGGAGAGGAAACAGGTTCCCAGGGGCCTCACAGCAGGAGGTGCTTAAACCATTCTAATGCTAAAAGTTTCTTAGAGGCTTTTAATGGCTCACCTCTTAACAGTTAACACAACACCTAGCTCCAGGCTCTAGTCTCTCTTCCCTGTCAATTCTTGGCCCTGGTGGAGGCCTTGGAACTAACCCTGGGTTACTGGGAACAAGTGATGTTAAACTCCTGGAAGGTCTTTTTCAGCATATTTCTTCCTGTGAAACTTGACATAGACATGGAACTGAAGGGCAGTGCCTGTGTCCCAGTGAGCGTGATGCCTTCTGAGAAGGGAGGCCAAGAGCAGAGAGAGGTTGGGACCTAGAGGGGAACCCAACTGGGGCCTGGCCGTTCCTGGAGGCAGAAGGGGGCAGGGGGCGATATTTTCTGAGCCATCCCGGACTTGGGAAGACCGCTTCATGTTGCAGCCTCTTTCTAAACCATTTTTGGCCACGTGCCTGGGAGATCTTGGGTCAGGTGCAACATGTGTTTTGCAGAACAGCTCAGCAAAGCCAGGATGGGGAGGTAAATGGGGTGGGGCGGTGGATTAGAGAGAGGAGGGAAGATAGGGCTCCTGAGACCAAGCTTCGGTTTCGCCGGGAAGCATGTTAGTAACTGCTAGCATGTGCTTCTAATCATCTACTTGCCAGATGTTCCCGGAGCGGGAAGTGGAGGGTGCCTTCCCTGAGAGCTCCCTGATGGGGAGCAAGTAGCTTGGAATTAGAAATGGGCCCCAGTTTGCTTGCCAGGTGTTTCTCCTTCGCAGAACATCTGGAGGGGGGATGGTGGAGGCCTCTCCGCCCCGGCCTGGACCCTTGGGGTCAGCTGTCTCTCTGGGGGAGCCTCTGAAAGCTGGACATTCTGGCTATAAAGAGCCGTGAGAATCCTCTGAAATGACCCCTCCTTGCACAGGACCTGATCCACCTTAAGGTTCACACTTCTGAGACCCCAGAACGAGGCATCTTGCGTGCCTGGGTCAGCAAGCTGCCTATTTCTGGAGAGATACAGGTTTTCCAAGTTGCTCAGAGGAAAAAGCGAGAGAAACGGGTGTAGGGAGATGAAGAATCCGTTCCTGACCTAATTTCTGGGCCAAAACGGAAAGATTCAAAATGCCTTTGAAGGGGGCTGCCATGCAGACCTTCATCCAGGGCCTTCTGGGCATATCTTCCCCCACAGAACCGAGAGGACCCTCCTGGCAGAGACAACCAGCTGCCGGTTGGGAAAGAATTCTGGGGTGTGGTACGGGATCCCAAGATGGCAGTGCAGGAGGCTGGCCCCCCTCCCTGAGTGTATGTGCCAGCGGCCAGGCTGACCGGCCTCTCTCTGGGGGGCCAGAGCCAGGCAGGGAGTGGGTAGTGAAATGGCCCTGCCTTGCAAGAAGAAGTGGCTTGGGGGGGGGGGGGGGGCTCTTCCATTGGGACCCAAGCTATTTCTTTCGCATTCTCAGGAGAGCACTTACAAAAGCAAACTGAAAGGAAATTATGTGATGGATTATCACACCCATTAAAGCAATGTTTACAGGGAATTTTTAGATGACGTGTGGAATGACATAATATTGCACAAAAAGCTATAAAATACATATATGCCGTGAATCGGGCTAGAATTCGAGTCAGCTGGGGAGATCTGAGAGCATCCCACTTTCCAGGCTCCACCTCGGACCAAGCCCATCAGAGTTGTTCGCTGCCTTGGCTGAGGATCGCTTTGGTAGAGCAGTATTTGGGGAAAGGAGGGAGCTTCTCCAAACTGTTACCAGTGGTTTCCCTGGTGGAGAAGAGTTGTGGGTGGGTGGGTTCTGAGTCTGTGCCTTAATCATTTCTGCATTTTCCAAGGCTTTGCAGGCAGCTTGGTAGCCCTGAAGAAAAGGGAGGCCCTTGCTAGCTGGAGAAGTGAATAGTGCCAGAGACCCATCCTCTCTCTGCAACCCCCTTCCCCTCCCTTCTGTCACCAGGCATTTGGGCATTTCTTTCGGTGGTCTGTGATGAGGCCATAATGCCTATTCAGAATGGGTTGGGGTTTTTTTTTTCTTTTAGTTTATTTATTAATTTTGACAGAGAGGAAGACAGCAAGCAAGCACCTGGGGGGAGGGGCAGAGGGGGGGGAGAGAGAGAGAGAGAGAGAGAGAGAGAGAGAGAGAGAGAGAGAATATCCCAAGCAGGCTCCAAACAGAGCCCAACTTGGGACTCATTCTCACAAACTGTGAGATCGTGACCTGAGCCAAGATCCAGAGACGGACGCTTAACTAACTGAGCCCCCCAGGCACCCACTCTGCCCCCCACTCCCCTGTTCAGAATGTTTAAGCGAACCTGTTTGAGGCAAGGGGAGAAATCCCAGCATGGTCTCACTGCCTTCGCTCAGATGGACGTGCCCAGGTCACCACAGTGGAGCAGCTTGGGGTGCAAGCTCTGTGTAAGGTGGGGGTTCCCACAACCTGGTGCGGGGGGCAGGTGGCTGAAGCTTGCCTGGCTCAGCTCCCTGGGGCTTCTGGGAGAAGGACCAGCGTGGGACAGGCCGTCAGGGCAGCGATCACAGCCTCTCCCCTGCACGTTGGGGTGAAGCACGAGCCGCGGGGTAGGTTCGGGGCCTTTGACCTGCCGTGGCCGGTGGCTGTGTCTGCTGTCGCGCTGGCGAAGACCAGGGCAGGAGCATGCAATCAGCAGTAATTGGCTGCCTCATTGACGTTATCGGGTCTGCCTCAGAGCCTTTGAGCAGGACAGAATGTTGAACAGTGTTTCATTTCTGGAGCGGTGGTGGTTCTAACTAGGAATCGAGCTTTTGCCCAGGCCTGACATCATTTTATCATTTAGCTCCAAGGAACCAGCACAGGGAGTGCGCCACTAACCTTTGACTGCCTGTCACTGTTGAGGAGGAGGGACAGGCCGCCCCGGCAACAGGAGAATCAATCCACCACTAGCTTTTGTGGCTTGTTAAATCTTCCCCTTCGGATTACAGGCCCAGGGGCCTGACCTCCATACTAGAGAGAAGAGAACACAGGTTGAGGAAAAGAGTGCTCCCGCCCAGAGGAGATGGGGCCCTACCACCCAGGACCCCACAGCCTGCCTCTGCGGCCTGCCTTGTCCAGGAGGCCTATGTGTTTTACCTTAGGTGCCTCCGGCTATGTGGCCAGAGGCCAGACCAGGGACACCTCCTCTTGCCCTGGTCATTTGATCTCACGATGTGGCCAAGATCAAGGGTCCCCCCAGTTTATGCCTTGGCTTCTTCGTGGGTCCAAATGGGGATAACACTTCTTTCGAGATAACCTCATTGGATGAGTGTGAGGATAAATTGGAATAACCTATGGGAATGGTTTTAAAAAGACAGTGGTAAAATAACAGTAATTATAACAATGACACATCAAGAGCAGATTCAGACACTTGTCAGTTCTTTTTGTTTCTGTTTCCAGCTGGGCAGGTGAGCCGCTCACACCAGATGGGAGAGTCAGTACCTCCTACAGCCAACCGTGGGACCATAGTCCCCCCCGTTTTCCCTGTATCATCTCAGCCTATCCACAACTACTCCTATTTTCCAGATCCTGAAAGAAGGGTGCTATATGAACCAGGGCAACTAACCGGCCCTTTCTGCTTTGCTGGGTGCAGTGGGGGGAGGTGGAAAGCTGATCAGCCATTGCAAAGATCATGACTGGTGAAGGGCAGGTGACTCGAACAGGCATGCGGCAGAATCGAACCCTGGGGCCTCCGCTTGCCGGGGCTCCGTAAAGGACTTGGCATCACTGAGGAGGAATGTCACAGGTTCGGGTAAGGACTCCGAGGTTTAATCAGCAAAGCTATTTAGGTCCCAGTGAGCCTAACTGTGAGAATTATTTTGAGCTTCACCCTGTTCTGGAAATGTTGGGTTTGCTAAGCAAGATGGTATTTGACACCAGCAACCTGGAAAAGCGTAAGGACTTGCCATCGAAGCCTCCAGGATTAGAGGAATTTCCAGAGCTCCGGAGCCCAAGGCAGGCTACCAGCGGTTTTTGTGGGGCACGGTCTCAGAACTCTAGCTTTGGAGGAGCTGTCTTCTAAAAGGCCAACCTGCTCCCCTTTTTCCTGAAGAAAATCTCCTGAACTAGAGTTCTTCTGTGCTCGCGAGTCCCTGTCCCATTTTGTCACCATTGGGCCGTGGCTGATTCAACCTCCAGTCCCTCCTGGCCAATAAGTGGGTGCTGGACCGATCCTGACTGGACCAAAGTTGGCTGGCGCTTTGGAGGGAGTGCGGTACCTTCTGGGTGAGGAGCCCTCCTTCCCCCAGAGCAGGCGCCTCCTCCATGGAGGCTGCCTTCCTCTGCAAGTCAGCAGGGCGCCACATGCGGGTAGCACCTGCTCCCCTGCCGCCCTGATTTAGAGGAATCTGGATTCAGGTTTCTGTTGTAAACTCTATTTTTAACAGAGCTGAGCAGAGACCTGGCCAGGGTGCCTGTGATGTACGAGCATTAGGTTACCTGCACAATGGTGACAGGAGGTGGAGTCTGTGGCATCGCCATGCAAGTGTGGACGTGCCCGGAAGCTCGGCTCCGTGCCCTGGGACAGAGCAGGGCGGGAGCTTCCCCCACTGGGCGCCCCCAACGCACGCAGCCTCCTGGGACACCGGTGTGCTGGCCTCTACTGTGTTACCCATGACACTTGTCAGGGTCTGCCTTTATCGTCCAGTGTTGGTTACTGGTTATTGTAGAAATACTGGCACGCATTTATCATTCACAGATGCATTGATCCTTCTAATAACCTTCAGAAGCAGTAATGGCATGATAAGAGTATGTAATAATAATGTTAATAACAACCAGAAACTTCTGCTTGTTGATCCCTGGGTATGTGTCGTGCTCTGTGCAAAATACTCTGTGTTTATGTAATTAATAAGACAAGTAGGGAGGATGTTCCTGGGATTTCTTTCTTTTTTTTTTTTTTTTTTTTTTCAGATTTATTCATTCACTTGATAAATCTTTATCGAGTGTGAGTTCTAAGCACAGGAAATTTGGTGCTGACCAACACAGACTGAGAGAAATCTCAGGCCTCGATGAGAGAGCTGAGCCTGTAGGTCATGTGAGTTGCTCAGGGCGACACAGGCCATGAGGGTGGGGCTGCAGATCCGTCCCCCATCACCGCAGATCCCCTGGGCATCCCAGGCCACTGTACTTACCAGCAAGGATAACTGATCGAGCATTTGGCCTCCGTAGTTCGGTGGCTTATCTAAGGCTGTGTCAGTGCTAGACCTTCTATTTATTCTGCTTGCCCTCCCAGGGGCCGATGGAGAGGAAAGCCCAGGCTTAGGGGACCTTCGGACCTGTGCTTGCATCCCAGCTCAGCTACTCACAGAGAAACCATGGCAAGTGACTTCATTGAGCATCAGATTTCTCATCTGTCAAATTGGGATAACATTACCTGCCTTGAGGGCAGGTTGGAAGGATTAGAGAAGAGTATGTTTCAAAGGGTGGAGTAACACTTATGTGCTGAATAAATAGTGATGGTCGTGATGATAATGAGGACCACCCAAGGAATGCAGCTAATCCTGGAAGAGAACAAGTCCAGAGGTAGCTCTGCCCTTGCCTCAGTGGGCCAGGATCTTTCGGTCCCAGGTTGGGAAGTGGATCTCCAGTCTCTGCCCTCATAGCCTCCATCCCTGCCCAGCGGTGCTGCTGGTCCTCAGGGAGAGTGAATGGCCAAGGCATTACTTAACTACTGGCCTCTCTCCAGCCTTTGCTGAGGCCTCCGCCACCGCCACCGCCAGCTTCTTTCCCCATCATGATTCGGTTATGTTACTTTACAAGCCAATGAAACAAAATAAGCGAGTCCATTATACCTTCTGGCAGGCAGGAAACCAGGAACGAAGAACCGGAAAGCAGGGACCTCGTGAGTCCGCAGCACAGTAGTTGGGTAGGGACCGTCGTCCTTCAGAGGGATGGGAGTGGGGAAAGGGGTGCTGGCTTTGGGCTGGGGCAGGGCAGAGAGGCCAGCCAGTGGACTAATCCACAGATCACAGGTGGAGGAGGCTGTTCCGGGGCCTCTCCTCCACACTTGAGCCTCCGGTCACCATCCCCAGCCTCTCCTGGAAGGCTGCCCTCGTGGAAGGAAAGGCTGGATGCACCGTGTAGGGCACAGGGTTCTAGGTGCAGCAGTGACAGAGGACACTGGGCAGGGTGAGGGTCTCTCTCTGAACATGGGGCCTGTCCTAGCTCCTGCCTTCTGTCTTCTACCAAGTATAGCAGAACTTCTGGTTGATCCGTCTTGGGGTAGCGGGACCGACAGCTCTCCCGGCCTTCAAAGAGAGAAATGCTGCATTAAAAAAAAAAAAAAAAAAAAAAATCCCAACAGGAATAGATTTCTGTCCTGGCTGCCTGCTGGCCGGTGCCCTCGCCTCCATGGCAGCTCATCTCGTGGCAGACAGTGACTGGAGGATACGGTCCAGGGTTTTGTCTGGTTTGTGGTCTCTGTGGCACCACTGACCCCAGATGCTTAAACATCTGGTCCTGGCAGAAGCGGCATAACTGACTTTGAGTTGGCTCCGTGTGGTGAATCATCAGGAACAGAGCAGGCTAGACCTCTCCAGACGCATCTTTCTTTTTTTTTTTAATTTTTTTCAACGTTTTTTATTTATTTTTGGGACAGAGAGAGACAGAGCATGAACGGGGGAGGGGCAGAGAGAGAGGGAGACACAGAATCGGAAACAGGCTCCAGGCTCCGAGCCATCAGCCCAGAGCCTGACGCGGGGCTCGAACTCACGGACCGCGAGATCGTGACCTGGCTGAAGTCGGACGCTTAACCGACTGCGCCACCCAGGCGCCCCCAGACGCATCTTTCAATCACTGCACAGTTCTTCGCAGCCGCCCGGACAAATGTGAACTTTTACCTAAGCCTTTGCAATTGCGCTTCTCGGAGAAGGGAGATGGCTTTGTCTGGCCGGGGCCGGGGGGGGGGGGGGGGGGGGGGGGGCGCCTGGGATTGACCCGCACCTGAAACCTTCAGCTAAGCAGGCTCTGCTCTCGGGACTAGGCTCTGGGTGGAAACTGGTAGAGGCAGCTCTGGTGGATTGAGGCAGGGGTCTGAGATCCCTTATCCTAAAATTTCACCCGGTACTGACCGCATCTGGCCATAACAGATTCGGTCTTTGGGGAAAAAAAGCATCCGTATGTACAGGCTGATCAGCTGGAGGGCCATCTTCCAGAGCCACTCACCATGTCCCAGTTAATTTGCTAAGCACACACTCTGCAGTGGTCACTCGTCAAGGGGATAGGGGCATAGGGGTGAGTGAGACCGATATTAGTCCTGGAGCTCCCCCCCCGAATAACTGCATTCTTTGCACGACATGAGTTGGGTGCCACTTCCAACCTTAAGGCAAAGCCTGGGGCTTACTCTCCACGGTATCCTAAAGGCTCAGCTAAGATTCCTCCATGTAGGAGGTGTCTGGGTAATGTTTATTGGAGGAATAAGCGCTTTCTGTATTTTCTAAGACTCTAAGATGTATAATACTTGTATAATCAGAAGGTAACAAAGTTTAGAGCCCAAGGAAAGGAAAGCAAATTGGAGGTGGGAAGGAGGGGATTTTGATAAAGGTTTATAGGAAGCCCTGGGTTTTCATTGACCACGTAAGGGCTTTTTTTTTTTTTTTTTTTTTTAGCTAGTGGGATGATGGAACCGCTATGGAAGCCACGAGAAGCTGCGAAAAGACGAGTTCAGTGCAGGGGTTGGTGCTTTCCAGTATGCTTCCCACAGTGGGGAGTATTGTGTTCCGTTCACCTCCTGTTGTAGGAGAGACGTGGACAAGGTAGACCATGTCTGAGGGGGTCTGATGGGGACTGAACACAGTATCGTGAGAGAAATTTCAGAGAAACCAGAGGAGACAAGCGTAGGAAGGAACAGGTGGCTGTGTTGGATCCGAAGGCCTTGAACTGGGATGGGCTGGCTCCCCGCCTATAGACGGTATGCTTGCAGCTCCCCGGTGAAATGTTGATCCTTAGGATGAAGAACTTAGCAGTCCCTCAAGATCCCCTCTTAAACAAGCCATCTTTATGAAGGGGTGAGGGGTGATGTCCTCTCCCCGCCAGTGTTCAAACAGAAAAGAGAATTAATGGGGGGCATGAAGGGCCCAGACACCAGTGTGTTCCGTACGTTGCAAATCACTCGTGGATGTTGCTCAATTACGAAATGGTCCAAAACCTCTCCCTACCAGACCCTCAGAGATCAACCGGATAATAGGTCAGGAAACTAGGTCTTTACACTCTGGTCTCTCTAGGAGGTATTGGTTTGGTGACCAGTTAACTCCCCTACTTGCTAGATGAGCAAGGGAAAAGGGACAAAACAAGGAACGCCCCACGCTCTTTGAGATGGTAGGAGGAGCCCCGGCCTGTGCTAAAGATGACAAAGAAAGAAACAAAAAGAAAGCCTTCTTGGGGTCGTGCTGTAAGCCGAAAGAGAAGGTAGGTTTTTATTTATGGAAAAGAGTTCTAACTTAGGCTGTTCAGGAGCACAGCAATTACGTGGGGTAAGATAGATGCCTCTTAATTCATTTGGCCTCTTTGGTAGGTGGCTAAGTAAGTGAGTCTGCGTCTTCCAACTCCGGTCCCTTCCTTGGTCTGTAGTACGGCTTCTGCTTGCGGCAGGTCACTGGGTCCCCCAGAGGCATCGTTGCTGGTAACCTCTCTTTCCTGCCACCCCCCATCTCCCAGCAAAGCTTTGGACAAACAGCCAAGTGTTCGGCAGAGTACAGGCCTGGCTCTCCTTCCTTCCTCCCCACTCCTCCCCTTGTTGAGAAATCCCATTATCCGGGAGAATGATTGTAAAACTCCAATCTGTCTGCAGCCAAGCTGTGGACTGCCGTTCCCCTCCTCTGCTGCCACCCCAGTCCCCTTGTCTATCTGCAGGGGGAAGACGAATATCTATATATTCAGGCTTTAAGGATCTATAAATCTGAGTTGATTCTCTGCTGGTGACAGCCCGAACTCTTTGCCACGACGGCTTGACGTGATCTAATGGGTTTACAGCGGTTTGAGTGCTTCTCCGGCGCAAATGAAAGCAAGCGCTTAGTTAGGGGAGGCGTGAAATGGCATTGTTTGTTCCGGGCACCACCACCAAGCTGGAGGATCATCTTCAAATTACCCACCCTCTGCTTCAGCCACCCTAGGACGAGGGGGCTCTCTGCCGAAGGAGCCATGAAGACTGTTCCCGCCATGCGGGCCTTTTCTGCCTGAGAGGTGACAGGAGGCTGGGGGTACGGATCCTCCCCGGCTGTGTTCATTTTGCCAGGAAGCTTGGGGCTAATTGGGAACAGAAGGGATGCCCAGGGGAGGAGGAGAGGGGATGAGAGGGAGGGGGAGGGTCTCACCAAGGTAGAGGAGTGACAAATATTTGCTTGTAGCAAAACAAGAGTGAAAACAAGAGAGATGGCTAATGAGAGCTTTGGGGCATTTTTGTGCTGGCGGTTCTCAGGGGCCAGCAGTGTGGGTTGGTGTGATTAGTTGCCTTGATACTTGGCGCAAGACCAATCCCTCTTTTCAATATCAAGTTTCATAAGCGTGGAACAATAACAAATCATTATGAACCCTCTGGGAATGATGGGTGGGTGGTGGTAGGGATCCCCGCCCCCCCTCCCCGCCTTCTCTCCGATAAATCCATCTTTTCAGCTCAGGTACATTTTTTCCCGTTGTAAATAGGGAATGGCAAGGGACGGGTTGTGTCTCTGCAACTCGCTGTATTGTTAATCTGTTATTAGGCAAAAGTCTTAACACCAGGCTGGGTGCTCAGAGGCCTCATTGTGAGCTCGGGATGGAATTATGCATCATGAATAAAAACCGCTGTCAACATGCATTGGTTTCAAAACATTAGAGCATATGGTATGTGATTATCTGTATTGTCAAGTGCAATAAAGTGAATTTGGATATAATAAAGAATGTAATATTTTAGAAATTTGGTAATAAACTAAGGAAGGGATGACAGCTGAGGTTCTTTAAGGCCCCAGACACAAATAAATTGAAGTTCCTGGTCTCTGCAGCCAGGCAGCAGGATGGCCACAACATGGCTCTGGGTGTGCCATGATTTTCAAGTCGGGTACTGCTCTGCTGTCTCTCAGTTGCCTTCTCTGGAGAATACGGAGGTTCTGGCTCCTGGGTTTGATGACAGGAGCAGGTGGTGGCTTCTGGTGGAGACTGAGGCCTTGCCTTCTCCCCTGGCCTGCAGGGCACTGGAAGGTCCATCCTGATCAAGTGTGGCATTGTACCAGGCGTCTCAGACCCAACTGTCAAGAGGCTCCTTCTCCCCTGGGAGAGTCAAAGCCAGTCTCCAGCTCCCTCTGCCTCCTCTTGGTCAATGGGGAAGGTGATGGTCCAAGCACAAGAGGTCCTGTGCAGCTTCTTCTCAGAGGCAGCCACTTGCAGGAGCCCACACCCCACTGGGTCACGTTACTAAGTCGATAGAGCGAGTCAATATAAGTAAGGAAACCAGATCTGCAGAGGGGCTCAAGTGCTCCAGCCTTTGACCAAGATAAGGAACTGTGCTAAGCTTCATGGGTATTGTCCTGTTTAAATGCTCCCCTACCCTAAAATACTAACATCCCCATTTTACGAGATGAGCACACTGAGGCACGGAGAGAGAGGTCACACAGCTGATTGTGGAACTAGGATTACAGCCCATGTCTGAACCCACAGCCCAGACTCCACTCACGTACAACCCACGAATAAGGAGGAGGCTCTTTCCACTCTTAACCTTTCCTACAAATAAGGGACCTCTTTCCGTCCACAGTTCACAAATAATAACCCCTGTTAGAAGGCCTCAACACAGGAAGTTTTAATGCGCTGAGTTCCTAGGGCTTTGAAAGAATGTTCCAGGAAAAAGAAAAAAAGTGCAACCAGGTGATTTCTCTGTTCCCACTTGTGTCTGGCAGACGCTGGTCTGCATTTTTTTTTTTTTTTTAATTTTACCTTAGCTTTGATTTTTGCATCCAGGCTCCAGCTAGGTGAGGTAATTCATCATCACCCTAGCAGGTGGCCTTGGCCCTGCCGTTGTCTTCCTCTGGGAAGGGCTCCTGTCCCAGCTAAAGCTTATTGATGAAGGTTGAGGCAGAGTTTGTTTGCTTTTCCTAACTCTTTTCATATTTCTGACCCAGGGCTTCACCTTGACCCCAGCTTCTGACTTCAGGACTTACCTTGACCCCCAGCTTCCAGGAAACCCTAGACCTAGGGGGCCTCACCACCATACCTGGCCCCTTCCTACTCCTGCGTCTATGGGGACTTTTCCAGTCCTACCTTCCAGTACTGGTCTTGTGTGCTGCCCGGCCAGGCAGACTGTTTCATTATTAAACGTGAAGAATTGGGAGTACCACCATTGGGCCGGGCTGAAGAATTTTGGGTGGCTGGGGAAGGAGAAGACATTTAGTCTATTTCTTGCCTGAATACCTCTCTAACTCCCAAGACGGGGCGGGCAGAGGTTTGAATAAACCCCTCGGGCCCAGAGATCTTAGGCCCCGATTTCCACTGGAGGTGACCACAAGGCGAGTTCAAATCCACCTCCAAATCTCTTGGTTTTGGCACCTCAGGATAGACCGCAGTAGAGCCGATCCCACATTTATGCAGTCCACATTTATGGATAGCTAAATAATTTTCAGGTCTCAGCTGGTGGCCCACTAATTCCAAGCAGTATTGGGTGAGGATATCCTTACATAAAAACTGCAAGCTTGTACAGGGATGATGGCAGCAGTGTGCGTGCTCTCATTCAGTCCACAGGCCAGCCCTGTGAGGTCGGCATCTTTATTCCTGCTTTACAGGTGGAGACACGGGGTCAGGCAGGTTAATGGCTTGCCCAGCCAGTAATGCAGCACGGCCAGGATTTCAGCCACATCCTCTGCTTCAGGACTGGAAACTTCCCCGCGGTCCACGGAGCCTCACTGGGCTGACTTAAGAAGACGTGTTTGTCTTTCCCTTCCTCTCACCCAAATCCTTCCATGTCCGGCCTTTTGAGTAGGCTACCGTGAGCCAGCCACCCCCAGATCTCAGAAGAGTTTCCTTTGGGCAAGAGAGACCGTGAGTCTCTGTCTCTTGAGTTTCTCCCCGACACCCTCGCAGAACCTGCAGAGGGGCCGAGGGCGAACGACGAGGAGATGCCCTTGCTGTACTGCCCAGGGTTCCCACCCACACCCACCCTACCCACTGCAGAGCGGGCGAGACTGTACTGAAGGCTCCTAATGATCTGTGAATGTATTAATCCTACTTTCTGTTAATTAACAATATGATAAAACCGGCATTTCCTAAGTCATCGCTTAACACATGTTTTAGCAATTATGTACTTAGTGGTTTGGATTCAGAATGCTAATAGAATAAAATTTTAATGAAGATACGATGCTATGAAAAATGTATTGAGAAGAGTTCAGGTATTGCTGCCATTAACGTGTGGGGAGCAGGGGTCTCAGTTTGAAGGGTGAACCCCCACTCCCACCCCCAACCCAGTGCCTTCTGAGCGCTCTGTGGGCTGAGCCAGGAGGACTCAGGGGATCCTGGAATTGGCTGGTTCTTGACTCCCATAAATATCTCACCTGAAGGCCATCCTTGAGGGTACACACCCGCTGGCAGTCATGGGAGGTACTTACTTACCTCCACCCCATCCTCTGACTTTTAATCCTTCTGAAACCAAGGGATGGCTTCAGAACCAGAGTTCAGGATGTGGGTCCTCACCTTTCCTTCTAGAACAGATGTCTTCAAATTTTTCTAATCGTGCAGAAAAAAAAATTAGCACACACCCCCAGTATATCTTACTTTTTAATTTCTTTACATGTACTACTATGTTAATATGTGTGTTACAAACCTATGTGAAAATAATACGATAGGATATATTTGAAATAAGTCCTGCCTAGAAGTTTATTATTAAGATATTTTCAGAGTAATGTGATTGAATAGGTGTTTTCTTTTTTAAAAAATTCTTGCTTTAACACTGTGATCCAGCTCTAAAGGAAGAATTCTAAGGTTAGCTTATTTTGGTACTTGGACTTAATGCCTGTCATAACTGAAAAATACACCCCACAAGATAAACAGATCCCAGTGGAAGAAGTACATTTGCTGTGCTGACTAAATCATGATACTAATTTTTCAATCCCATCCTCCAATTATGCAAAGGATTTTGTTGAAATTCAGCTTGTAAATTTCCATCTTCCCTGATGTCAATCAGTTTTTCACGCACACTAATCAAGTGTTGCATTTTTTATATTTTTAAGAAATGGGTTCAAAATCCACTAAAATCTTCATTAAAAAAAAAAAAACAGTTTTACATTTCTATTTCCAAGTTTTAAAAGCCTCTGGAGGATGAGAGCCTTCGTAGGCTGACCCAGTTATATCCTTTTTAGCAACGAAATCACAGAAGGATACAAATAGTTTGCAAACATTTGTTTTCCTGGTGCTTTCTCTACAGCACAAGTTTCTGTTGACAGGCAGGTTCCTTCTCACCCGCTGGGCTGCCCCTTGTCCCGTCTGATCAGAACGCCTTTGGGGGCTTGGTGTGGCTGCTGAGGAGTCTTGCTGGCAGAGAAGGGTCAGCTCGCCACTTTCTGTCCGTGGCATGTGCTTGTGTTCTCGGCATTCCCTACAGTCGGGGTGTGTGTGCAGTGCCTATTTTGCTCCTGAAAGCCAGATCTCACCATCTATACAGCCCTTGACTGGGCACACCTGAGGGGCATCAGGTGCCAGCCATGCCTACAGCAGGTGAGTAAATGAAGCGCCACTCTGACCTCAACCCCTTCGAAGCATTTTCTTTTTCCTTCAGTGCTCTGTAAAATACCGTCCAAGTATTTGGACCAAGTATACCAAGTATATTCGGTGCTCTGTAAAATACCAAGACCCAAGTCTGTGATACATGGCTGCGTGGCTCCATGGGCACTAAGACCATTGATTGTGTCCATTTACTAAAATCAGTGAGGATGAAAGTATTTTTAATTTTTTTAATGTCTATTTTTGAGAGAGAGGGAGAGAGAGAGAGAGAGAGAGAGAGAGAGAGAGAGAGAGAGAGAGACGGAGCACAAGTAGGGGAGGGGCAGAGAGAGAGGGAGACACAGAACCCAAAGCGGGCTCCAGGCTCTGAGCTGTCAGCACAGAGCCTGATGCGGGGCTCGAATTCACGAACCACAAGATCTTGACCTGAGATGAAGTCAGCCGCTTAACTGACTGAGCCACCCAGACGCCCCAAGCTGAAATTATTTTTAGATGAAAAATAAAGATTAGGCACTGTGCTTTTTCCCTTTTCCCAATGTCTCTGGACCCTAACTGGACATCTGAATCACCTGGGGCAACTTAAAAACACACAGATGCTCGGGGGCTACCCCAGACCTAACTCAATTCTGAGGGAGGGGCCCAGGCAGCAGTTATTTTTTAAAATTCTCCTAAGAGGTTCTGATGTAGGAATCACAGCTGAGAGTCATTGTTCCAGGCCAGTGCCTCTCAGATTTTAATTTGCATAAAAGTCACCTGGAGAATTTGTTAAAATGCAGGTTCAGGTTTAGGAGGTCCAGCGTGGGGTCTGAGACTGCATTTCCGGCAAGTTCGTAGGCGCCGACACCGCTGGTTGGTGTTGAGTCACCGTGGATAGCCGCCCCCTGCCCCCTGCTTCTCGGCCCCCTTTCCCCCTCCGCCCACCCGGGACCGTTGTCTGGACAGCCGAGGAGCAGATCTGCCGCCCCAGCCAGGCCGCCTGGATGGCTGCTCTCAGCTTCTCGGAGAGATCTGGCCTCCAGATGTTAAGAACAGTTCTTTTAACGGCCAAAAAAATAAACTAGGCCAGCCCCTGCTCCACGGTGAATAAGCGCGTGTGTCTCGTGCAGAGGCACCGTGAAGGGCAGCTGCCCGCCCCCAAACTGCAGGCAGGCTTGCCGGTGGCACGACCAGCTGGAGTCATGGAGATTCGGGCAGAGATGACCCCTCCCCCACTGCAGGGGGAGCAGAGGGGTGGCACGGCGGGCGCCGAGCCAGGGCTCTCTGTCAGTTGGGACTATTCTGAAACCATACCTCATAATAAAAGTCCTATAATTTGTGGTGGCATTGAAAACCTGCTTCCAAGTGGTGGTGTTTTGATGGAGTTCTGGAACCTTCTCTGAGGCCAGTGACCATTCCCCGAGGATGTGTCGGAAGGGAGGCAGGTGGGCATCTTGGGGAGGCCCCTGGGGAGGCTGAGGCTTTTCTGAGGGGTCCTGCGTCCCTAGTGGGGTGAGTTGGGGCAGGGCTACCTCCGACCCTTCCTTTTTCAGAGCAGGTGTTGTGGTCTGGGTCCACCCCACCTTCCCTTCGTCTCCTTCATGCTCCCTCTTCAGAGGACACCAGAGAAGCCCCCTTTGCTTGTTCCACAGCGGCCAGACTGCAGGCTCCCTCTTAGAGCAAAGGCAGGAGCAGCGGTCAGGGCGAGGGCCAGCGTCATCACACTCAGGACGTGATTTTTGTTTTTACCCAAAAGGATGCACTGTAGGGTCTTCTTTTTTTTTTTTTTTTTTTTTTTTTTATTTATTTTTGGGACAGAGAGAGACAGAGCATGAACGGGGGAGGGGCAGAGAGAGAGGGAGACACAGAATCGGAAACAGGCTCCAGGCTCCGAGCCGTCAGCCCAGAGCCTGACGCGGGGCTCGAACTCACGGACCGCGAGATCGTGACCTGGCTGAAGTCGGACGCTCAACCGACTGCGCCACCCAGGCGCCCCTGTAGGGTCTTCTTAAGTAAGAAGACTGGGAATTTGTCACATGATTTGTTTGACCTCCCTCTGTCCTGAATCTCTGTTCCCACTGTGAGAGTTCGTGAAGCACCACGGATGTCTCTCTGACACCCCTCTCAGATGAATTTTAATAAATGAGGCTCAAGGCAGAGGGCCAGTAAATACACATGGAGACAGAGGCTGGGATAGGGAAGAAGCCGTAAGAAGTCTCGTTTGATTGGCGGGTGAGGACAGCTAACCTCTCACAAGTGTTTCCAAGCAATTCTCCTAGCTGGTGAGGTAGATTTATTATTTGTCTCACGGAGGATACTGAGGGTCAGAGTGGTTAACTAACCTGCTCAAAGTCACACAGCCAGTTATTGTTGGAGCCAGGATTTGAGCCCAAATCTACCTAGATCCAAAGACCAAGCCCATTTACACACACACACACACACACACACACCCTCCTCAGGGGGCGCATGAAGGTAGTTGAAACTCACCTTACCTTCCAGTGAGCTCACTGCATGAGCGGGGCCACAGGGTATCAGGAAAGGTGACAGGTTTGAAACCCACTCTTTTGGGGAGAGCCTGGGGTTAGCAACCGAAATGCCTCCATGGAGAAGAGCTTCCAGCCGGTGCCCCATCTCTCCTGAGCTCAGAAAGCCCAGGGACTTAGAAGCCTTGAAGGACACGTTCTTACGGGTAGCCCATCGAAGCCACCCGAGGCTCTGCAGTTTCCAGAACAGACGCGGAGGCAGCGCGTCCTCGTGCCCTTGCTCCAGCTGCGCGCACGACCTCAGCCTCCTCCACCCCGCTGGGCGCGCCCTGCAGCCCTGGCACCTTCTGGCGGGGTCCTGATCCGAGCCAGTTGTCTAGCGATTTAATTTGGTGAATTTACCACTGCGTCCCAGAGTTTATATTGGCACTTAACAGCAGTAATATGTGTCTCTCTCGCCAAGAACTGACTATTTTCCCAACCAAGATGGAACACCACGCACAAAAAAATAGGTTTGTGAACTAATCTGCTGTCCTGACAAGTGTCATTCACAGAATCACTGCTACGGAGCGCACTCAGAATGAAATGAGGTGGGGGTTGTCTGGCCTGGATCACAGGTGCATTTTCCCCCTGGGTTAACAAGAGTCTGGGATGAGGCACCCCTCCCCTGCAGCCGCAGGCGCTTTCAGACCACACGATCAGTACTCATGGCAGGTTCTCTCGAAGAAAAATGGTTTAGGGATGGTGGGAGGGGTCTCTCTCCCTCCACCCCACCCCTCTCTCCCTCCCTTTTATCTCCCCTCCCCTCCCTCTCTTCCTTCCAGGGTGTTTTTTCACCTCACCACCACCCCATTGTAACGTTCTCTAGACATGCATATAATTTCCCAGACTCCAGGAGGTGCTCCCCATCAGTAAAGTAGATATATAGATATATGTACCTCCCACCCCCTGAGTACCGTACCATTTGGAATTCTAACGTAGAACTTAGTTGCTTTTGTATAAGGATTTGGTAAACCGCTAACACCCCTGAGGGTAGGAGCAAGATCAGTCATTTACACTCTAGTATGAACTGGTCTCCATCCCTTCTTGAGTCTGCGACACAGATGCTGCTTCTTTGCCCCAATCTCCCCCTACCTTGGATAAGGGCTGGCCATGGGGCTTAGAGGTCCAGCTCTCCATGAAAGGGATGTCAGAGACTTCTTAAAACAGCTTTTGTCTCTCCCTTTATGTTAGAGGGAAGCCTAGAGATCCTCTCTTCTTTTGAAAAGTTCTGGATTCTTTTTTTACCAAGTGATCCCTACTCGACTCATCCTGAATTGGGAAACATGGAGCAGAGTCGGGCTTGGGTGGCTATCAGAATCACCAGAGAACTGGTTAAAATGCAGATTCCTGGGCCATGTCCACAAAGCCCACATTTAGGAGACAGGAGAGCCCCGGAGGCCGCATTTTTAATAAGCCCCTCGCCCATCAGAAGGCTGGCATAGGACCACATCAACAAACACTGGTGTGGGAGAGCACGTCACTTTTCACTACTGGCTTGGTTTATGGTCTGGAGGCCTCCATAAACAGTCCTGAGGTTACTTGTAACTAAAGCCTTCGTGAGATGCATGCTGGTTCATGGTTGGCATCTGAATTTTAGAAAGTTGACGCTCACATTTCAAGGTCGGGTGTTGGCTCCGGCACCCTTGGGCTGAAAAGGAAAGGAAAGTACCTTTCCAGTGGAGAAATTGGCTCCCCTCTAGCAAATGCCACCGCCCTAGCTTAATATTAATTTAGGGAATTCAGTCGTGTGCAGTTTCTGCGCAATAGATTGGAAACCTGATAGTGCCGTTTTTGTCATCTGACTTCCCACACACCTGAGATTGCTTCCCTCGCCGGCCCCGAGTTCCCCCGCCCCCAGCCCCCAAAGGTGGCTGGAGAGGCGCAGGTGCGAGCTGGCTCTCCAGGTCCCTTTCCCCTCCTGATTAAGTGGTGTGTGGGAATACTGGAGGCCCGTGTCGATTCTCACCGATCTATGCCTTGCCCGCGCTCGAGCCACTTGTAATTCCCCACAGCCCCAGCCAGGCTCTGCAAGGCAGAAAGAAATATGACCAGGCAAGTTGAGAAAATAAATTAAACTAAGTGTCAACTTTTCTTGTTTCTCTCCTCATTATTAAGAGATGGAATGGGGCTCGTTTATCAAGCAGGGGGAGAAATTAATTGACACGGCTTTAATATCATGATGTCTGGCGTGTCTGGTCACATTCCTTCATTTTTTGGAAAGGCATTTTATTATAGTTTACAGCAATCAGCTGCCAAACTACTGGTGTAAACGAGGAAGCAGGTGCACGAATGATGCCACAGCAGAAGGGCTGTGGTGCCACCCTGAAGGGGACATGGCGGGAAGGAAAGGCCGGCTTAGAAAGGGCCCCAGAGAGGCAGCCTGTTGGCGTGTGTGGAGGAAGAAGGGTAAGGGGCAGGTGAGAGGGACGTCAGCAGACCTCTTGAATTCAGCCATCTGCCTCCGGTGGCCTTTTGGCCCTGAAAGTCTTTGTTCTGACCAGCCCCGAGGCTGCATCCTGCCTCCATCACGGGTCAGTGTGCCTGCCCCTGTTCTTTGTTCTTAATCAGTCCAGAGAAGGGAGTGCCACGCTGTTTATCCCTCCAGGGCGGCTGACTCATTAGGGAGGCAGTTTGCTGCACGAAGTCTCCAGCCTGACAACCAAACCCTGTTTCAGGCAGGTCTGTGGGCAGGGGCTGGAAACGTTCAGAGAAGTCACTCACCCTGTGTCCATCCTACACTGGCTTAGGAGCACGCCGAGTTGTCTGTGTAAGAGTCATCTTCGTCGTGTGCCTCTGAAAAACCTCAGTTTTCCCTTCCCTGCCTTTCTGTTGACGGCTGCAGCCGGCTCAGGCAGCAGAGGAAGCAGGCAGGTAACTGGAATGGACGAGCGCATCTTCCCCGCCTCCCCCCTTACGCTCCTTCTGCTGGGTTGTTAGGATGAGGTGCCGTTGCCCATTGGGTAGACGTTCTTGCAGGGAAGTGTGACAGGGCAGGCTCCTAAGAGCCAGGTTGCGGGACAAGGTCAGACTCCTGATGTAGAGCGGGCCCGCCTTCATACGAGGAAGTCCTTCATCTGTAAAGTAGGAACGTTCCTGTCTCACAGGAGGGAGCTGTGAGGACTGAGTTAACGGCCACCCAATAAACGCAGGCAAGCTTTCTCTTTCTCAAATTATCATGAAGAGTATGGGCTGGAAATAAGTAACCACCTTTGGGATACCAGACGTTAATAATTGAACGAGTCCCATCCCTGGCTTGATGGGAAATGACATTCTTATGTTACAAAAGTCCAGATTACCGCTCGGGTGTGAGAGCGGACACAGCTGGTACTGTCACCCCACCTTTTGCCAAATACCTCATGTCTGAAACGCTCAGGAAACTCTAATGACAACTCTGAGTGGATTTCTCTAACATCCGGGTAACGTGCAGCCAGTGTCCCAGAGTGGCAGTCGGAAACAAGGCGCTTCTTTTGGAAAGGCAGCTTGTTTTTCTCTTGGAACAGATCCATCTTCCGAGTTCTATGTTTCCAGGGCGAAGCCAGGGCACGTGAAGCCACCTACCCTGCCACGGCAGCTCATCTCTGCTCCTCTTGCCTGATGGACGCGTGGGGAGGGGGGCTCAGACTTTCTCCATCCAGGGTTCCGGGAAAACCCCTGGAGGCAGATGAAACTGATTTGCCAAACCTGCTGTAGCCCATGCTCTTCTGGTGACCTAGAAATGTTCTGAGCTGGGGATGGGGAGCACAGCCTGAGATGACAGGTCGCTAACTGACACATAGCTAAGTGGTGGTTGACCCACAGAGCATGTGAGGCACCATGCCTCGTAGCCTAGGCTCTTGCCCTCTCGAGCCCTAGGGCCACCAAATCCCTCTTGAACACTTAACTGACCCAAGGAAGTCCCTGACGTTCTGCTCTGGCTTAGTAGCCACGTGTCACCAGGGATGGGTCATTTAAAACAATGCCAAGCAGTTGAGCAAAATGACGATGGCAGAGCGTGCCCCACCTCTCGCGGGGTTGCCATGGAGACCAGGTAGGATGATGTATGAGAAGCATTTTGAAACCAGAAAGTGCTCCCCACGCCCAAACCCAAGAGACTTGTATTTATACTGAAAGCAGCCCACGGGCCCTGCCACTTCCTCCAACACCAGGTTATTAGCAAGAGAGGGAGGTTGCATGAGTTATAAATATACTTGCGTACACATACCTCAAATTCCTCATGGGATATTCTGAATAAATTTGACAGTCTGGGTTTTTTTTTTTCCTCCCTCATTTTTTTCCCCATTAACCAAGTGTGTTAACTCGAGACTTGCATTGATTTCCGCTGAAGATGCATTAGGCACCACACGATTGCCTATTAGTGTTCATTGACCTATATGATAAGAGAAGAAAATTATTTTGGGGGCGAGGAGGAGGCCAGTCCCATCTTTCCCTCCCTGACCTAAAAAGGAATTCTTTGTAGGTTAACTGTCAGATGTTCCCCAGTACCCCCATCTGTAGCAGGTCATTTTCATTGTGAGGTATCTCGTTTTCAGATTTCTATTCTGTGTGTGTGTGTGTGTGTGTGTGTGTGTGTGCTATAGCTTTGTATTATTCAAATGAATATTCAGTTTTGTTCATTTGAATAAGAGAGGGGGAAAAAAGGTTTGACTGTTAAATGCTTATCTCTTAAATAGAGCTTTACTTGTTACTTTCCAATAATAGCTTCATTCAGGAGAATGCTGGAGAATTTCATTTTCAAATGCGCCCTGTCAACTCCTACCCTATTTATGTCCATTTTAAACCCTTTTTGTTTGGAGTTTCATCCTCCCGACCCTTTCTTCGTGCCAGTTTTGCTGACTCCTGGGGGCCCTCAGATATGGGGGTGCTTCGTGAGAGGCTGGGCAGGTGTCATTTTGCTGACAGGTGAGAGGGTCCCTTTGGTGAACTAGCCTGCTGTCCCCAAATTTTGACGCTTCGACACTGTCCCCCACACGGTTGTCAATCCCTACGGTTCCTCTTTGTTCTGAATGGCAGCTTGAGTGACTTTAAATACCTACAGACTTCTCTGGCTTCAGGGTGGTGCCTCCCCTTAGGATCAAGGGAGATGGGAAACCGAGCAGGGGGGGATCACAGGGACACCCCCAGAGGGCCCTGATGGAGTGTGAGCCCTCGTAGACTCACCATGGATCAAAGTCCTTGCCTTGGCTGGGACCAGAGTAAGATGCCCTGTGCCCTCCCCCCACCCCACCCCATGCATCTGTCTGCTTCTTTTAGAAGCCCAGAGAGGTGAAGGGACTCTCCAGGAATACACAGCTCATTATTTGGTCCTTCCTTTTTTGAGCAAGGATAATTCCGTGTCTCCTTTACCTGGCTGTTTTGCCTCTACCTGGTAGGCTTTCATGAGCCACCATTTCTGATTCTCTGTGGGGCTGTCTTTTGGAAAAAATGGGAGGAAAGTAATCAGTCCTTCCTGCCCCTTCTCAGGAAGAATCAGACTTCCTGAGTTTCAGGTAGGATCTGTACATCTGACAGACTGTTCAAAAGACTATGATGCCTTGAAAATATTATGCTGAGTGAAATAAACCAGACACAAAAGGACAAATACTGTATGATTCTACTTACAGAGGTACCTAGAGGAGAATGAGGTTGCCAGGGACTGGGGGAGGGACAAATGGGGAGCTATTGCTTGCTGGGTACAGAGTCTCAGCTCAGGATGGTTAAAAAAAAAAAAGTTCTGGAAATGGATAGTTGTGACAGTTGCACAACATCATGGATATACTTACGGCCACTGTAGCATACACTTAAAAAATGGTTACAATGGTGAATTAAATATTATGTACATTTTTACCCAATAAAAAATTTGATATCAAGAAAGAAAAAGTCTTGGATGTCAAAAAAAGGATTTTTCCCACCCACCACCCGATCCTTCCCAAATTTCTAACCCTGCTGTCTTTTCACTCTGTTTAATTTATTTGGGGGCTGTTCTCCACTGAGTTACTAATTCATCGTAAATGGTAATGCACCTCTGAGAAAAAAAATGATTATATGTTAAGGAATAACATTTATTGATAATTAAGTGTTTCCTGGTTTCTCTGCTTTCTCAAATGGAATAAATAAATATTTTAGACACAATCAACTTTGTTTTCTCTATCCGGGCCAAACAAGGTTGTCGAAACGATATAGATCTTTAAAATACTGCAAATGAGTCTTGACATCACTGAATTGTTATGCATCCAAGGTACATAGGCTTGAAATCCAGACTCTCTCCTTTGATCAGGAAAATCATTTTTGTGATACTCGAGTTTTGAGTCCTGTGGGGTTAGGGAAGGGACCAGCAGGGAGAATATCAGAGTCAGAATTTGAAATGATGCAGTGAGTCCTGCCCCCACCCTTCCTGATGCAGTCTGCATTTTAATTCCTGTCTCCTACCTCTGTCACACCTCTCCCTGGCTCTTGAGTGGTGGCACAGAGTGGGAAACTGGCGATACAGGGAGCCCCAAATGATACTGGGCCTGGAGTTCAGACCTTGGTTTGCACAGCGGACCAGGAAGGAATGGGTTGCAGCAGAAAAGCAGCTTCAGTGGTGGTCATCTCGCCATCATCACCCCAACGGTGACTTGACTTACCCTGGGCACTGTTCCAGGATCAAGTACCTGTGCTCAGCAGCAGTCTGGCTGCAAAGCAGGCTGTCCTCTGGCTTGTGGAGCGGTGCCCTTGACTGGCACTGGCTTCGTGTTATTTCCCAGTGGCACGGATGGGTTCGGTTCATTTGTCCACACTCTGTTACCTTCTATCCAGAGCACATGCTTGGCCCGGCAGGGGGAGGTCACATGTGACCCACCTGTGTGGGGGCGGCGAAACCTGTAACCTGGCTGTACTAGCTTTTTGAGGCTGCTGTTAGAAATTTCCAAAAACTGGGTGGCTTACAGCGACAGAAACTTGTGCTTTCACAGTACTGGAGGCCGGATGTCCAAATATGAGGTGTCAGCAGGGCCACGCTCCCTCTGAAGGCTCTCAGGGACACTTCCCTTGTCACTCGCAGCTTCTGGTGGCTCAGGTGTTCCTTGACTAGTGACTGCATCACTCCAGTGTCTGCCTCCGTCTTCACATGGGTTTCTCCCCTCTCTGCCTTCTAGGTCTCAAATTCTCCCCCTCCTTTCTCTCCTAAGAACACCTGTCACTGGGTTAGGGCCCACCCTCATTCTTGAGATCCTTAACTTAGTTATGTTTGCAAAATCCTTTCTTCCAAACAAGGTCCCATTCATAGGTTCCAGGGGTTAAGACGGGGACTCATCTTCTGGGAGTCACTGTTCAAACCATTACGTTCATCCTCATTTGCAGGGAGGTTTCCCCTGAGTACCAGCCTGTCCTGGCTTGCATAGGCATTCACGTGTTGGCGGGGTTTAGATACAGGCTAGAGAGGTGACCTTCAGAGACACATGAATGTCGAGGTGACCCGCAGGCTACAAGCGAGGGTCGTGAGGGAGGGGCAAGATCTGTTCGGCAGAGACGTTCTCCTTGAGTGGGAACCTCAGACTTGTGTCACTTACGGAACAAATTGCTGTAGAAGAAGGACGTTGCCTTGCTGACCTCTGCATACTCCACTATGGAGCACAGGTGGGAGCCTGCAAATGCAGAAGGAAGGGCTGAGTCCGTCTCGAAGGGAGGCAGTGATGCAGAAATGGTTCGTTCATCCAGCCACCAGCTCCTCAGCACTCTCTGAGTGTGAGGGGCTCTGTGTGTCCCAGGGACCCAGAGTGAATGAAGCCCCAGCCCTGTCATCATTCTTGAAGCCCCGCTAGCAGATTCCCCCATCCTCTGCCGTGCACCCTTCCCTCCCCTGAGCACCTTTTGAAGGGCACTGTATCTTAACCCTTCTTGAGAGGCCCCTAACATCTGGGTCTAGGAGGTTGGGCAGAAGAGAGGGGGTTAACCAAAATGATGCCGGTCCCCCGTGTGCTGAAGGGGTCCCTGCCTGGGTGACAGGCTTACCTGATGGTTTTCACACTCCTTTGAAGGGGGCATAGGGAGCCAACACACCAAAGCCTGAAGAGAAATTACGTGAAGGCTGCCTCTGGGCGTGGCTCTCGTCCTGCTCTGTGAACAACAGATGGACCCCAGGGGCCAGAGAGGAGGAGACGCCCAAATGAGGGAACCCAGAGAACGGCGTTGTCCCTGTCTCTACAGGGACCTGGTTTGGGGCTCAGGGTTGTACACCTGGTGAAAGGTTTTTTTGTTGGGCCTCATTTCCAACAAAACGTCATTGTGCCTCTCCAGGATGATGCTGGGGAAAACGTGCCAACTTTGAGCCTCTGCAGCACATACTTATGTCCCCCTGATGGTACATCTGACCCTCAGCCATTCGTGTCTACAACAGGCTGGGATGTGTGCTGTGGAAACACTGGCCTGGTATTCGGTGCATAGTAATAAAATATATATCCTAATGAAGACTGTGACTGCCATTTGTGTGGCAGTCCCAGCTCCCTGTTTTGCTGGAAATTGTTTCAGAGTGGACAGTGGCTGTTTTCATTCCTCTCCCTAGGAATTTTCTAGATCCTACAGCAATGATGTAGGAGCTCAGTGTTTCATCTGCCTGTCCTCTGCTGTTCCTTAGAGAATGTGGTGGTGGAGCCGGAGAGGAGAGACATAGAAAGGACCGGAGAGATTCCCTCTCCACCCTGGGTTTCCAGGACCCAAAGTCAACACACAAGCTTGAAAAGGAAACACAGTCCTGATATAAAAGTAGCCATTTTGATTTTCATGTTCCTGGTTGGTGGGTCCAGGTTTGTGTTCGGCCAGGCTCCTATCTTTGGGGATGGCAGTGTCTTGGCCAATTTGAGCTGCTATTGCAAAGTACAATAGCCTGGGAGGCTTATAAACAACAGAAATGTATTTCTCACCATTCTGGAGGCTGGAGGTCTGAGATCAGGGAGCCAGCATGAGCAGGGTTTTGGTGAAGTCCCCCTTCCCAGTATAGAACGGCTATCTTTTCACTGTCCTCACACAGCAGAAAGCAGACAGATAAAGCAGGGTCTCTCACATCGTTTATGGGGGCACTAATCCCATTCGTGAGGCCTCCACCCTCATGACCTACGTGCCTCCCAGAGGCCCTGCCTCCTAACACCGTCACCTTGGGTTAGGATTTCAACACATGAATTGGGGGGGGGGGGGGGGGGGGGCGGGCACAACCTTCAGTCCATAGCCGAGAGCCTTGCAAATCCTGATGGGCGTGGGGGCTGTGACCTGAGGGGTGGTCGGTCTCACCACCTTCATCTGCAGGTGCGCAAAGCTCAAGGCGCAGAGTGGGGAAGGGGCTTCCCGGGATGACACATAAGTTCATACGTGCAAGGTCAGGTCTGCTGCGACCCCCTGCCCCCCGCATTAGGATGTCTGCACCTGTTGCATGCATTCCCCCCGGTGTTAGTGCTCACACTATAGCCGCGTTTCATCTGAGGCGGGGCGCCGTCCTGTGAGTGGGTCCATGTGTTAAAGCAGTGCTTTCCGAGTGGGGTCACAGATGGGGCAGCGTGCTGGAAGGGCGGGAGGGGCAGTCGAGAGCGACTCAGGATGCTGAGCAGCGGTCGCCTGCCAAAATTCTTCAGTACAGCTTGTCTAGCAAAGCCGGTCTCCAGCCGAGTAAATACAGTGGATAGCTGACGGGCTGACAGCAGGCATCAAACAGTCTTAAACTGCCCCAGATCCACAGCGCTTTGGAAGCAGCGGTAGAAAAAGGATGCCTGCGCAGAACAGAGGCCTGAAACTTTTAATAGTTTCTTCCAGGCCTCAGGATGTCCTGATGAGGTATTAGAGGAAGTAATTCAGGAAGAAAAGGACAAATAACCACCTCCGTCTGGAGGCCGACCCGAGGGCTGTCCATTCCAGCACGGAAAGGGCAAGCGTGGCCCTGCAGTGATCCCCACCCCCACTCTGGGTAGCCCACCCACCCGCCTCCACACGCACAGAGCCACAGGGGCTCTGACCCTTGTAAATAACAGACGAGTAAATTTCTTGTTTGCTTCCGGGCAAATGTAAACCACACAGCGCCCGCCGCACGGGGGGGTGAAATCATTAACTTTTCCTCGCTGTCAGAAGGGTGCTCGCTACAAATGAGAAGTCATTTCCTCAACCTGGAGGCCCTTCCCCGGGATCCGGCCCCCTACCCTCAGGTCAGGAGCCTGTCACTGCTACAGGACATCAAAGGAAAACA
Organism: Neofelis nebulosa; assembly: GCF_028018385.1. Taxonomy (NCBI): domain Eukaryota; kingdom Metazoa; phylum Chordata; class Mammalia; order Carnivora; family Felidae; genus Neofelis; species Neofelis nebulosa. The sequence goes on from NC_080797.1 coordinate 46,585,822, forward strand.
TGTAGCCGGCCAGAACTGAACTCACCACCCCCTCTGTTTTTGTGTTTTTGTTTTTCCTTTTTCCTTTAGGGTTTGGCTTTGTCACGTTTGAGAATGAAGATGTTGTGGAGAAAGTCTGTGAGATCCATTTCCATGAAATCAATAATAAAATGGTAAGTTTGCAGGGGTGAGGCTACCATGCATGCGATGCCCCCCTTTCCCCCACGTACACACCTTTGTCTTGCACGCTCCTGTAGCCCACGTCATCGTGCTGGAGGGTGGGCAGGGCGGGCACCTTCTAAGACTCTGACGGCTCAGCTCTGGGAACGGCAAGAGTTGGCGAACTTTCAGCGAAGGGCCGAGGGATAAATATTTTCAGCTTTGCAGGCCACGCGGCTGACTGCCACAGCCTCTCAGCTCCACTGTTGAAACGCAAAAGCGTGTGCAGACAGTACCGCATGAATAAGGCTGTGTATCAGTAAAGCTTTGTTTATGGACACCGACACTAAAATCTCATACAGTTCTCATGTGTCACAAAATATTTAGCTATGTGATTATATTTTCACCATTTAAAAGTACAAAACCATTCTCGACTCTTGGGCTGTACAAAAGCCCGTGGTGGGTGGGGGACCACATTTGGCCTGTACGTTATAATTTGCCAACTGGTGGCTTAGGATATGTGTTGGCTGTTTGGCGTGGCTTTTTGAGGGGGCGTATCCTGGGTAGGAAGTTTACCACCCAAATTTGTTCTCTCTTTGGGCCCTGCTGGGCAATTAACATTCTCCCTTTCTGGTCAACTGGCTGGTTTTACCCTCATGAGCGCCTTCTTCCATACCTCCATTTGGCCCTTTAAAGCTTCTTTTCCTGGGAAGGCACCCTCAGCAGGGAGGAGGTGACGACCATGGCTGAGTTCGGGGAGCCAGATAGGCCTCCAAGAGGAATGGCCACCAGAGGGTGCCATACCATGTACTGAATGTGCACATTGGCTGGCTCCAAGTCTCAAATTCCTTCAAATCAAGTAGGTGGGTGCGAACCCCCCTTGTTGTTGGTTCCAGAAATCTGGGAGCTCAGCAGGTGTTTCTGGAGCCATCAGCAGGACCTTTGGAGCCAAAATATTTTGGTTGGCCAGCAAAGCCTCCAGCCCCAAGAGAAGAGGGAGGGCAAATTTGTTTCACTTGCAGCTGTGACTTTGATATTTTCTTCCTTTAGTCAAAACATTCCTTGCTTCTGAAACATGCATTCAGATATGCATTGTATATTGGTCTGATATGTGTTCGCTGACTTTAAATTCAATAATAGAGCTTTTAGTGGGGATAAGATCAAAGCAGTCTGCTTAGCATGTGGTGCTACAGGCCTGATTCAATATTTGACTTGCTAATTTTTTCCCAGGGCACTAAAATAATATTGTTCATATTGTTCCTAGCCATCATATGCATCTGAAATGAAAACACTGGGGTTTTTTGCATACTGTAGGTTGGAGGTGTCAGCTCAGGCATTAAAATGGCACTGGGGAGATAAGTGTGTAGGAATAACACAGGACCCTTCATAGATGTTCTCTGTACCCCCTCCCCGCAAACTCGGCGCCTTCCAGTTGGTACCTCTCTCTTTTGGTAGGTTGCTACTTGCTGTTTTTAAAACTATAGAGACGGGGCTTAAAAGGAAGCCTAACTCTGGTACCCAGAGGCCTCGTTTCTCCTAGTCAGGCTCACTGTTGACAGGCTCCGCCGAGGGCTGCTTGGGCAGCGGAGAGCAAAAGAGGCATCCGAGAGCACTGGCAGGCACCTTCCCATCCTGCCAGGATTTAACGGCTCATCGGGAAGGCCCAGTGTAGACTGGCGAGAGACTGTGCTATGTACTGCCTTGAATGCGTATGTGAGGCCCTTCCCTATAGATTGCTTTTGAAACAAGCCTGAAACACAAGTGAGAAAGGGATTTATTCTCCTCACTGTTCCAGTGGGGAGACTGAGGGCCGGGGGATCTGCCCCAGGGCTCCCCAGGGAGTAAAGGAACATAGGTCTTGAGCTTACTGGCTGCCAGATGAACTACACAGATAGTTGTTTTGAGCTTGGGGGTGTGAGGACAAAGTCCCAGATGACACAGGGGGATGGTCAGAAGGTAGAGTTTCAGTCCCAGCGAGATAACCCCTGGCCTGGCTTGAAGCAGGAGACGTTTGTGGCCATTGTCCCCAGTCGTTTTGCATCTCTCACCTTCTTTTCCACCCAGCTAGAGGCTGACTGTGGTAGGTACAGGGAGTTGCGTTCATTGTGTGAGGGTTTCTGTTTTCTCTTGAATCTGGGGCTCGTACTCATTCTTTACGGGGATAAGCAAAAACGGAAGTAGATAAGAGGAGGGGGTGGGTGCGGAGCGGTGAGGGTCACACACAGGCTTGGAGGTGTCCCTGCAGTTGCCCAGCCCTGCTCCACACCAGTCACCGGCTGTCAGGGGGGATTTTGAGGTGCTGGAGGAGGCTTTGATAGATCAGGAGGCCTCGCCGAGCTCCAGGGCAACGGGGCCTGTGGTGACCGCCTGGGGGGGTCTCCGGGCCTGGGGGAGGTCCGAGCATGGTGCCGCACAGGCTCGGGCTTGATAAACTTGAGCTCTTGCCACCAGCCACGTGCTAGTCGCTGAAAGGACCTCTCCAGCAAGCCGTCCTTCTCTGAAGAAGCCTGAATCCTGAATTGCTCTGGATTCCGTGATACCGGTTTCTACTCCTGAGGCCCACGGAAAAGGAAACGAACGTAAACCGTGCTATGGACAGAATTCAGATGACGGACTGGAAAGACCCTGAGAGCTCAGACTGCCAAGCAGAGACGCAGACGGTTGTTAGAAGGTCCACAGGAGTGTTTTGTCAGCCGGACTGTGTGTGACGCTGTAAAGACCCAGCTCCTGGAACCCTGGCCATCTCCGTGAATTCTGCAGGGACAGGTTACCACGCCAACCCAGAGTGTGCCTGGAGCTACCATTTTCTCATGTTCACAGATAAAAAAGGTCTCACCGCGGATGAGTCACAGAGATAGGACTTGAGTCCCCATCTGCTCCTTCTTAACCCAGTACCCCTATGGCTGGCACTCAGTGGGCCCTGTGTCAGTAATTGTGGAATGAAGAAAGGATTACAAGAGGGACCACGTGACAGGGAGGCACGGCATAATTCCCAAAGCCATTTCCCATCTGATTTGGTTGGCGAATCTCTTGGGCATTTTTAAAAAATGAGGGCCCTTCCCTGGCATCTGAGAGCCAGCCATCGGGAAGCTGGGATCACAGGAATTTGCCCCCATTCCCGGAGAGACCCTCCCTTAAGGAGGTCACCTCCATGGTGGTGGTGGCAGGGCATGACCCTCCTGCACTGAGATCCCGCAAACAGCCAACATTTTTTAGTGCTACCTACATACACACTCTGCTGAGAGCTTGCTTTAGGCGCCTCTTCTCTCACATGAATTCTGCTATAGGTACTGATTATTATCCCCATTTTACTGCAAGTGAGCAGTGAGGCAAAGAGAGACGGTGAGCGATTTTCCCAGCGCCAAACACCCAGCAAGTGGCGGCACCAGAGTTCAAACCCAGAGAGCTAAAGTCCAAAGCTCACATTTGCACCCAGTAGGCTAGTACCCCTTCCAGGCGTAACGGGACTTTAAAGGCCCTCTAGCTGGGTTACAGCCTTCCAAGACCCCTGACCACCCCTCCCAGTCAGCCGGGTCACAGCCCACAGGACTCCCGTGTTCTTCTAAGAGAAGGGCGAAGATGATGGGCTCACCCAGGGCCAGATTCCTGTCTGGGGTGAAGGACCAGGCTTGGGCATGAGGGGTCCCTGTCGACCATGACAGATTTCCATGCCTCTTCCCCCAGTGCCCCAGAGGCAGGTGAGCCACGGGTCTGGTGGCGGCATGGTGCGGGGCGGGGGGGGTGGTGCAGCTGGCAGCCACCTGAGCTCAAGGCCCAGCCTAGGAAAGCCAAGACTCAGCCCCTTCCCCCTCTTGGCACGGATCAGAGCGAAGCGAAAACATGGCTCTTTATCAATAAACACACACATGCACCTGCGGAGCCACCTGGTGACCCTCCGGAGAGGGCTTCCTCTCTGGCCGCTCCGCCGAGCCCCAGCGCGGGTACAGCTAACAGCGCTTCCCGCCACGTGCCCCTGATTGAAGCAGCCCCCCCCAGCAGCAGGGACACTTGCTCGATTGGTCACCAGCCAGCACAGCCTCCCAGAGGCCTCCTGGCGAGCGCCTCAGCCATGGGGAAGGAGGCAGGGGTTGACAGAGACCTGTTCCAGGCTTCCCTGGAGGCCCGGCTCAATCCCACCCCAGAGGGGTCAAGAGGGCCTTGCTGGGTGAGAATGTGGGGTCCAGTATGAGGGATGCAAGGGCTCCTCTTCTGACACCTGATTCAACAGCAGCACATTGGCATCTGCTGGGCACTGTAACAGCGTTTTACGCACACTTGGTCACTCTCCCGTTTTACAGAGCGGACACTAGATAGAGCTCAGGGTAGTGAAGGGACTTCCAATAACTCATGGTTCTTTTTTTTTTTTTAATTTTTTAAAATGTTTTTATTCATTTTTGAGAGACAGAGATACAGAGCGCTAACAGGGGAGGGAGGGAGAGAGAGAGAGAGGCCTAGAATCCAAAGCAGGCTCCAGGCTCCAAGCTGTCAGCACAGAGCCAGATGCGGGGCTCAAACCCACGAACCGTGAGATCATGACCTGAGCCAAAGTCGGACACTTAACCGACTAAGCCACGCAGGCGCACCGCCCCCCCCCCCCCCCCCCCCCGTCCCCCACCGAAATAGCCTGTGGTTCTAAGCTGCGGGGCTAGCATTTGAACCAGTGTTGTCCTCTGGCTCCAGCCCTGTGTCCTTCCCCCTGCCAACATAGGCAAAACCTCATTAATTGAAAAATCTGGGTTGGTTAGACTGGTGAAAATGAGGAAGAGTTATTTGCTTTGTACAAGGGTTCCTACAGGATTCCTTTAAATAGTTCTCTTCCTTGTTCCTTGAAGGTGATCTGATTTTTGAAATTTGCTGAGTAGTTTGTAACCTCAGTAGGAATACAGACCTACCGGGCCCCACCCCCAGAGCTAGTGAATCGGAATCTGCATTTTGACAAGTCCCTAGTGATGTGTGTGCACATTTAAAGTCTGAGAAGGCCCAGGCGAGGATCGCTGCTAAGGAGATAGTGTGTGTCAGAAGGAAGGGACCCGGAGTGAGGGCTGAGGCCCCTGGAGCACGGAGCTGGATGAGCCAGCCTGGCGCGGGATCCCCAGGCCAGTCTGCTGCTCTTAGCACCGCCCCACACTCTCTTTGTGTGCATGGACACTAGGTCTCCCCTCCTGCACTCCTGCCACAGGAAGCTGTCCATGCCCGGGACCACCCCCCCCACCAGACCCCCGGTGCTGGCATCCCTCCCCTCTTGACAAGGGTCTTGGAACATAGATATTTGAGGCACATCCTCTGGGGTGATGGGTTGGATCCTCCAAGTAGCATGCACATGTCCTGGTGCCCAAGACAGGACCTCCTGGGTCACTTAGAGGCACTCAGGGCTTTAGAACATGTGGGCCCGAGCCTGAATCCCATATCCACCACTGGTTGTCCTGTGACCAAGCGGACACCCCACCTGTTTGCACCTGTTTCCTCCTCTAAGAAGGGAAGGATGGTGACCGCTGCCCTTTGCAGCTTATTGAAGGCCCCGTTCGGTTCCTGGCCCTGGGAGCTCTTGGACTGTTGTAGGGTCTAGAATCTGATAACCTTGAAGGAATCACCTTCCCGAAAATTCCATTGGTAACTGCAAGTTTCTTCCGTTTGGCCTAAACCAAGGGCCAAAAAGCTTTGTAAAGAGCCAGGTCATATTTTAGGGTTTTGAGGCCCTAGGTCTCTGTCACAGCTACTCTGCCATCGTAGAGTAGAATGCAGCCACTGATGATATGTGAGTGGGCACAGCTGTGTTCACATAAAATGTTATTTATAAAAACAAGCAGCAGCTGGATTTGCCCTGTGGGCCATAGTTTCAGCTCCGGCCTCTACTAATGTAGCTCAGAGCAGGTAAAGTCTGCTTATCTCAAAGGGGCCAAGGAAGGGCTTTTAGCCAAGAAGTCACCCTGGTCCACTAGCCCAAGGCAGAGGGTCAGAGGTGCCCCAAACAGATGCTGGGGTTTGGGATAGTAGCCTACAGAAAGCATCAGTGCCTTCATTCTTAGGGGGACCCCAAGCACTGAATAGGTGGGGAGTAGAGGAACAGTCAGAACAGGGTTCTGTCAGTCCAAGAGGCCTTTCCAGAAGAAAATGCCACAAATCCCCCACTGCTGAATGCCCCACAGTACAGTTCACTACTCATTGCTAGACTTTGTGACCTTGGGCCAGTTACTCGTGGTCTGTGTTTTGATCCCGCCTCAGTAAGACCGGGATGGCACCCCCCTCAGAGATTGCTGGGCTTTGTGACTGGGCTTTATCAGCCGTAGCATACTCTTATCAACCCAGTAGGCCTCATCATCACTATCATTGTTCTTAGAATCATAGTACTGAACAAACGTATAATCATAAAGTAAGGTGGTCCCAGACAGGTGCAGACCTGGGCAGGGAGGAGGGTGTGAGGCAGGTACTCGCCACACCTTGGCTGGGAGGCAGTCCTGAAGAGAGAAGGTGTACATACTGCAGAAGAGAAGGGGCCACTGCAGGGATTTCTTAGGTCCCAGAGAGGCCCACTCAGGCCCTTCCGCTGAATCTTCGGTTGGGGGAGGTTCTGAAAACCCCACTTCAAAAACAAAGCCTGGTGAGCTCTCACGCCTGCCACCTTCAGCCCAGGGCACACTTGGGGTGGGCAAGAGGACCAGAGAGCAGGACAGTCCTGGCTGGGCCTCTCGGGGTGTAGTGCCGGGCCAGGTGGTCCACAGAAGCCAGCTAGGGTTGGCCTGGGGGCGCTGCCACCTGGATGGGGTGTCCCGGTGAGTGGGCACCCATCCCCTCCCTGAGGCCACTCCTCCTCGGCCCCGAAGACTGCTGCCACAGAGCTGATCCGGAGCCAGCCCCAGAGTGGGGGGCGGGGCGGGTAATGTGGGTGGAATTAACTAGGCTTGTGTGTTCACCACCCTATTGGCCGCATCCTCCTCGCTCGTAAGCTAATTTTAGCCATCCATTCTGCTTCTGTTACCATTTATAAAATGAGAATGTCAAATGCAATATTAAACAAGCAGGATGAAGGCAAAAACAGGAAATGCCAGAGAGGCACTTAATAAATGAACCTCGTGTTTACGAGCGAGAGGGAGGTCCTGTGCCCCCCCCCCCCCCCCCACATCACGCAAGCACATGTTTGTGTACCGTCCCTGCGGGTGGAGGGGTTTGCCTGTTGAGGGAAGAGAGGGTGGGGAGGCCGGGGTGGTAAATGTTTGCTGCTCTTCAGGCAGAAGCAATTGGGCCTGCGGGGAGGTGGCCTCCCAGTCACCCAAGTTCTGGCTCCTTCACCCTTCATCCGTCCTCTGGGAAGGTCACTGCAGGGGGCCTGGGGAGGGTGGGGTCCTTCTGCCTCTCTTGGTGGCCCAGCCCCTCTGGACTTTCCCATGTGTGCTGCTCTCTGCACACCATCCACAGCGTGTGGGGTCAGCAGGGGGCATGGAGACCACTGGGAAAAGCTGTTTCCCTTTCCCTGCACCCCTTCTCTGGGGCCTGCTCTTCCTTTCACTTCATCCAGCTGCTCTGCCCAACTTCCCAGGCAGGTGCAAGCTAATGCTCAGCCACCTCTCTCTCTCTCTCTCTCTCTCTCTCTCTCTCTCTCTCTCTCTCTCTCAAATAGAGAAATTAGGGTCGCTTGGGTGGCTCAGTCGGTTAAGCATCCAACTTCGGCTCAGGTTATGATCTCACAGTTTGTGAGTTCGAGCCCCACATCGGGCTCTGTGCTGACAGCTCAGCCTGAAGCCTGCTTTGGATTCTGTGTCTCCTTCTCTCTCTCTGTCCCTCCCCTGCTCACACCCTGTCTCTCTCTCTCTCTCTCTCTCTCTCTCTCTCTGTCTCTCAAGAATAAACATTAAGAAAAAAAATTTTTTTTTGAATCCTATAAATATAGAAATTAAGGCTTTTGCAGGGTCTCTGGCAACGCCCCCCAAGGGCTGGGGGCGCGCAGCCAGCCTCGCGGCTGCCTTTGGGCACCTGCTGGAGGCAGAGGTGTCTTGTCACTTTGAAATGCCCTTGCAGGTTCCCAGAAATAAAAACAACAGCTGCTGCTGCCACCATCAGCTTTTTCCCCAAATAGTGCAGTCTGTGAAGCGCCTTTTGAGCACCTTGCTGACGAAAGCAGGAAGACCGGGCCCTACCTGGCCAGTGGGGGGGGGGGGGGGGGGGGAGAGGTAGGAAGAAAATCGATGGCGGGGTGCCAAGAGCCTGCCGGGCTGGGGGGCGACGGCCACTTTCTGCCTCTCTGCTCCCTGGGCTTTGCGACTTCAGCACAGATGTGAACTGGCTTTATCACCTTCAGAGATGCTCACCTAGGCTCCCGTGGCAGAGATTAAGGCATGCCCCAACCTTGATGCGGCGCCAACACTTACAGGATTAGCTGCTTTAATTTCTTCGCTCACTGCAGCCCTGTGGGGCAGTGGGCACTACTGTTACTCTGTTATATAGATGAGAAAATTGAGGCACAGAGATGTCAGGCAGCTGGTTCCTGCTCAGAGCTCGCGAACAGAGCAGAGATTTAGAGCCAGGAGCCTTAGCCTCTAAACTAGACTGGTGGAAAGGACAGGCCCCCGCCCTCAGGTCCAGATGGAACGGAGGCTGCAGTCACAGGGGTGTGTGTCCCCGAGGGTGCTGGGGACCCGCTCCACTCCCTGCCCAGACTCTGAGCCCTTATGAGGGAGAGCCACATCCTACTGAATTCATTTCTGTGTCCACACCCGGCCCCTGCCTGCTAAATGGGAGGTGTTAATAGTATTGGTTTATAACCTCCTTCGCTTTGTCATCGCTGAGTTTAATAAAACAGAGGAAACAGTGGATGAAATTAATGCTGGAACGAGGACGGGGGTTGGCCTTGTAGAAGGAATCGCGTGCAAACGGGCCTTGAAGGCTGGCTAGAGGGTGGTAGGGAAGGGCTGTGCGGGCAGGGCCTGGGTAGCCGGTGGCCCAGAGGTGGGGACGGGTTTGGAAGTCGGGCACCTAGGATCGAGTCGTAGCTGTGTCATTCCCGGCCTCATCACCTTGGGCAAATCCATTCCTCAGGGCCTCAGTTTCCTTTTCTGTTGTCACTTCGGGCTGATAAAGCCAACTCAGAGGAAATGAGTTGATCAACGAGGGTACTGAGAACAGTGGGTGTTCTCTGAGAACGTGTGTGCCCTGCACTGTGCCTTGTATGTGTTACGTGTTCCTGTCACTCTGTGTGCATGCTATACGTGAGATGATGATGTGTGTATACACACACGTGCACGCTCACGAGGATCTCGTGGCCGGGCTGAGCATATAAAGAGCGCTCCATAAACAATGTGTTCCTTCCTCCCTACAGTAATCCTACTGACTGACCGGGGAGATAGAGTCCAGATCTCATGTCCTGTGGGCCTCTCAGGGCTTCTCACAAATGGGTCTGGGTCGTTCATAGCAACCGTGTGCCCTTTGTAAGGTGGATGTTTCTGCCGGCGGCCTTTACCCGTCTAAGCTGGCACGTCCGTCTGGTTTGCACAGTAGGCCCTTTCGTGAGGGTCTCTTGGCAGAAGGACCCTCTTCCGGTAGGGCAAGACAAGTCATCCTGTACATACGGGTTCTCTGGTACTTGGCCACAGGCTGAGCCCCGTCTACAAGGACAGTGCCTGATGGAGATGTCTGGGAGGGGGAAGCGAGGGGACAGAACATAGAACTCGCTTGCTGCTACCGGAAGTGCCCAGCTGAGAGGCTTCCCTGAGTCCGCTGGGGGGCGGGGTGGTAGGCATGGCAGGATAGAGAAGCACCCTCCCCTTGCTGGAGTCACAGGCGGGGTCTTCCCAGGGCAGCCGCCAGGATCTCTGGGTGTGACTGCTGCACTTCCCATGATGGTGTCTCGGGCCTCGTCCTCATGCAGCCACACGCTCCTGCCAGTCGTGACTCCATTCTGCCTCTAGCCATGGACGAGTACAGCAGCTGGAGGGAATGGGAACCCTGGAGCAGACAAGGCAGCCTGACTCTCTGAAGGTCACTCAGAGGGAGATGCCCAGTGGGTCCATCTCGAGCTCCACACTGAGGAGGACCATGGCCCTGCCTGCCCTCCCAAGCCCTCCCCGCCTCCTCACTGGGCCCTTTCTATGCTTGTTGCTCGCACCTTGCTACACCATCAGCCTCCTTCCACAACTCATTCGGCAGCTGCCTTGAGCAGGGCCAGCTTCCTGAATATGAGGCCTGAGCAGCTACGAGACCCTGTGTCCAGAAGGGCCTTGCCGGTTTCACTACTGCCACCACCAGCTCCTGTAATGATTGAACAAAGGGCCTCTCCTCTTCATTTCCTAGTGACCTGAACAGTTTCTAGCACATTCCGTCGCTGCCATGCTCTTGAGGCTAACTCCTGGTACGGTGCAGAGGGCAGGACAGTAGACTCTGTTCTTCGCCTGAGTCTCTCACCTTGTGTCTTCTTTGTTCTGTAGTTTCCTTGAGAGCAGCACCCCCCGCCCCCGCCCCGAATCTTGGTTATGAACCTATAGAAGCCCCATGAAAGGTCTTGCCCTCCTACACTCTCCAGAAAGGCTTCTGACTGGCAGAGAGGTCAACAGAGAACAGTGGGTAGGACAGAGAAAGCCTGGCCATGGGACAGCACAGGCCGTGCGCCGAACCGTGTGTGGTCTCTGGGGGTACGGCTCAGTCCTCCGGCCTCACCAGAGAGAGCTGGGATCCAGGCAGGACCCCAGATCTTTACACTGGAGTGACATCCCCCCTGCCCTGTGCTTCCCTGGAACACGCTTGGGGCCTATCTCCCAGAAGAGGTGGTCAGCTTGGGACTTCGGAGAAGCAGCATCGGGCTGGAATCCTCTGGAACCTGACTGGAGAGGTGCAGCCTGAGTTGGAGGAGAAGCTGGCAGGTCAGGCCCCTGTCTTTCAGGAAGTTCCACAGAAGGTGCTGCTCACGGGCACCACCACCCCCTCCCCCGCCAAGCACTCACCCACCCAGAAGGCCTGCCCTTTGTTCCCTTCCCTTCCACCGACCACACAGTCAGTCCAGGTTGGTCTCTCCGGACACTAGTGAATTTTATCCTCTGACATGGGCTCCTCTCTCCCTGGAGGAGTACATCGTTTCTGACATGCCCAGTTTGGGGTGAGAAGTGAAGCTGCAAACACTAGCCTCCAGGCCACACAGGGTTGCCTTGTCCTGGGTAGTAAATCAAGGCCACAGCCACAGGGCTCGGGTTTCCCCAGACCAAGGCCCCCTGCTGGTTTCCCTCCCAGCCCCAGGGCCATGTGCTGACTGGGGCTGTGTATGTAGAAACCAGGGAAAAAACAAAAACCTTTTCACTTCCCAGACCTTGGCATCGTCCTCAGACTGCCAGCCTCTTCCAAAAGGTGCCCGGCAGGGAGCTTGCCTCAGCAAGGGCTGCAGGCCAGTTGGGCGAGGCAGCCACTCAGAGTAGCTACAGGGAAGCCGTCCCCACGAAAGCCCCACTACCTTCTTCAAAAGCCGATGCTAAGTGGTCCCCCTGAGGAGAGGGTGTGGCATGGGACCGGCTCCCTGGGCATGGGCCATGGCATCAGGCGGACCTGGCTTCCAACCCGGCCTTACCACACGTGGTCTGGGTCTGCAACCACAGCTGAGGTGTCTAAGGTCCCTGGACCTCAGCTTCCTGTTCTGTAAGATGCATTTATACCTATAAAGGACATCATGGGGTCCCCGGACAGAATAAGACCATGGAAGTTATATTAGATAGAAGCATCGTGTCCATGTGTCCGTCCTGAGGTGGGTAACTGTACCATGGTTATGTAAAAACATAGGTTTACGTTTAGGAAATGCATATCATCACGTACACACTTGACTCTCGTAAGGTTCAGGGAAAGACATTCACAGGTATAGATGTGGGTAGAGACACGCCTACAACTGTCCTTTGTACTGTCCTCGCACTTCTTCTGCGAGTGCGAAATTATTTCTACATAGAGTTAGAACCAGACCTCCTTGCTGTGTTGGGCCCCGATGGGCAGAGGCGCCCCACCTCGGCAAGCAGCCGGCACAGAACGTCAGAAACCACACACGCAGGCCCACGTCCGGCCTCTGATTCATCCTCTAGAGGAACATGCTGCTGCCCTAACTGTCCTGTCGTTAAAGGGTCCAGCTAGATCAGCTAAATCACTCTTCTTATCCGGTAACTGTCCAGACCACACCCACTCCTCCAAGGCCAGTTTGCCAAACAAAGCAGCCTATTTGAAGATCGAAAATTTAAAGCAAACCCCACCTACCTTTGGAGGGGTTGGCATGCCCTTGGCATCCGGCCCCTGGCATAGGGTTGCTTCGTGGCTTTACCAGCCGTGAAACTGGAAAGCGGAGACTTCGTCTTGCTAATGTGAGCTGTCGGTCACAAGTGGCCTCTGAAGCTCCTTATAAGCACGGATTCAAATAGAATTTCCTGCAAAATCTCTTGCCCCTCCGACCACACTGCTTTTTTCCAGTCGTGTTTTGGAGCTGTAGCTGTTGTGAGAAGCTGCCGAAGTGGGTTCTGAGGACCAAGACTTGGAGATAGACGTTCCTTCCACAGAATCTGCCCCTGCCCAGGGCTACCCCAGAGAAAGCACGTACCATAAGTGGGGTTCTGTTGGGGGCAGGGCTGAAATCGCTGGGACGAGAGGCCTGGTCAGCACGAGGACCCTTGCTTCTGTTGACCATGGGAAGTCAGGCACTTCCTTCCAGGCTGCCCCCTCCGGGAGCTCCCATGCCTGCCTCGTGCCCCATGGTGGAAGCGGGCCTCAGCGCCCACTAGCCCAAGAACCCAGCCAGACAGAGCCACGGCTGGGAGGAGTGCCTCCCGCTGTCCTGTCTGCTCGCTGCTCTTCACGGATCTTGCGTGGTAGTTAGTCTCCGAAGACAGCCCTGTGGTCTAAACTCCCAGTATGCACACCCTGTGTGGACCCCTCCCACACCAATCTGGGCCGACCAGGTGTAACCAAGAACATGACGGAAGTGGCAGTGTGGCTCTCAGGCCTAGGTTATAAGAAGCCTTGCAGACTCTGCCTTGGTCTCTCGGGATTCTCATGCCAGGACAGCCCCTCTCTGGGACTCAGCCACCACGCTGTGAGAAGATGGAGAGCCGCGGGGAAGCCAGAGGTGGGTGCCTCCCATGGACGGTCCCAGCCGAACCTAGACGTCACCTGCCGTGTGAGTGAAGAAGCCCCTGAGTGAACCTCCAGCTGAGTCCAGGCTTTGGCTCCAGCCCCAGCCACCATCTGACCACAGCTACATGAGAGACGACAGCAAGAGCCCCCCTGGGCCCAGTCTGCTCACAGAACCACAAGAAAGCACGATCCACTGTTAACTCGGCTGTTACTCAAGGCCATGAAGTTTGGAAGTTGTTAGGTACACAGCAGTAGATCCCAGGGATGTCGTGTGTGGCCAGATGACCTGAGTGTGTGACTGGAGCTGGGGAGACAGGCTGGTGTTCCCCCTTTGGGTTCTGACTGTAACTCGGGGTATTCGTGCCCGGTTCTCTAGCTTGCACGGGGCCCAGTGGGAGGGTAGTGGGGGTGGGGGAGGGTGACCCAAATGTGGTCTAACTCAAGACGCTCCAGAGGCTGGCAGGCCCAAAAATGACAGGGAGGCAGGTTGACCTATGAGTATTTGCTTTAATGTTAGGAGAACAAGACAGTCAGAACCTGTTCTCTTCAACAGAATGAGAGCTCTCAAGGTGGAGGCCTGCCTTATTTATGTCTGCTTCGCCCACAGCCTAGCACTTGTCAGGCACATTGAGTCCCTCAGCGTGGTTGAATTGAGAAGACTGGGTTTCCATGACCCTAACGAGCATGTGAGTCATTGCGTGCTCTGAACAGGACATCACAAGGGACCAGGGAAATAGGGGCAGACCCTGGATCCGTGCTCCCTGAGAACTCACAGTCTGATGGAGGAGGTGAGGCTTCTGCCAGTCCGATGGGGAAAGGACATAGTTTTCATCTTCAGCAAGCCCCTGACCCACACTGCAGGGACTCAGAATGCAGGCAGAGAATAGCTATTCCCTCTTTCCTCTTGTATGTTTTCAAAGGAGCTGGGGGCTGGGTGGGCAGGCCTCCTGGTCCAGAGAGATCTTTTGAGAAACCTTCAGCGCAGGCCAGGCCAGGCTCCCTGGTGCGGCAGCTACCTTTCCCTGTCACTCAAGTGCCCAGGACGTGCCGGGATCCCCCAGAGGGTGCGTGTGCCATGGCCCCTGGCCTCGGGGAGCACTCACAGCTGACATAGCAGGTGGTCGACTGAACCCACGCAGCCGCCGCTGCCCAAAACAGCACCAGCAAAAACAGAGCAGAATTAAATGGAGCTGCCAGCCCTATTCAGTGAGAGGGAGAGTAGGTGGGTTTGTTTAAAATACTCCCATTACAGTCAGTTAACCTTTATGTTCCCTAAATGAAAACTGTATAAACCTGAAATTTTCGTTGATCAGGTTGCCTAGGAACAGGCAGCAGGTTTTCATAAGACAATGCAATAGATTGTCACCGATAGGGCCATTAGGAAGTGAGCTGGTTAGCGGTATTATTCCGGATCCCGGTGCTGGCGTCAGGTAATTATCTGTCTGCCTCTGCAGAGCACACCCATCTTCCTGGGCTCGGGCAGGCTCTTGCAAATGAGCTTTCTCAGCCTGCTTCGGAGTCCCAGGGATGGAGCGTAGGAGCAAATTGTCACCCTGGGCTTATGAGAGAAATCTGAAAGACCAATTCTGATGAATGTATTTCGTTTTAATCACCTCTCCTTACCACTACTTGCAACAGTAACACTCAAAGCAGAAAACTTGGCAAATAAACAGCAATAACAAAATGCACCACGGAAGTGAAAGAACAAAGTCGCTCTAAGGCAACTTTGGTATGTCTTTGTAATATTTTCCCCATATAGGATATGTATATACACTTATTTATCTTCCACAAAGATCCTATCCCCATATATGATATGCATCTACAATTACTTATCTTCCCCCCACCCCTTACATTTAGGGTGACCAACCATCCTGGACTGAGGGTTTCCCAATACTGTTGCTTGTTATTATCAGCATACTTTTCTGTGGCTTCATAGCTTTCAGTCAGCTTGGATGAACCAAAATTGGCTAACTGATTCCCTGTTCTTGGACATTTAGGGTATTTCCTTTAGAAAAGTATTATAATCAGTGCTTGTCACCACAGTAGCCTTATCCATATAAGTTTATTCTTATAAAGTAGGATTTTATCCTGCAAGTAGGATTATTAGGTCAAAGAATGCATACTTGTATGGCTTTCGATATTTTGTCTTGTTGCCCTCCAAAAAGATACGTGCTAATTCCTACCCCTCCTCCCCATACTCTCTGGGGCTCTGACATCAAGGAATCCTGTCATCGCAGCCAATCTGATAGATGAGAAGGTATCTTGTTTAGGAGTATCATTTGTGACGTGTGATATGAAAGATATGTCTAATTACTAGTCATTTGTGAACTGCTTGTTCATGTCGTTCACCCATTTCCATTTCGGGATGCTCATCTCTTTCTTTTTAATCTATAAAAACTCTTTGTATGAAGCTTATCAGGCATATTGAGCCTGAGTATTGAGCCATTTTGTCCATGGTTTTAAAGACTGTGTGGTTATCACTCTTTAAAGAGCAAGAGTGAGTAATACCTGTTATCTGGTGTCTCTGAAAGACCAGTTAATATTTTAGGTAATTAAAGCTTCCCCCAAGCCTTAAGCACTAAAATATTTTCTTAATGTTTATTTATTTTGAGAGAGAGAGAGCATGCAGGGGACGGGCAGAGAGTGAGGGAGAGAGTGAATCCCAAGCAGGCTCCACACTGTCAGCACAGAGCCTGGCCCAAGGCTCATTCTCACAGACCGTGAAATCATGACCTGAGCCAAAATCAAGAGTCAGACTCTTAACCGACTGAGCCACCCAGGCGCCCCAATGAAATATTTTTTCTAATTGAAATATTTGGGATGAGAAGATTTGAGAGCTATCCATATCTCCAAAGTGGATAGCCCGTATAGGTCCCTTTAAAGCAAAGTATAAGGCACATAATGGAACTTCTTCATATCTCAGATACCCTGGCAACGATAGTAATTTTCTGTGTGATAGTGAGACCCTCAGCAGCTGTTGAGCCACGTGGAGTTTGGGCTCCTATGCCATCTGGCCCCCTTTTAAATATGGTACCTGATTCTTCTCTCCCTCGCTATCGGACTGTCATGCTGATTCTTTTTGCTTCCATAAGCAGCCCTGCCCTACAGCATCCCATCTTCATCAGTGACGGGGCTGATTACCAGTTAACGATGTTTGTTAAGTTTGTCTGTAAACTCAAAGAAGTAAGCACAGAGCAGGCATCTGAAACACGCTCTTGAAAATAGTGCAGCTACGTCAGCAGGCAACGGTTTTACCTCTCCCCTGGAGTTTGTATTCTACATCATTAAGGTGGTTAAGTAAGTGACTTCTGGGTTGTGTGAGCAGAATAGGATTAAGAAATTTTGGAGGCAGAAGGGAAATAGGAAAGATTAGCAACCACTCGAAGACGTAGCTGCAGAATGAGAAACCGGTAATCCAGATGGACAGAAGCGGTGTTTAATGTCATTACTTCTCCCAGGAGCATGCTGGGGCAGGTTTTATGGAGACGGTGGCATCGCTGACCTAGAAATTTTAAAACTCCAGCTTCCAGACCTGCACCTGCCAGGATATGGCTTACGGCACATTACGCAAGCCTGCTGGTGTTCAGTTTTGTCATCTGTGAAATGGAGCTAAAACTAACTGGCCTGTGTCTTTAATAAGAGAGAGAATCAGATGGCCTGATGTGAAGGGTCACCGGCCTGAAGGAATTTGCAAGCATGTGAAGGGCCAAACAGTCGTGAGGGACTTTTACTACTGCTATTGTTTTTCTTCACAGATACACCCAGCAGCCATCGTCTGCACACGTCCCAGTCTGAGCACTCGGCGCCAGCACGTGTGTCTTCAGCCCGCGTCCCTGCCACCCCTCCAAACCCAATTTCATCCTTGTAGGTTTCTCCAAAGCAGGATTTGCAACAAGTGGCGTGTTTTCTTAAATATTTGTTTTGCAGGCCATTTACTCGGCTTGGCTATTTTTACAGTGAATAAGGAGCAAGGCTAAAAATACCTTAGCTGGTAACCAGATCCGTTCTGCATTTGACATTTACGTGGAATTCATTTGCATCTCATTTGTTCGCCTTTTCTGTTTAACAGGTAGAATGTAAGAAAGCTCAGCCTAAGGAAGTCATGTTCCCACCGGGGACAAGAGGCCGGGCCCGGGGACTGCCTTACACCATGGACGCGTTCATGCTTGGCATGGGAATGCTAGGTGAGTCTGGGCGGGACCCTGGGGACACAGCAGAGCCATCACGGACTATACACCCAGCCGGGTCATCTACCAGTTGGGCAAGCTGCCTTACCTCTCTGAGCCTCAGTTTCCTCGTCTGTAAACGAAGGTGACAGGCCCCTTTGCAAGACATCTGTAACCATTAAATGAAGAGAGATAGATACATAGACAATAGATGGATAATAGGTAAATAGGGAAGTAGGTAGGTAGATAGGTGATAGATGATTGATAGATAGATAGATAGATAGATCATCTTGTCCCATGCCTGGCTCATAAGAGCTGCTTGATACTATTTTATCACCTTTCCGCTCCCTTTTCAAAAGGAGAAGAGCCACCTCCGGGCCTCACTCCTCTCTACTAACTGGGCGTTCTTAAAGACCTAAGGACACCTCGCGGCTTCACCTGTGTGAGCTGAGGCTACATTTTCTAAAACTTGGGAGAGGAGGGGGAGTGATGAAGGTGGGCTATAATCCTGTCTATTTAAATGATTAACATTTTTTCTCTTGGGATATCAGAATTTGCATTTAAATGGATGTTTTAAATGGCCTGTTTTACTCTTTATTTGCCAAAAAAAAAAAAAAAAAAAAAAAGGTGAAAGACAAAGTGTGTTTGTTCCGACAAAAAATGATCTCTCCTGGCTTTTAGAGAAATTAAGTTGCATATTATGCCCCTTCCTTAAAGGTATCTCTGTCCGTCCCGCGCAGATAATTGAAAATCTTACCGCTTAAATGGCATGAAAAATGGAGAAAGCAGTGGAGGAGCGTAATGGTGTGGGTCGCAACAATAATTAGAAATTTCAAGGCGAGAGAACGGTATTTTAGTGCAAGTTATTGTGTGTCGGGAAAATACTAATTAAATGGGATAAATGGTAGTTAATGGTAAAATTCCATTCAGGCACAGGATCTGTCTAGTTTTAATGGATTTTCATTTGGTTTGGCTGAGTCCTCCTTCTATATTGTTTGATCGACTCTTTGTGTGTTTTCAGATTTGCAGCTCTTTGAATCATCCCTGGCTCAATTTTAAATGTATAAAACTTTTCTTGGTGTTATAAATTCTTAAAAAGAATTGTATCTCTCTTGTCTGAGGAAATAACAAGGGGAGGTAAAGTTATTTTGTGGAACTTTAAGAAATGGAAAGAGATGCCATGAGAATTCCTGAAACTGGCTGCAATGGTACTTCTTCTGGAAGGAATTCTTTCGGTTTAACCAAGTTTCGATGGAAATTCCTATGTACTTCTTTAAAAATTGGCCAAACGATTCTAATGCTGATCTAGAAGAAGAAACACATGAGACTGAATAAGGAAATGTTTTCAAAAGAGTAATGAGAAAAGGCCAGTTTGACCAAATAGCAGAACATAGCACAAAGCTATGGTAATTAAGTGGTGTGGTGTTTAGGGACGTGCCTGTTGATGGAAAGTTAAAGCACCTGAACTAAATGTATTTCTGTGTATGAGTATCATTATTATACAGAAATGACTTTTAAAAATCAGTGGGAATTATCTCCTGGTTGGCTAGGAGACACTTGGCTAGCTCTTGCTTAAAAAGTCATTTTTATGTGGTTTTTACTTTATGTTGTATACCAAAAGAAGGTCTGAATGGATTAATAGTTTTAAATTTTAAAATCACATCTTAAAAGAGTTGCCGCCTGCTGGCATGGGGAGTCTTGAATTTTAAAGGTTGAGTATAAAGGCCCTGGGGCATAAATCCTTTTTAGGGGGGCGCCTGGGTGGCTCAGTCGGTTGAGCGTCCGACTTCGGCTCAGGTCACGATCTCGCGGTCCGCGAGTTCGAGCCCCGTGTCGGGCTCTGGGCTGATGGCTCAGAGCCTGGAGCCTGCTTCCCATTCTGTGTCTCCCTCTCTCTCTGCCCCTCCCCCGTTCATGCTGTGTCTCTCTCTGTCTCAAAAAAAATAATAAACGTTAAAAAAAATAATTTTAAATAAATCCTTTTTAGGATCAGATCTTCAGAAGTGCCCTATCTTTCTGAGTCTAACTTGATGCCCTTGACATGCTGAGGAAAATGGACTGTTTTCTTCAGGTGCAGAGGCGTGAGGCGAAGCCAGCTCACTCTTGTCAGTTGCCACAGAACAAGGGTGCAAAGGTCAACGTTCGCCCCAGACTGTGTAGGCAGGGGCTGGGGACCGATGTCTCCATGGACACCCAAGCTCGGATCCCTGAACAGAGGGCACCCAGTGGTTTTAAGATGGGAGCCAAGGCAGGGAGGCTTTGTCGAACCTGGGAGGTGTTCAGGGGCGAGTAGGCTTTGAGCACCTGCTGCGTGCCTTGCCCCGGGCTGGTGCTGGGAGACAGTGCTTATTAACAAGGCAGATGTTGTCCCTGCCCTCTGAAGCTCGTGGTCCAGTGAGCGTGACAACAGTTAACAGCTAATCCTACAGATAGTTAGTTATCCTCATAGAGTTATGGGGTGCTTTAGGAGCCCATAATAGAGAATGGAAATGAGTCTGAGGAATCAGGGAATACCTCCCTGTGGAGGTGACCTGTTAGCGGAGCTGAGAAGGTGAGCAAGCGAAGGGTGATCCAGACAGGAATAGCCTTAGAAGGTCAGGGTCCCCGTGTGGAAACCTGAGAGCCCACTGGCCTGGCGGAGGGGTCACGTCCACACGGGACATGTGCGAGGAGGAGTGCCAGGCTCGGTGCCTCCAGGATTAGCTTTGACCCAGCTGGTGATGGGCAAACCCTCGTGGTCTATGATTGGCTTCTGCTTCTTGAGGGAGGGATGTGTGATGAGTGATGAATGGCAGGAACTCACTCCCCTGCCCCACTTATTTTCCCATCTCTCATGGTTGAAGTTATGCCTTCCCTGAGCTGCAGTAAAGAAGTAATTGTTGGTTAAAAATGTTGTCATGGTTGAATCTATTCGTCCTTGAGTTATGACCTCCCACGGGCCCCCCACACACACACACACACACCAATCGACATCCCTGCCACTTAAGGCTTTTGCCTTTTGCCCATGGAGGTCTGTTGAGGCTGTTACCAGGCAGAGCCCCCAGGCCTCAGCCAGCCCCACCTCCTGTCACAGAGATTTTCCTCCTTCTCCAGTCAAGCATAGAGCCCTTTGGATGGAATTGGTGGTGTTAGCCTAGCCTCCACCAATTGGGACGTGGGGGCTGGGTAAGCCAGTGGGAAGAGCCTTGGACTTGAGAACCAGGAGGTCTGGACTCCTCACCCCATGAGCTGTGTGACTTGGGACAAGTGACAACATCTCTGTCCTTCGGTTTACCCCATCCTTAGATGGGAATATGGGAAACTCTCACTTCATAGGGTTGTTGATGATAAACCATATTGTGTCCAGCCAGTGCTACATTTCATCAAATCCAAGGTATCACAGGTGGTGAAATTCATCTTTGTACAAACATTCAGAAAGAAAAATAAATATGCTGTTAATTAACCTGCACCAATGCTTTCTTATCACAATGACCGTGAGATAGAGCCTACTTTCCGAGATGTGAAAATGTGAAAAGATAAAAAAATGCGTGTCTTCCAGTCAACAAAATACAGCAATAGGTGTTATTAGTAAAGTAGTGGGGAGCCCCAGGCCTTCCCACCCAAGCAGGTGCCCAACACCCTTCCACACTGCCCAACACCCTTCCTGCCAGTGACTGGGAACACAAAGCAGCAGGTGTGACTTGTGCTGTGGCACCTGTAGCCTCCTGCTCCATTCAGACCCTCAGCCCAAGGAGTTGGATTATCTTTGAGTTTCTGCCTCCCAACAAAGATCCGTGCACAGGGCTCCAGGCCTCATCAGACCCCAGTCCTCCTGAGGCCCCAGCCACTATGGTGAAGGCCTCCAGACATTCGCTGAGATGGGCTTCCTGAGAGCTGCCAGAATGTTCCCCCAGCCAGGAACCAGCTCAGCCCAAGGTCCAGGTGGAAGGGGTGAAGCACGCACAGTGCCAGGGAACACGCTCACAGTCTCACGGCCTGGTTGGCCTCTTGCCTCCTCGGCCAGGCTGGAGTGTCTGCCGAGCCTCTGATGCACTTGCTGGAGACTCCCGGAGCTGCCCTTCGCTCGCATTGGCATAGCCTGGCATCCCAAGCCTCTGGACTCTCTGGGCAAGGAGAGTGCCATCTGCTGTTTTGCTTCTTCTCTCTTACCACGGTGGCATCAGGCGGAATCTGATCCTTCGCTAAGGTGGGATGGCCTGACATGTCCCCACAAGTCACCTGGGTCTCCTCCCACCCCCCATGGCGTTCATCTGTCCTTGGAATCACTACCATCACCCGTAACATGTCAATGCCATCACTATGACAGTTTGGCTGATGAACTCGGTGCAGACAGAAAAACATTTTTTAAGAGCTCTTTAATGAAATGAGGATTCAGTGATTGACATTTTTGTTGTTAGAAGAGCAGAAAAAATCTGTAACCCTTGTACAGATTTTTAGAAGTGAGACTATTAAACCATGAAAGCTTTTAAATCCATTCGCTCAGCAAATATTTATTGAGCACCTACGAAGGGCAGGCACTGTTCTAGGTGCTTAGAATGCATCAGGGAGCAGACATTCTAGGGAGACAACAGATACACTGGTCTGTAAATGACTCGGGAACTGTGAAGCTAGTTTTTAAACGCCCTTTAAGGTTTCCTCCGTGCTTGGGGAGATTGCATCAAAGGGAGGCTGATAAGCGTGTAGCTGCACTTCATTCTTTCTTGATCTCTCTTGATGTGGCTCTGCCTACATCCTTGGGAGGAAACCTACAGCTGTTTTGGTTTTAGCTTTCAGAGCCTTTGACAGAATCTTAGAATAATCAGCCCGATGGGAATTGCTTTAAAAGAATGCAGGAGAGCGGTGGAGGGGTTGTTCTGAGGCCAGCTCTCCCTGCCTTTGAGCCGGACAAAACCAAAATCAACTGAGGCCCTTGGAAAAGTCTTTTAGCAGCCTTCAGACTTGGTTCCACGGCCTTGCGGCGGCCAAGAGGTGCCCACAATTATCCAGCTCGGTGCACTGGCATCTCTGGTTTTTCTTTTTAAATTTTTTTTAATGTCTATTTTTATTTTTGAGAGGAGAAAGAGAGACAGAGCGCAAGCAGGGGAGGGGCAGAGAGAAAGAGAGACACAGAATCGGAAGCAGGCTCCAGGCTCCGAGCTGTCAGCACAGAGCCCGATGCGGGGCTCGAACCCACGAACCGTGAGATCATGACCTGAGCTGAAGCCGGAAGCTTAACCGACTGAGCCACCCAGGCGCCCCTCTGGGTTTTCTTAATGAAAATCGACTTCATAAAAGCAAACATGATTATTGCTGATACATTTTTTTCTTTTTGGCCTTCTCTGCCCTCAGCTGATATAGTCCTACTGCCTTTAACTATCTTGGCCTCGCTGGGCACACTCTATTTAACATGTGTGATGCCGCTGGTAGAGTGCTACCTCGTTGCTGAGGCCTTGCAGAAGCTTCAATCTGCAGGCCCGGAAATAGACCCTGTAGACCAGCTGAAGAAAGCCTAAGGCATTCTTAACAATGCTCGTCCTGAGACGTCCCTGTGAAGTCTTGACCCATTGTTCCCCGACATTAAGCCCCTCTGAAATGAAAGGGGGAAAAAAATCATCATCTAGAAGAGACGAGCTGTAATCCGCGGGTGTTCACTCACAGATCAAAAGGAGATTGGCTGGAATTTAGAGCCGCTTGTCTAGACCCATTTGTCTTTCCCCAGAATATCTGCTGAGGTGCTTCCCGAGGAGGTCTCCATTTGTTCAGCTGTTTCCTGGTGGGCAGGAAACTCAAAATCTAGCCCTTCCTTTTCCTTCTAGCACAACACAGTGCACCAGAACTTTCTGTGATGGTGGAAAGGGCCTATATTTGCACTGCCCAAGATGGTAGCCGCTAGCCCTATGTGGCTACTGAGCATTGAAGATGTGGCTCCTACGACCGAGAAGCTGGAGTTTTTCATCATAATTTAGACTTAAATTTGAATTGGACAGTGTAGGCCTAAAGATGCTCCTGGGCTTTGGGATCTGGGCGTCTCGGTAGACCTTGGCCTTCACGTCCTGGCCTGGGAAGGGCTCAGGCCCTAGGTGTTGCATCTGGATGCATACCTCACTGAGCCAACGTGGTGCCCTGGGCAGTGCTCTGCAGCCCACTTGGCACATATGTCATGCTCGGGCAGGTCCCTGGATAAGCAGCACTTTTCTTGTCTCTTTCAAGTCGGGGGCCTGATGGGAGCAATTTTCCGTGACTGAGTAGCTGAGTCACAGAGCCCGGGAGAGGATGAGTCATATGCCCAGCCTAGAATGCAAACATATTCCAGGGTTGGAGCGAACATCTTCTAGAGTCGGAGCAAAGATCGAGAACCACAATTCAGAGAACTCTGCCGGCATCCCCGAAAGGAGGCCCTGAAGTGATCTGACTGGCAGATTCAAATGCTGTTGTTGATTTCTGACTTGCTTTCTTTTTTCTGTTTTTCCTCACAATGGAGAGCCTGTCCTCCAGAAAGGTGGCCATCCAAGGCAGCAGGCTTAGTTTTTCCTTTAGTGACAAGAGATAATTACTGTGGGATTGATCAGGCATCCAGAGTACTGAGCAAATAAATGGTGCAGTGGCCGGTGCGGGAGGGGCCCCGCTACTCATGGAAGGGGTGGCCGGGTCATCTCGCTATAATATGGCTTGATGGAGCGTCCACGTCGGTGTGCTCTAATGTGGTGTTCATATGCAGCCAGCCAATTTCCCCGTGAGGCCGGGGCGCTGAGCCGTTGGAGCAGAGCTGGGCTGCACAGCAGTAAATGAAGAGGAAAATTGAAGTAATGTTGTATTATAAATTTATGATTTCATCTGCCTGACCCAGAGGATGTTCGCGATGGGGGGGCGGAGATAAGATTCCCCCCCCACTCTGGCAGGTGCCAAATTCTCATCTTGGTGGTGCAGGAGACAGTATTGACGTGTCCAGGAAGATTGGGGTGAGGCCCAAAATTGGGGTGAGCTTGACCGTGCTTGTCTTCCTTCTTGTTGAAGACGGTCACATGTGCCCGGAAGAAAGCACATCTGGGAGATCTGACTCCCTCCCGAGTCAGGGAGGGGCTGGGCGTGCCGCCCTCCCCCCCCCACACCGTCACCCCCCACACACACACCCTGAAGGAGTCTTGAAGATGACACATGGGTCTACACTTCTGCTGTCAGATTAAAATATTTCAGACCCCTAGTGCCACGAAGTTAGAGGCAAAGGAGTCATTTTTCACCAGGAAAGCCCCTAGGCAGCAGTGATTTGGCTGTTTGCATATAATCCGTTTATCAATATTGTTGAAATAATGGTTTAAGAAATCTAGTCATGAAAGATCTGATTTGATAGCAGGTGATTAATTCGGAGGAGAACTGAGCTGGCCAGCCATGAAATAAATACCAGGGAAGAAGCCGCTGAGCGTGCGTCTGCTTAAGGCATCGAGTCTTAGCCTCTATCCCTTCTTCTCTGTCCCCGTGTTCCTTTCCGCACCGGGTGCCAGAGCTTAGCGTTACACTTGGATACCCTGCTCCTCAGCAGTTGGTGCAGAACCGCCAGGTCATCCTGTCTTGTCTGGGCAGCCTTCTGCCGGGGAGACACCGAGCGCCGAGCAATATACACCCAGGGAAAGAGCAGGTGACGAGGCCCTTTTTGGGGTGGAAACAGGTCAGTTGGCCAGTGAGTTGCGACTGCAAATTTGGAAAGGCTCTGGCTAAAATAAGGGAAGGGAAGGGAGCCACGGCTGGCCTCAGTTGAGAGTTTGGGCCCGTCCATGCTGCATGGGACCTTGCAGAGCTTTGTACGGCTGGCAAGACTCAAGCTGACAGAGGACAAGGAAGACCCTCCCGCCAAGGGCATGGCCTTGGACCAGAGGCAAGCGTGGAACCCAAGTGTCCTGATGCCCACAAGGGCGAGCCCCCCTTCTGGGTCTGATGACAGTTCCTCTGGTGGAGCAGGAGTTATGACACCAGCAGGCATGGAGACGTGAGGAAGGGCGGGTCCCACCTCTGGACCTCTAAGGCATCAAAGCTCTATGAACAGGCAGCAGGAAGACCAGCAGACTGTAACTCAACGCTGCCGGAGTCCCCTCCAGATGAAACCTCAGGAATGATCCTGTTCCTTTAGCCCGCGCCGCAGGTCAGAAGATGCTGGTAACGTGTCCAGATGCACTTGGGACACGGATGGTGAGACCCCAGAGCCTGTGTCTGCGGGGGTGTTTAAGTTGCTGTACAAAACCGCAGAGACACTGCTGCCCTCGTGGCTGGAGGGCATGGAGACTATCATAAACCCCACCCATCAGAGCAACTTCCTACCAGCATTTTGGTGGCAAGGAACAGAAACAACTCTGGCTGCTGGAAGCAAAAAAAGGAGGTTGTTGGCAGGGGCTCATCAACACACAGAATTGCCAGGAAGGCTGGAGAATAGACAGGAACCGGGGAGCTGGGCGGTCAGCCACAGCCACAACCCAGGCACAACCCAGGAACGACCTGGTCAGGAGGCCACCGTTGCCACCGCCGGGTGCTGGGCTCACGCTGATGTCATCAGAATAAATTCTGCATTACCGCCCCCTCCTCCGCCCCACTAGCCCCAGAAATGGATCCAAGGAAGACTTCCATTGGCTGAGCACAGGCTCATGACCTACTTCCCAGCTGCCTAGCTCAGAGAGAGCAAGGGCCCTTTTCTGCTTCTGTGATGGGAGGCAGGCCTCTCTCTAAGACTCAAACACAGAAATGGGGTTCAGGTGCTGGGCAGCCGAAAACAATCATAGACACCCACCTCAGAGGTCAAAGCAAAAGTCAACTGCTGAAGAGCATGAGTGTAGTAAGAGTCCGATCCATTGAGTGGAGGGAGGCAGAGTGGGCCTGACGGGAAGGGAACAGGGGGGTAGCCACGGGTCTCCGGTGGCCGGTAGAATCCGTCCAAGCAGGCCACACGCCAGCCTTCTCTGTAGCCTGGGTCAAGAGGCAGGGACATAAACCGTGAAGTGGCCCGAGCAAGCACGATGCAGGGTCGAGAGCCGAGTGGCTGCTCACTGGGAGTTTCATAATATATCACAGAGGACCACACCAACACCAGAACGTTCCATTAGTTTCCTCTGCACCCCACACCCAGCCTGGCAGCAGTTTCCACAAGCAAGCACCCCACAGTTACTGGCCACCCCCGGGGTGACCTGCTGAGATCATGTGGAAAATACGCTTTCTGTGAAATGCCCGTGAAAACATGTGGCACGAGGCTTCGGGGTGCGGGCCACGCTTCTGGTGCACGTTTTAACCCAGCCAGAACCTCACCGTTCTCGGAGGGCCTTGGGAAGATGCTGTGACACCCTTTGGAGTGTCCGTGCCTGGACATAAGCCCCTGGGACCCTGCCTCCCTTGGGCCATGGCTTCTTAAGCCCAGTGTTTTTCCAGAGGCACAGGGTCAGCCCTGAGTTTTGCCCCTAAACTCTCACCCCCCAAGTACTCCTGTTTTGTCTGGTGCTGGAACTGCTGCTCGCTGCCTTGGGAGGAGGCATTACAAGGACTTTAATCTCCTACTGTCAATAGCTTTAAGGTAAAGTACATTCAGGGTAAGCTCTCCAAATGTCAGAGCCAGGCATAGGCCCCGTGTTTGGTGCTAACGCGTGGCATTTACTCTGCAGGTTCCAGAAAGTGCATGGGCTTTGGGGGTCTCTCTGCCCAAATACAGGTTAATTACCAGCAGGCTGACAGCGGTGCCCCCAGCCACAGTAGAGAGGTGACCCAAGCCCTGGCTGGGTAAAGACCCTCACGGGAGACAAATCATTTTGTGCAGGAAAATAACTCAGGCTGTCCTCATTCTGGCCCTTTCTGGGATTTCACCCCAGACCTGAGGCAGCTGTACTAACACGACTGTGATCTTTCTCTCTGTGTTCAAGGCTATCCCAACTTTGTGGCAACCTATGGGCGCGGCTACCCTGGATTTGCTCCTAGCTATGGCTATCAGTTCCCAGGTGAGTGTCTTTGTCTCCCAGGGCTTTGGGGGGGCTGCATTTGAGGGGAGGCGGGAGGATCCCTAGAGAGAACACAACTCATACACCTGTCCATTCAAGAAATGACCTATAGGAGCTGAGGTTCAAATCCTCTGAACTCCAGGGTCAGGATGCAGCTCGATGTCTGATTAACCAAAGTGTGTCCTCGGTGCCGGGTATTTGAAAGCAGCAGCTTTTAGGGGAAGGGGAAAGAGCTGAGGCAGGAGCCCTCCCTCTCTCTACCCACTCTCTTTTGTCTGGAGCCGGTTACAAGTTCTCGCTCACTGGACTGGACTCATCCTCTGCCTCTCCTATCTCCTTCCTCCCTCCCTCCCACCCACCCACATCCGTCCTTCCTTCCTTCCTTCCTCCCTCCATTCCCCCTCACTCCCGCTTCCTTGAGCTTTTCCTGGCGACCCTGACTTCTGTGCCCTTCTGTGTGTAACTGTGGTGTGCCGTTGGGGTTTGGGTTCGCTGTCGTGAGTGGGGGTGTGTAGATGGTCCCTCCCCTGCATGTGGGTGTCAGAGACTCGAGGCAGAGCCCATGGTGGTGCCCGTTCACGTGCCCAGGGTTCCCCAGCTCCCATGCAGCTGGGAGACCTGGGACCCCCACCTGAGGCAGGCAGCCCGGACAGGCATGGTCTTGCAGGGGTGAGGGAAAGGGTGCTGAAGGAAGCAATGTTTATGGGGCTTTACTTGTCCCTTGAGGGGGTGAGCCAGCCTTTCCCTGACCTGGAGTACAGACGGTATATAGGGGCACCTGGGGTGTCTGTGTGCAGAGATGGACAGCCAGAGTTTCTAGAGAAGGCATTAGCAACAAGCTTTGTCTTCTTGGGTCCTCTGCCAGGGTGGGGGAGGCTCCCTCAGGGGCTGGGCTTCCAGCAGTTTCACTCCTGGTTGGTCATCCTGCCTGGACCCAGAGCTCTGAGAGGCCCAGGGAGCTCGGACACAGTCCTTAGAGGATCACATCCAGAAGCCAGGGAGGAAGGCAGGGAGAGGTTCGTGAGGGTCTCACCCAGTATTTGCACGTCTCTGACTGAGCTTTGGAGCAGGGAAGGGTGCTCCAGAGGAGGTCAAGAAGCATTTGGGGCACTTGGAGCCATGCCCTACGGGTAATAGATCCTCACTCAGCGACAGAAGCCCTAGGCTCTTGCCTGGTCACAGGCAGATCACCTGACATCTCTGGGCCTCATCTCTGTCTTCTGTAAACAAGGGGTTTGGGCAGGATAGTCCCCGGGGTCTGTGCATCTTTCCGATTGTAGGGTTGAGAGGGGCAGGGGCGGCAGACACAGCGGCAGAAGTTCCGTATGGAAGAGTATGAGTAGGAGAGACTTCCCCGTGAGCGTGTCCCCTGGGGCCATCAGGGCAGGGCCCTCCACAGGGTGGCTCTAAGGAAGCCTCCCCCCCCCCGCCCCCGCTCGTCTACAGCAGATGGCTGCTTTGGGGTGCCTGTGGGCCCCTTGAAGCAGGGCAGTGGGCACCACAGCCAGTCTGCACCTCCATTAGACTTTCCCCATCTACAGATGGGGACCCTGAGGCCTGGAGAGGCAGGAAACCCTGTTCAGGGGGGGTCATAAGCAGCAAGGAGCAGGGCTAGGATTTAGACCCAAGTGGTCTGGGTCTTAATTGCTGCATTACACTCTCTCTAGCGTCCATCTGTCCAGTACGATCGCACTAATCACACGCAGCTACTATAATTTAGATTGAAATTAAAATGAAATAAAATGAAAACTCCAGTTTCTCAGTCACCCTGGCCACACTTCAGTTACTCAGCAGGCACATGTGGCTAGTGGCTGCCGTTAGCACAGCACGTAGAAAGTTGGGCTGGATGGTGCCATTCTGGAGCATAAAGAAACAGGTGGGGGGTGCATGGTCCACACGCCCCTCCCAGGGAGAGCTGGCGGGTCAACGTCCCTATTCACTGCTTGCCCATCCTCCTCAGCCCAGAAGCTGGTGGCAGTTTTAGGAAAGCCTTTCATGCCCCTCTCCCTCCCCTGGCTTCCTCACCAGGGAACATATAGGCTCCCATCCTGACTCACTGGGAGCACCATGCCGCTCTGCACACCTAGCTCAGCCTGCCTCCCTTCATACGCAGGTTGCCATTGCCCCTCGGTGAGGTCCTAGTCCCAGGCAGGCAGAGTTGGGGGATCCTAACATGGAATGATTTGGGGGGTGACCGTGGATCCCATGCTAAGGGCCCTGTCTCGTCTAAGAGCCTGCCCTTGCCTCACGAGCCATCCCAGGAAAAGTCTGGTAAACCTCTGTCTAAAGGACTTGTGTCCTTGGATCTGCCCTCAACGGACATGTATGCCACACAGAGAGGCGAGAGTGACCGACCAAGGCTGGTAGGATGACATAGTCTTCCAGCTGCCCAGCCCTTCACTGGAAGCCAAGGCTTCGGGAACAGAGCAGAGGTGTGAGGGACCTGGAGTGGGCTAGGACTGACCCTGTCCAGGGTCTGTGTGTCACAGTCACCGGTTCCTGTAGCTTAACCCAGTTGGCTGGACTTGATGAGGACAGGAATCTGTCTGGCCAGAGGCTCCCTGACCCGTGGGACTTGGCTGTCCTCTTGTCTCCCAGCCATGAGACTCTCCAGTCCCCACCCTTGCAGCTCACACCTGGGTGTGAAGTCTCTTGTGTGCCCTCACCGATGGCCATGAAGAGTGAGGCCACCTGCTGTCAGGGAGGATCGGTGTGTGGAGTGGCCCCGGGCTGGGACGAGGTGACCCCGTGGCAGGGCCTGGCCGCCCACATCACCCTGGGAGGAGGCAGGCCGGTTTCAGAGTCCAGCCCCTGCTGCCCTCGCCCCCTGGAGTCGCTGCCTCTCGCGGGGCAGACGCCCCGTCTGCTGTTCCCCAGCAGCCTAGGTAGTCCCCTGTGGTGGCTCCCCTCGAGAACCAAATTTGACCCCTCCTGGAGCCTCCGCCCCGGGACAGGGTCTGTGAGTCGGGAGCTTTGGAATGCCCTGACATCTGCCTCTTGCCCCGTGCCTGTGAGGAGTGTTCTACTGGGCCTGGCGAGTGGGCTGGGTGCAGAGGGACGGCCCGGAGGAGGGCAGCCCAAATCTGCCCTCCGCTCACCCTTCTCCGGTGGACTCCGTTGACCCCTCCCCGCACCCTGGGGCTCTGTGAGTCGGTGACAGCAGCACTGCCCTCCCCACCAGACGGCCCTGAGGTTTTTGCTTCGTGATCTTTCTTGTCCGTGTCCTTGCCAAGCGCCACTTCCCCCGTTTGCCGCCCCCAGTCTCTCTCACGATGTGTGGGGGCGCCGCACCCTTCCGAGCCCCTTTCTGGACCCATCCTTGTGGGGCCGTGCGAGGGCTTACCAGGAGAGATGAAGGGACACCCAGGTCCCAGAGAGCCCCTGAGGTTGTTCACAACCATGTGCCCTGGGTCCCCTCTCAGGACAGAGGGCCCTGCTTTTCACCTGGGCAGGCCCTTTCTGTGAATACCCACCTCGTGTCCTGTGCTTGGCTGCCCGTGTCCCTCAGCGGAGCCCCGTTCTGCCTCTGTGACCTGGGGTGGCAGCACACCGTCCGGGGCCGCACGGTTGGCATTGAGCGGCGCCTGCCTCTGCCCACCCTCAGGATTCTGTGAAAGTGAGTGAGATGCTGGCAAAGAGGGCTGGACACGTATGGGTAATTGTTAGAGTGAGGAGGAGTTCTCTAGAAAGATCAAGTGGTGACCAACCACTGTGGAAGCGGCTCCCTCTTCCCAGGCCCAGTGTCCACCGCGTGCACCCCGTCCCCGTCCCCTGAGGATCAGTACTGGGGCTCAAAGAATGATGGTCCTCATCGGCGACCTCCCTCGTTTCCTCTCTTTCCCCCCGCCCCCTGGACTCTGGTTTCCATGTAATCTGTTAATTTCTGTTCTTATTTCACTTTGCAGACTATTTGCCGATTTCACAAGACATAATTTTTATCAACTAGCTCTTAAGAGAGGCATAACAAAGCGGGGTTTGCTACCATTACTAGACAGAGGACACAGTCCCGGCCGGGGCCAGCCCAGCCATGGTCCGTGCCTGCCGAGACTGTCCTAGCTGCCCGCTTGAACCAATGTTCTTTTTCTTTTTTTTAATTCTT
This sequence comes from Neofelis nebulosa, assembly GCF_028018385.1. Taxonomy (NCBI): domain Eukaryota; kingdom Metazoa; phylum Chordata; class Mammalia; order Carnivora; family Felidae; genus Neofelis; species Neofelis nebulosa. The sequence continues at coordinate 46,617,249 of NC_080797.1, forward strand.
GGAAAAGACTCATGTCCTCACTGCCTCACTCAGTTTAAAAAGAATTTTTTTTTTTCTTGTGCGGTCCCCTGGCATTTTGCTTCTTGTACCCAGTGTGAACATTCTCCCCACCTACCCCAACCTCCCACCCTCACCTGGAATGTAACGGGACCAGAAGGAAGCTTCTCACAAACTTTGTAGAGCCTCCTCAGGGGAGTCCAGGAAACAGGCATCAAATTACTTTAAATATTGACCAAATAGGCTTCTTGGGACATTCCACGGGGTGGGCTTTTAGTGTGGATGGCCCACAGGAGTTGGGGATATGTGACTTGGAGCACCTATGTCCTATAGTGGACAGTGCCAAAAGTGAGCACACACACACACACACACACACACACACACACACCCTGTTCCTGTAAATACTAATGTATAGAAAACTGAATCTGGAAGGAAAACTGTATCTGAAAAACCAGCATTATCTGGTTGTTTTTGTCTTTGGGGGCCAGTCCATCAGTGACTATTGCCAATAACATAAGTACACCTGTCCCTGAGAAGGGACAGCAGAGTCACCTGGGCGCTGCCGTGTCTCGGGCACCGTGGGCATAGGAAGGAGGGGCCTTCCCCAGCACCCCCACCCTCACCTCCCTGCCCACCCTGGCCTTGAATTCCCTGGTGGCATCACGGCCCTTTGGCCCACTGATGTAGGAGGGGACAGAACACAGAGGGTCTCCCTGATCTGACTGGCACCCCTGATGGTCACCCCCCCCCAAGAAGGGCTTGCTTTTCCTGTGATCCTGATCCCCTCCACTTCTGCATTTGAAATAAAATGCCCCCACTCTCTTGGACTGATGAAGTACAGCGCAGCAGGACCCTCAAGAGCCACCCCTTTGTTCATGCGCATAGTTTGTGAGAAGTGACCCACCCACGTGTTTCCACTGGATGTTTTTGATGTGAGCAGATCCATCTGTTTGAATGTCACTGTCCTTGAGACCCAACCTGTGTGGTTTTGCTCGTCTCATTAAAGATGCTTGATGTAATAATTGGTTAGCCTCCTTTGATTTTCCTGCAGGCTTTTTCACGAGTGGTATTTTTTTTTTAAACATAGCTGTACGGCTCCTCCCCCTCCCCCCCCCCCCTTTATTTTGTTTTGCTATGAATTGCTTTGCTTTGGTGAACTTGTCCTAGTATGCTTGCCTCGCAGACGTTACGGCCATTGTGAATTTTCTTCATCTCTGTAAATAGTTCATCTGTGCTTCTCCCTAATGACGTTTTATTTTTCTCCCCCTGTAAGCAACTGAGGTAGAAAAATAAATTGTTTATCACGGACGTGCTGTGTGCTGCTATCTCTTAGCCTGACAGTGTCCTGTTCTCGCTCCGGGGAAGGTGAATGCACGGAATAACTGGTACCAATGACAGCCCAGTGCAGTTTCTGAAAGCATGTGGACTCCCCCCTGGCTGCTGCCTGTCGCCAGCCCTCCCTGCTTCCCCACGTCTCCTGCATTTGTTCGAGGCGGTCCTGTCCTTGAGCGGAGTGGCAGACCATGTGCACACACTCTGCATGCAGCAGCTGCACGGTTAGCCCCCGCGGCCCTTCCTCTGCCATCACTCCTGCCCTCGAGAGAAAATGTCACTGGAACATCTGGAGCCCCTCCCATCTGTGCCCCAGGTGTGTGTAAGCTCGTGCACATGCTCGTGCACACCGGCCTATGTGTGCTTTGCACATGGTTTGCGCTCCTAACTCCCCTGGACAGTGTGGGTTGGAGACGTGACGCTACAGGGACCTCATTTCCAGGTCCTACTTGGCCATGTGGTTGCCATGTGACCTTAAGCAAGTGATTTAGCCCTTTAAGCCCCCGGGATGATAACAGAGCCTAGTTAGGTTGTTAGAATGAAGTAGGATAACGTGCATCTGGGAACGTGCCCTGTAAAGTGGTGAATGCTGTGCAGTTAGAAGGTTTAGAAATCGTGTTCTTTTGTCACTCTCCAGAGTGGTTTTCTCTTCCTTGTCAACCTCAGTGGAGCTGCCCATTGGTGGATCTGCTTGTCAGTGAAAGAAATGATATAAGATCCCCGAGTAAAGCCAGAGAATTTCTGGGACTTCTTGCCCACCCTCACACCCCAACCCTGCAGTTTCAGTTCCTCCCCATCTGCACATTGGCAGGTACTAGATTAGGTACCAGGTCTGGACGTGAATGAGGCTCACTCCTTGAAAATGCTCATAGTCCTGCTGATGGAGAGAGAACCAGTCGTCAGGGCCATTGGACATCATGACACAGGTGCTTAGCTATAAAGAGGGAATCTCTCTTTGCTACAAGGAGACAATGGGTGGCTGCTTGTCCAGCCTAGGGGACTGTCAGGAAAGGCCCTTTAGAGAAGATGACATCCGAACTGGGTCGTCTCGCAAAGTCAAACAAAATTCACTAGGGAGAGAAGGAAAGGAAGTATATCCCGGGCAGAGAAATGACATGCTTAGACACTGAACCAGGTAGTTTTAAGAAAGAATGAAAACACAAAGTAATAATGACCGAAACAAAGTAAGAATTTGTTTCTCCCATGTAAAAGAAGCCTGGATGTGGCTTCACAGTATTAGAGGCCACTCTTCACATTCTATTCTCTTCAACATAAAACTCTACCTCATAGTCTAAGAAGGTTGCCCAAGCTCCAGCCATTATATACTTGTCCCAGAAGAGCACATCTCTTCCCTTTAATACTTCTCAGAAGTTAAGTGTGGCACTCCGCTTAGATCCCACTGATCAGATTTCATTCATATGACTAGTTTTAGCTGCAAGGGAACCTCAGAAATGCCTTTATTTCAGGTAACCACATGCCAGCTAAAAACAGGGTACTGAGGAAGAAAAGTGGAATACATACAGGATAATAATAATAATAATAATAATGGAATAATACAGAATATTTAGCAATCTCTGCCACAAACCTGAAAGAGGAAGCAGTTCAGGTCCCACAGATTATACAGATTTCAGTGTATGAGCAGCTTGTAGGGGGTATCTTGGGTGGGGGAGGGGAGACAAGACTAAAGAGAGGCAGGATTGAGTCACGGTAGGTTTGTGAGTCAGATTCAGGAATTTAGATTTGATCCCGAAAGCAAGTGAAAACGCTTACAGGATTTTAAGTAGAGGAGTAATGTGATTAGATTTCCAAGGTGAATCAGAGAGGTGGGGGGCCCGTGGAGAAACCACAAGGGTCAGTTCTGTTCCCTTCCTCCTGCACCTTCACTTCCTCTCTTCTTTCCTCCCCTCTGCCTCACTATCTCTTGGCTCCGTTCCTCTCCCTGCCTCAGGCCGGCTGGTGGCCCTGCAGGGGTCCATCAGCAATGGGGGGGGGGGGGGAGGCGGGGGGACCGGCCAGGCTCGGTGGGAGCAGCCAGGCAGTGCATGGGGTCACCCTGGGACTCTGGTTCTGGAAGTCCCAGCTTGTGCTTGGATCTCTCCAGCAACAGAAAACAGGATTCCTCTCGCGTGCCGATGTTGACTGATGGGTACCGGCCTCCTGGAGCACCGGCCTAAGAGTGATGTTGAGGCCAAGTCCTAGCTCAACAGAAAGAAAGAGGGGCTATGACTGATTAGTGATGCCTGCGCGGTTGCTGGATCTGGGACCCATGCCCACTCGCCACGCATTTTGCCTTCCTTATTTCTCTAATGATCGTTCTCGGGTGCTGGGTGATTTTCGGTCACTCTGGAAGATGGCTGTCCTGTTTCACACAGAGGGAGGTGGGTGTGGTCCGAGGAGAGGTGCGGGAGCTCCAGAACATCATGTCCCTTCTGGAGGACAAGCCTCTGTAGCCCACGGTCAGTAGGGGCAGCTGCCAGGTAAGCTTCGGTCAGGTTCGGCTAGTCTGAGCGAAGACAAAGGCCGAGTGGTCTGTCTTGTCCGGAAGGGTGTGGCCTGGTGGTAGAAAGCAGAGTGAAGAGAGCCCAAGTGCTCGGGAGGGGAAGGAGTTTGCCATAAGCCAGATGACTGAGGAGAGCGGGCCTTGACCGTGGGGAACGGGCCGCTTCCTAAAGCGGCTCACACCCAACCTTGTCGCTTCTGTCTGGTTTAGGACGTTTCGTCAAGTGTTCAGAAGTGCCCGTGGCTGCCCCGTCAAAGGCCTAGGATCGTGCCTCGATTGGTAGCCTGGGCCAGTGCGGGGAGCAAGTGCTCCCTTCTGTCCACCCCTTCTTTCTGACCCCACTGGGGAGAGGTGATAACTTGCACTTGCAATCCTGCCTTGGTCTCTGAGTTCAGGTTTTTCAAGGGGAAAGAGCAAGGCCCTCCTCCCCGGCCTCCGCCACCTTGCCGGGGGAGGCAGCTCCTGGCTTGCTGTGCTGGAATTGTAGAACCAGAGGCTCGGAGGACCCCTCACCTGGGTGTCCATTTAAACCTCAGCGCTGTTCTCCCACTGACGTGTGGCAGGGCCTCTCTCTTCACACCTCTGCCCCAGTAAGGCTCTCGTGCCCCCAGCAAGGGAACCCTGGTGGACCCCCGATCCGGTGGGTCCCCAGGCTCTGCCAGCACTGCCTGGCTCGTGGCTTCCCGTTGGGTTCCAGAACGGGGCCCACCCAGTGAGCCACGGCTGGCTCCTCGCTGCTGGGAGCCGATCTTGAAACGCTAAGACGAGATGATTGGCCGCCCAGGTACGCGGACGTAACCTCGGACCCGCGCACCCGGGCACCCGCAGTTCTGTAGACAAACGCTCCCTTGTCAAGAAGGCCCCTCCTGACACAGCAGCCCGCGCACGTCTGTTCATCACCCACCCCGATCTGCACAGCCCTGCGGCCCTCACGCATCGCCTCCAGGGATTCCCCCCTTCCCAGCCTGGATCCCCGGGCCGATCTTAAATCACAAGCCAGCACCTCCTGCACCACGTGGCCCTTACCCTCTTGTTTGACAGTGGAGGGCAGGTGTAGTCAGGAAGGCCTGTCTGCTGCTCTGAAAGACGGAGAGGTCAAGTGCCAGCGCACACCTCAAATCCTGGCGTGAGGGCCGTCGGGGCCGTGTGTGGGCCTTACCGGCACGCACCCCGCCCTCCGCATGGAGAACCGGTTGCTGACGCTATTCCCAGATGAAAGCAGAGCGCAGTGCCTAATAGGCACTTAATAAATGTTTGCAGAAATGAATTGGAGCGATCTGAATTGACGGGAATTGCGGGTTTCACTTTCGATCAGCTTTCCGTTCCTCTTGACGCTCTTCTGCATAAATGAAGGGAAATACAACTACTCGAGCGCTGAGCTCCCCATGCGAAAGCCTGGAGTGCTGTGCTCACTCCAGGCCTGCTGGGAGAGTAAGGCCTCCTCTCGGCCTCAGTTTCCCCATCTGTCAAATGGGTCTCTTGATCCTTGCCCTGCTCCCTTTCCTCGCAAGTTGCTAAGAGGGGCACTGGGATCAGGCATGATCTAGCGCTTGGGAAGAGGGTAGGGTCATATCCAAGGAGGGGACCCTGCCAGAGGCTGGGGCAGCGTGAGGGAGGCTGCGGATGTGGCTTCGGACCTCCTCCTCCCGGGGGTTGAGCGCCATGCCTATCTGATGCCATCTACCCCTGATGGCCATCCTCGCTCCCCTCTCCCGCCTTCTGGAGCACCTGTACCACCAGGCTCACAAAGTCCCCGGTCAGCCTGTCAGCAGGACCATAGTCACCTTTCTTCAAGCCCTTCGGTTTTAATTTCTATCAGCTAAAGCATGTGAAAGCCTGCCACTTAAATTTCTATCAGCTAAAGCATGTGTAAAGCCTGCAAAAGAACAACAAAGTATTTTATTTAATGTGTACTTTTGAGAGAGAGAGACAGAGCATGAGCAGAGGAGGGGCAGAGAGAGAGAGGGAGTCACAGAATCCGAAGCAGGCTCCAGGCTCTGAGCTGTCAGCACAGACCCCAATGCAGGGCTCAAACTCCCATGACCTGAGCTGAAGTCGGACACTTAACTGACTGAGCCACCCAGGTGCCCGCACAAAAAAATATATATATATTGAGTGAAATTATTGGCAGGTGGCAGTGCCCGGCCTGAGGGATGGGCAGCTCATGTCCTCCCGAGGACAGCCAAGGAGAGACCAGAAGGCAGAGGTGTGGCCCCCATGCCCTCCTCCTCCGCAGGGTGAAGAAATGGAGGGGAGCCCTGCCCAGAATGCGGGTCAGCCTGGATCCCCTGCCCCTGAGGGATCCCAGCCCATGGGGTCACTACCTCTCCTCCCTGTGCCTTCAGGTGTGAGGGCAGGACAAGAGCACGTTTTCTGCAGTGTTCTGGAAAGGGTTATCAGAGCCTGCCCCGGGCTGGGTCCTCTCCAGGCACAGGGATGTTAAGCAAGCGAGCAAGGAGGGCCAAGCCTGGAGGACATCCCACATGGGGCCAGGTGTGTTCCAGTGCAGTCTGACTGGTGTGCAGAGTGAGTACAGGGGACGGAGTCCTTGGCTTGGCTTGGGAGGCTCTCAGGAAGGGGTGATATCTGAACTGCGTTTTGGAGTCAAATAGAATTTCAGCAGGCAGCTGAGGGAAGGGTTTTCCACATCCAGCAGGTGTAAAGGCACCAAAGCATCATACGCGTTCCTTCCTTGCATTCCTGCCTCTGTTCATTCTGTGGGCCCCATCTGGGTCGAGGCTGTGCCATTACCTGGCCAGGCCCGCTGGACAAAAGACTGTCATTGGGAAGCTGATGCCACTTCTTCCCAGATCCAGGGAATGAATTTGAGGGCCAGGGATGCAGTCCCCGCCCTTGTCTTAGGAGGCTGTTCCCGGTCAAGGCCTTTGTGGGTACCGTTGAACCCACCTAGTGGGCCTGGGCACGCTAGGGCTGGCTGCTTCTGAGGAGAACACAGCCTGCTAACACCTCCCGCTTCCCCCGCCCCCCGCCCCTCCGCCCCTCCATCCACTGCCCTGCTCTGAGCCTCAGGAGGTGTCTCGCTGGCCCCAGGGCAGCCCTGGTTTTCCAGCCTTGCAGGTCTCTTAATGGTACATGTTTGAGGCCACTCCAGGCTTTCTTCCTCTGACCTCTGATACCAGTCTTGAACAGGCTAGGGTTCAGGCAGGGCTAGGAGCAGCCCTTCCCCAGCCCCCTTGTGCCTATCCGCCCCTCCTCCACCTACCCATCTTTGGCGTATTCATCACATAGCTCTTAAGCACATGTCAAGTCACAGGCCCTGCCCTAGATGCCTGGGACTTGGTGGTGAACCAGAGAGACGTGCTGTTGCCTCTGTACGGCACTTGTTGGGGGCAGAGAAGCAGGCAGGGTTCCAGTCAGATGGAATGACCCAGAGAGGCTCCTCTAGACCACCTTTCCTAGAGGAGGTGGGAGGGGCCGGACAAGCCCGAGGGCAAGAGGGCAGCCAGTCCGGCTGATGACAAAGGGCAACAAGAGCTCTGGGATCCACGTCCACACCTGTGGTCACGACGTCACTGGGCCCCGTCTCTCCCTGAGCCCCTGCGAGCCCTTTGCCTCCTGCCGTCACATTACCCCGCCAAAGTTCGCGCTCACGCTTTGGATAAAACACCCCTTTATCACTCACGAGCAAATTATAAATGTTGTCTATGAAAGCCCTTTGGATGTGAAATGTCATGTAAATTAATAGGGTTTTAGAACAGGAAGGCTCCAGAGGGAGTTCTCAGCTCTGCTACTGTTATTACCTTGGGCAATAATAATAAAAATAGAAATAAAAGTTATTATTCCGCTTGCTGATGGCTTGCCACATGCTGGAGGACGGTGCTGAGCACCCAGTGCCATCATCTCCCTGAATTTCCCAGCAGGCCCTGCACGGAGGCACCGTTAGCCTCCTTGACAGCAGAGCAGAAGGGACCCGGGACGGCAGTTAGGAAACTTTTCTTGGGTCACAACCGGTGAGTGTGGGAGATGGGACTTTGCCACCTTGCTTTGATCACTCCGCACGGTTTCCTTTAAGCTCTCCGACCCCGGAGCCCTTCTTCTGTTAAATGGGGCTGGTGATGTCTTCCTGGCAGGGGGGCGGGGGTCAGGCTCATTGGGATGATCCCAGGTCCTCTAGGAAGGGCCCGGCCAGGGGAGACTTTCTGGGGTCTTGGCCGTGGAAAGTGCTACAGTGGTAGCTGCCGTTTTGCCATTGGTGTTCCGCTTACTTTCTCATCATTTAGACCAGACTCTCTCACGTATCGGCGAGGAAACAGGCGGAGGGAAGGTTCTGCCATTCGCCCTTGCGGGTTGGGCTGGGATGCAGTGGTAGGCCATACTGACTGTTAAAAATGTGAAATATTTCTGTACCTGTTGGTAAATAACAGCTGCCCTGAGCCCCCCCGGAGTGCCTCCCTCACCACCCTGGCTTTCCCCCAAGACTCCCTGACCATCCATGGTCCGCCCATCAGTGATGCCAGATGCAGCGGTGCTCTGCCACTTGATGGCAGAAAGTCTCATATCTCAGGAGACCAAAAAGTGGGGGGCGGGGGGGGGTGTCTACATTTTACATGGGGGGGCAGGCGGAGTTGAGATCACAGATGTTAGTGCTCTCACTGAGCAACCGATGGTGCCAGGATGGGGACCTGGGGTCTTCCAGCCCAAAGTCTTGGGGTGCTCAAGGCTTGAGTGTTTCCTGCCCTGGTCCAGAGAGGTGGGTGCCATCGGCGTGGGTGTTTGGAACCGTGCTGTGGCAGAGCCATTGCAAAGGCCCATATAGAATGAAGCTGGAGGCGGAGGGCGGGGGAAGGTAAACGTGGTGAGGAGGCCCATAGAGACTCCAGGCCATTTAGATTTAAATGGATCAGTGAGAGACCCTGTGGGGAGGAAGCAGGATTTTTTTGGCTCAGCATCTGAAATTTGGGGAACAAGAAGAAGTGTGAAAAGCCATCTGAATAGCCAGCTCTAGAAGGATCAATAGTGAGACCAGTGGTTTGTCCCAACACCCATTGGGGGTAGGTGGGGGAGCATCTCCTAAGCAGAAATTGCAGTGTTTACAAGGAGTGGGGGGAGAGAGAACTCTCCCTCGTGAAAGGAGAAACTCAGAATAGTTGCCGATGTGTCCTTAGAGGCCACGGTCCGGAATCCCTTCACCTGAAGATCTTGGTCTCGGTCTGAGAGAGACAGGCAGGTGTTCCTTCTGTGGGCAAGTGGGGACCCCTGGGTTATCCAGGACCACAAGCTGCTGGCACAGAGCAGCGAGGGCTGCTTTCGGCATGAACTCCCTGCGGCCATCCTTGCTCTTGAGGTCTCGCCGGAGCGTAAGCGTGATGTTGAACAGAGTGTCCTCGTACGGCCAGGAACCAGAGCACGTGGAATGTGTCAGCCACTCTGGATGCAGGCCTCTGACCAGCGCTTCTGATTGCTGCCCGCCTCTTCGAGCAGAATTTGGGGTAGCCACACCCAGGGCTTGAGCTCAGCTAGGAGGAGACCCTAAAGGGGACACAGGGGCCTGGCTGCAGACTGGATGGGTCCATGAGAGATCCCTCCCTTCTCCCTGGCAGAGTGAGCCTTTATCTAAGGCCCTGCTTATTATCGGCCAGTTTCCTCTCCTTCCCAGGGAGCTGGTTTGTGTGCAGTGTGATCCCACAGATGGAGCCCCGCCCCCCCTTTCTTGTCAGAGGCTAGTGACTGTAGGCTCCATGAGGGCAGAGAACACGTGAGTTTCGTTCACTGCTATGATCCCAGTGCTTAGAACGGTTTCCGGCATGTAGTAGGTGCTCAGTAAGTATTTACGGAGAGGGTAAGCGTCTGGAGACTGGGAGGGCTCTAACATAGCTGCCTGCAGAAGTTCAGGGTGAGTGAGGGTACTGTGGGCCCCAGCTCTCTGTTGGAGGGTAGGAGGGCCCAGGAAGAAGGATGCTGGGCCAGAGTCCCCACGTAGAGCTCTCAGCTTCCTGGCTCCCAGCAAGGAAGCAGCACCTGAAGTATGTTCTCAGTTCTCCTCCCACAGTCCTCCACCCCACACTCCAGGCTGGGAGCTTGGTTGAGACTAGGGCCCATTATCAGTCACCAAGGAGATCAGAAGCCACAAAGCTCTACGGGGGGGTGGGGAGCAGGCCTCGCCCCACTGCCGGTTCTCAGGGGCATGAGGACGGCGGGCTGTCTGCTTTGCCCGCTGAGCGCCTCTGATTTGGAAGGAATCCGCAGGCACACTACCTTTCCCTTCTGGCCGGGCGCCCCGGGTCTGTGCTTGCCTCTTCTGGGAATTTTCATGTCGTTTCCAAAGGATGCTCCCTGACTTCAGTTTTTATGCTTCCCTGAACCCTTTCATCCAAACAGAGGCTCTCTGACAACCAGACCATAAAACCTCGTAAAGGTTTGACGTGCAGCGTTCCTCCCCTTCATCCGCGTTGAAACATCTAAAGAGAAAATTAAGCGACACAGCAGTTGCATTAAAAGTTATTTGGGACTATTTTTGTGCCGCCCCCTGCCGTAGGTGCCAACGCCTTTGGGGCTCGACCCCAGAGCCTTTCACTTGCTTTAGGCCCGAGCCCAGGCCACACACCCTTCCCCTCCCTACACCCAGGCAGGCAGGCCTGGCCTTCTCATCGGCCCCTCTGCCTTCCTCTCCAGAGGGACCTTAGCCAGGTGCCAAATGACGGTCATTTTCCTGACTGAGGATGAGACCCCACACCGTCTCCAGCACCTCTGCCCCAGTAGGCGCTCCACCCCTCTCCTGGCATGGGGGGTGGGGTTGTCTCCAGGAGAATGGCACTGTCGGTGTCCTTGGGGAATGTCAGTCTCGCTCCTAAAAAGGTATGTGGAAATCAGATTCCTATTTTAAATGCCAGGAACTCGGGGTTTTGTTTTTTTCTGTTTTTCAATGGACACGTATCATAAGCTTTCTTCAAAGCAAAATTTTACAGTTTGATCATGTAAATGTGTCCCTTTGGATATCAGTTGTCCCCTCTTTTTCAGACCCTCTGTTCCGATCTGAATTCCCAGAGTCGTCCTCCTCCAAAAGTACACCAGCCACCCTTTTTCCATCCCTTTTCCACCCTCACCCCCTCGCAGCCGCCACTCTGTCTCTCTCTCTCTGCACAAAGCTCTGGATTTCCTTTAAATGAACCAGCCCTGTCACTCACCAGACAGGCCTGCCCGGGAGGTGGGGAGGGCCCTGGGCCAGTCAGATGACAGATGGTTTTCTAAACTGTTTTAGGACGTGTTTCCGACATTCTGGGTGACAATTTCTTCTTTGGGTTGCTTATTTTTGAGTGTTTGGATTCTATCAAGCAACACTGGGTTTGGCCAGGAATGTTTGAACCATCTCTAGAAAATGCTGGTGGTTGGAGGTGCAGGACATGCTGGGGAAGGGGTGGAGAGTGCTTTAAGCAAACACAGCATAGGGAAAATTCATCTCATGATGGACAATTCGGGATGGCTATGTGCATCGCAAGAGAGTGTTTCATGAAATCACAGCCTGTTGGAGCCATAAGGAAACTCCGAATTTTCTCATCTCCTCTTTCTGTGAGAGGCACAGAGGCCCACTGACTCATCCAAGGTCACAGAAATAGGGAGTGACTGTGCCAGGACCATATCGCCGGCAGTCCACACCCAGGCTGGCACCTTTTCGTACCGGGCAGGGGAGAGGATGCAAAGAAAGACATGAATTCCCTGATACCCTGTGGCCAACAACAGCGGCCCCCTTTCAGTGTTTACTAAAAGCCAAGGACACTCCAAGGCTTCCTCTAAATCAGGGATTGTCTGCCTCCCCCGTGCATCAGAAGCCCCTGGAAGCCCCTGGAAGGCTAGAGATGTGGGTCGCACCTGATTCTCCGCGTGTCGTGCAGGCTCCCGCAGCCAGGCCAGAGCCCCACTGCTCTGAATGGAGGCCCCGCGGTGGGTCTCACAAGAGAAGGTCACAAGAGTTAGATTCATTGTATTGTCAGGAGGACCTTTCCTTCCACAAGGAAGCGGAGTGATGGACTGTGCAGATGTGCACCACAATTTAACTTTTGGAGGTTTTTTTTTTTTTTTTTTTTTTTTTTTTTTAATTTTAGAGAGCGTGAGCAGGGGAGAAGGGCAGGAGAGAGAGAGAGAGAGAGAGAGAGAGAGAGAAGATCTTAAGCAGTCTCCACGCAGAGCCGGACGTGAGGCTCGACCCCACAACCCTGGGATCATGGCCTGAGCTGAAATCAAGAGTCAGATGCTCTACCGACTGAGCCACCCAGGCACCCCTCACTTTTTGAAATTTTTGAAAGCCTTTAAACGGAAGGTTCTTGCCCTTGGCTGTATACTGGGATCACCTGGGAAGCACTTAAAGGTCCACTGTCCGGGCTGTACCCCTAAACCAGATAGATCAGAATCTCCGGAGGTGGGGCCCGGGACTCAGCATTTGTTAAGGCTCCCCAGGTGGTCCAGTGGGCAACAGGGGTGAGGGTCCGCACATGAGAGAGCAGGGTCCTCTCTCCCGGTGGCTGCAGTCCGGCACCTTCCACTAGTTAATTCTGCTCCTGGCCCCCACTCCTGTGGGCATCTGAGTTAGCCACCCCTGGGGTGGAGGATCACGTGAAGAGAGGCCACTAAATGTTCAGGTGGCACTGCCTTGTGGTTGTAGTTTCCCCAGGGCAGTGACTCCCAGCCCTGGCTCTCATTCACCACTTCAGAGCATCCTTCCTGACCATCAGCAGCTGCTGTTCCACAAGAACCTTCTCTGGGGCAGACTCTGGGCTAGGTCTTAAGTGGGACATGTGACTCAGTCCCCACCCTAGAAGAATTTGTCACCCAGCGAGAGAAATGGGGCGTGCACGTAAAAATAACTGTGCTTAGGTAAGGCAGAACCCGGTAAGTGCCACAGAAGCAGTAAAAAGTCGGCGTGGCGTCACATAATTCTCAAAAAAAAGTCAGAAGTGCCGTTCGCTTCTAATTTGCCATAAAGTTTCTCACGGCTCTGAAACGTCCAGAAAAGCGTCTTGTTCACTGTCAGTGGGATGGCGACAGCTTTTACTTAGATGAGTTAGTAACCTCAGAGGTGTGTTCGCGCCAGCCCCAGGGCCACCACTTTCCAGGTTCGTCATCCTCTTACATCAGAAGACAGGTCCACGCGGGGTCGGAGGTGAGGAAACGTTACAGGCCATTCTGGTCTCCCCTCCTTGCAGTAGACACGAATTGATTACTTCGGGCCCAGAGAAGCGAAGCACCGTCCCCAAGTTACAACAGCAAGGCAAGGCCGGGGGGGCGGGTCGGAGGCATTGACACCAAGCACCGTGATCCTTCTGTTACCCCGTTAGAGGGGCCGAGGAACTCCAGACTAGCAACCTTGGGTCTTTGGGTGTGACTGTCGTTAACTAAGGCGTGGCACCTGCCCAGCCCTGAGTTCCACCATTAACATTTTACTCTTTTGTACCATCAGGAGGAACAGACCACATTCCTGATACCCAAGTTCACCCAGATGGGCCGCCTAAGCTCGCAGGCCCTGAGATTTTATCAACAAAACATTTTTCTCTTTTCTGCCTGATTCACTACTAAGAAGTGGGAAGTATTCGAGCAGGAGGGTCCCGGCTGCCCTCTTTGGCCCAGTCCTTGTTGTCAGAGCTGAACAGTAATGCATACTCTGATTTTGAACTAGGGAAGGTTAGCTCCACTGAAATGGCATTATGAAGCTGGGACAGTATGAAGAATTACAGGCGACCGTTATGGGGAAAGAATTCCAGCCTCCTGTGTGCATCTGACCATCTAACCATGTGGCTCGTCATGGAGAAAGTGGCAGAGCCCTCCGGGCGGTGGCAGGGGGGGAGGCAGTCTGCCTTAGAGGCAGGGCTGATGGCTGGACAGGCCTCAGCAACATGGCAGCTAACATTCATTTGAACTGACTCCCTGCAGGCATTCATCTGAACATTTTGTGTATGTTAATCCTGCACTGACATCATCGCCCCCTTTACAGATGGAGACATCAAGGCACAGAAGGGTTAAGCAACTTGCCCAAAGTCAAAGGTTGCCAAGAGGTTATGCTAGTAAATGGCTAAGTCAGGATTTGAATCCAAGACTTGTGCTAACCTGCTTCACAAGAAGCCTGGTTGCTCCCTTCGTGCATTGGCCAGGCAGGCTCTGCTGAGGAGGAAGCCCTCCCCACATTCCCAGCAGCAGAGAAGGAATGGTCATCTCCCATTCTGGGCGGTGAGTGGGGTGCTAGGGCAGCCATGGGCGCTCATGGACCGGGGGCTGTGCCATATCTTTGCTTGGGCCTCGGCCCCCCCAAGAAGCCTGAGCCCCGTCAGACCTGCTGCTTAATTCCCCAAGGTCTTACCCCAAGTACCCGCCACGGGAGCAGTTCTCTGCTTGACAGCCCAGAACTCCTCTCCCTTCAGAAATAAAATGAGAGGTTTCCCAGGCACGTAGGCTGCCACAGGTGACCTCTGGCTCCTCAGGGCTTTGGGGGAAATGCTGAAAACAGGATCACAAGGCAAGTCTGCGAGGCCCTGCACCCCCAGGTCTTCCAAGCCCAGCCCAGGAGAGCTCATTCCCACCCGGGTCCGTGCTAGGGCCTCCTGGTCCTCAGGCGCATCTTGCTGTCCTAGAGACAGGCTGTCCTCCACAGGGACTGCTTTAGGCCAGGGTCCCCATGCTTCTTTGGCCTCTGACAGCCCCTGGCTGGGGCAGCCCCATCCCAACACACACACACACACACACACACACACACACACCTTTTCTTAGATCTGTGTCTGCCCATCCCCCAGAAGCCCAGCCACAAGGAGAGCCCATTGTCCCCCGCTCCCTGGTAATAGCATCAGGGGCTTATCTGCCAGGTCATCTGAAGAATATATTCGGGGTGACCAGTGAGGCTGAACAGCTTAACAGGACAGGAGGGGGATGGCAGGGAGCTGGGGAAGTGGTCCGGGACAGATTCCCAAGGAGGCAGGGCTGGGTGGTGGGGCTGTGGCCCTGGGGTCCCAGGTGCCGTGTGGGGGTGGGGGTGCTGTGAGAGCTGCAGGCCTCTCCGGAGTGGGGGGCGGCCTGGGCAGCTCTCCTCCCCTGCCCCTCTTCTCACACCTGTCAGTCTGCCTACCCCGTTTGATGGTTGAGATTAAATTCCAGCCCTTAGCGGTGTCTGGTGCTCAGTCTCCAGCAGAAACCTTTATCTGAGATTAAGGATAATGGATTTCCTTTCTTGGATAAGTTTTTTTTTTTTCCTTCCTTTTTCTCTGAGACTTTTTTTTTTTTGTCAAAAATGCGCTCGACTCCAGAAAATAGACCTTTTGTTAAATGTCTTTTTATTGACTAAACTCGCCTCCCCCAGTTCTGTCCCCCGCCCTTCCCCCCACCACACCTTTTCATGCTTCCAGGGAAACCTTCCGTTTCAAGTACGGGTGAGGAGTGCAAAAGAATAACTTGACCTTCCTTCTCTCCACGGCCGGCTTCCTTCTCCTTCAGGGTCCCCCGAGTCCTGCTGTGTGCCTGCAGCCGGGGCCTGGTGTGCGGAGGTTGGGATAGGGAGAAATAACTTGACCTCTTCCTTATTTTCCCTCAGCACTTTGCGCCACCACCCACATTTCGAGAAATCTAGATCCTGCTTGGAAGAAATGGGGAGAGGACTTGGTGGGGGAGTCCCTTCGTTGGTCTCAGGTGGCAGGGGTCAGTGCCACCCTCCGTGGGCAGAGGGTGGGGGGCAGCCTCCAGGCACACATGTGGCCTTCAGGGGAGCTGGGAGACCCATTCCAGCAGCCAGGGATGACCTCGTACCTTTATTTCACCTGGATCTTTCTTTTTCCCCCCTCAACAGCCCTATTACCATATTTAAATGCAAGTATGTCTTTTTTCATTGACGTTTTGAGTAGCTTAGCCTGACCTTTTTAGACTAGCTTGTTCCCTTTTGAACTTCTTTCCTCCCCAGTAGTTCTGTGTAGCTAGGACAATAGTCTTAGAGTTTAGTGGGCTTCTAGTTCGCTGTGTTTGGGGGACGGCTCTGTTTCTTTCCTTTCTTTCCTCCCCGGCTCCCTGCCCTCCGTGGTGCATGTGTCCCCCACTCTGTCCCGTAGCGATTCCATGTCTGGAAGCTGCTGGGCTAAAGCAGAGCCGCTGTCGGGCTGTGTATTGTTTGCTGCTGGCTCTTGGCGCATCATTTAAAACCACCATCATTGGCAGTGGGTCTTGAAATCAGGCCTCCAAAAGTTGAAAAGGGGCCTCCATAAGTCTGCCTGGACGGCAGAGGGTGTTTGTTTCATGTGCGCGTGAGTGTATCTGTGTGTGTCCCCATGTGTGGCTGTGTGTGTCTGTGCTCATGGCCAAGAGAGGCCCAGGGGAGGGGCCTCACCCACCTCTTCCTTCCCCTGGGCCTTCTGCGGCCCCACTGGGTCACCTTGTCCCTTCTCACCTTTAGTCCCATTCTGGGACACCCTTGCTCCCGGGGGTGTTACTAGATTGCACACACACTTCACACGCTTGTTGGAGTTCCCGAGGAGACCCTTCACTGCTGACTTGATCGGGACACAGAGCTCAGACAGAAGAGCCGGATCGAAATCCCCATAATGTGCCTCAGGAGGTTGAAATTGAGAGACAGAGCTGCAGGGCTCGCCCCACGTAGGTCCCTGCAGCCCCCGACTCCCTCCTACAGCTGCCTTCCTGTGTACACAGTCAGCTGGGACTCCCAGCACACCTGGCCCCCTGGCCTGCTAGCGTGAGCTAGTCCAGAACTTAGCCCAGCAGGCAGGCAGAGCCTTAGGAGAGCAGCTGGGTTCAGCGACCTCCTGGCCCAGGTGCCTGTTCTGCCAAGAGGCTCGGTCCCAACCACTCCTGGAATCCCCGGGCCATGCGTGGCCCTGCTCTGGACACACCCTGGGAGACTCCCCTCGATCGGTGCGGGGGGCAGCAGGGACCCCACCCCACTCGCAAGAGAAGTTCCTCCCAATCCTCTCCAATTATTTCCGTGTTCCTTTTAGAACTGGTTTCTGGGGTGCCAAATGTGTAGGAATCAAAAACACCTAAAGGCACTGTGCCTGCCAGAAGCCCGAGAGCCACTGACCCGGGTCCCTCCTGAGAGCTGTCCCGAGGAGATCCCTTTGCACTCCCGTCTTCGGGAAGGGGGGGTGAGCGCGGCCTGTGAGCCCGGTCTGTGCAGGGCCCTTTCCGAGGTCTCTCCTTTACTCCGGCTCCTCTCTCCCTGCCAGGCTTCCCGGCAGCGGCTTACGGACCAGTGGCGGCGGCGGCCGTGGCAGCGGCAAGAGGATCAGGTAGGGAGGTGTGTGGGACAGGCGCTCCCAGGCATGCCCCAGTGTGCGGGGGAAGGTAAAGGCCCTGTTGGATCTGTGTGGCTGCGTCTGTCCACTACTGTCACCACAGCCCGGAGGGTGGGGACAGGGGGGCGCGGGCCAGGCCCTGCCACCCAGGGCAGCTCCCCGTGGGGGTCAGTCTCAGGACTGCACACCAAAGGTGGACCGTGATTCGCTCTTTGAAAAAAGACCAGTGAACTTCTTTTTGACTTTGGACGGCCCGTTCCCCTGACAGCCGGCTTCAGGGCACCTGTTGGTCATTTCCCCCCTCAGCTTTCACTGCTGCTTCACAGGGGCTCCCTTCCAGGAGCCTCTGACCCCGCCAGAGAAGCTCTAGCTTATGAGAGGGAAGCTCAGGGCCCACGGGCGTGCTCCTGGCCTCGGGGCCCCTGCTGCACCTGGCAGATGGCCTTGCTTGATTGGGCTAAAGCCCGAGTCCCGGAAGCCTGGAAGTGGGGCTGACCTCAGTGGAATGAAGCGATTTCCTGAAGCCCCCTATCGCATCCCGGACTCTCCTCGTAGCAGAGACCAGAGAGCTCCTAGACCCTACCTGCCGAGGGCAATGGGATTGTCTCTTGCATAAAATTGCCCCGGTCCTTTAGTCTCCAAGCCCAAACTTTGAGGAGGTCTTAGAGCCCCTCAAGTGAGGTGAGAACGTTTTCCCAGCAGCACGGTGGGTCAGGCTGGAGCTGGGGTGTGTCAAGGATGCCCTCTCCCCCAGATGCCCCCCCACCTTCCTAAGCACATGGGGCTTCTGCTGTGTGCTGGGCCCCCGGCAAGGCCTCCTGGCCTCCACTCCCCAGCCACTGAGAGGCCCTTGCTCCTCCTGGACTCAGTAGCCATGGTTTGCGGCCCCACCCCCATCCCCCAGCCCAACACCCCTTGGACAGGGCACTGGAGCACCCAGGGAAGCAATTATTTGACCGGGCTCTGGAGGAGGGTTGGGGGGAGGGAGGTGCTGGTGGGGTGCCAGGAAGTGGGGCGTTAAAAGCCCAGAGGGCAAATGCCAAAAACCCAAACCCTCAGTGATAAGAGAGTGGCACATGGAGGCCCTTTAGGAACATCAGTACAAATCCGTTCCATGCAAACTGGCACTGCCTCGAGCTACAAAGGATCCACTCCCCGAAATCACCCATTGGAGATTTGTTTGGAGGGGCCGGGAATTGTCTGGGGGCTGCTGAGGGTCAGTTAGCCAGAGAGCTGGGCGCCCGTCCCTAGCCTCTGCCTGCCCTAGCGGGCCTCCAGCAGCCCCACCTGCCCTCTGGCCCGTGTTCCTTGGTGCCCCCTGCCCTGGGGGCGGGGCGCGCCGCTGCCTCGCGTCTCCCTGTTCTGTTTGGTTTTTTAACTTGAGTGCTTTTTGGTATCATTACAAATGAGCCTCTGTCCTACCTGTGCCTAGTGGGGGGCGGGGGGAACCACAAAAAGAAACCTCGAGATTTTTGAGTGTTGTTGGTTGTTTTCTCCGTTCAGTTTCTTTCTTTATTATAACTTGGATTATGAAACTAAACTTTAACCCGAAATTAACCCTGCCTCTCTCCCCACCCCCATTCTCCTTGACGTCATGGCAAGTTTAAAGGGCAGCATGGGGTTCTTTGTGAGTCTGAGAGCGGTCTCCCCATGGTCTCTGCCCCCCCTGCCACCCCCACCCTCTCACGCGCCCCCCCCCACCCCCGAGAGCCAGGCAGGAGTCCCATCCATCCTCCCCCTAACTCCTAACCCCAAATTCCAGAGCCATCTCCAACCACACTTTTTTTTCCAGGATCAGTGGTGTTTTATTTGTAGCCATTTCCATCGGGAGCCAAGTCTCCCAGGGGCCATTCGAGGTCAGCCATGCTCATCGCTGCACTGTTAGTGAATTCTATTCAGGAGTGTGCTCCCAGACCACCTGCCCCACACCAGCCTAGGTTAGTGCAAGGAGTAAATCCTCAACTCCGAGGTGCCTGCCCCCAAGGGTGCAGGCTCAGCCAGGAAGATACAGGGCACCCCACAGTGCTGCCTGGGGGTCAGGGGCCTGGGGTAAGCCCCAGGGCGACGACCAGCCGGTGCCTGCTAAAGTCAGACCACCACCTGGGCTGGAAGACACCTGCCCCCGTGTAGACAGGGTGGCCCAGCCCCTCACCTCCATCCCCCCCTTTGGACCTGGAGCAGGGTTACAAGATGGGGGAAGGAGGATCTCTACCTCTCTTTCTTTCAGTGTGGTTTGGCCTGTAAGGACTGTCCCCTCCCTCCTCCTAGAAGATAATCTGGACTCCGAGCCTGGTGGGATGGCCAATTATTTACCTGTTGTAGTGGCCCTCGGTGGCATTTTGGCAGATATGGGAAAGGGGCTGCCCAGACTCTTCTGGGTTTGCGCATCAGCCTAGGCCAGCAGATGATCACGGACGGCTGACCGCCCTGTTCTACCTTCACCTGCTCCTGCAACCCTGCCCCACCCATGCCAGCTCCTTCCAGCGGGACAGGGATGCTCCTTCAGCCTCCCGAGCAAGCAGCCTCAGCTGTTGGAGGGCGTCACAAGTTCAGGCGCATTCTCTTATAGGAAGAAGCTGGCTCAGGGGGTCTGCGGAGTACCGACCTTGAGCTTGGTACTCTGCTGCCCCTGGCAGGTGGTTGGAAAAGGGTAGGAAACGAGGCCTCTGCTCCCCAGGGGCTGGCTGTCAGGCTTGGTCCAGGGATTAGGCATCCTATGGAAGGCCCTATTTTGCCTTTCATTTTGGTCTAGCTTCACAGCTTTGTTTTTTTTTTTCTTTTTTCCCTTCCATGTTATGACGTACTGGGGGAGCTTCCTGAGGCGGAAGCACCTGCTGAGGGCCGTGGGGGTGGGAAACAGCTTCGATTTTGCTCAGGTTGGCAACTCGCATCTGTCAGGGCTATGGTGTCAGGGTAGGAGGTCCGGGGGGGCCGTGAGCTCTGCACCCACCTCAGCCAACTCCTCGGGGCCAGCCTGCCCGCCTTTGCCTTAATTCGCCCTGGGTCTGAGGTGAGCAGGGCTCAGGTGACCCCCCCAGGGGAGGTCCCTGCCGACTCCTAGATAACTTCACTAGCAGTGGGTCACTTTTCTTTTACCTTCACCTGGTAGTCCGAAATGTCATCTTTCCTTGTGCTCAGTCGAGAGTTTGTTTGTTTATTTTGATCGTATTCATTCAGTTCCAATGGCCTCATCATGTCCCACCCAAACCTGAATCCACTTTGGTAAACGACCCCACCCCACCCCCTACACACACACAGGTGAGGGCAGTGGTTTGGATTTTCAGGCTATTTTATTTCTGGGTGACATTACGGGTGGGTCTGTGTATCAGCCGAAGAGCTTCTGAGCCCCCTGCCCACCCCCAGCCCATCTCCGGCCCCAGCCAGGACCCCTTACTGTACTTTATACTTGCCAGCTTTATTCCAATCTAGTAACATGAGTTCCTGACGGTGGTGGTGAGTGCGAGAGTCATGTTTCTGTTGTCTTTTCTCTTGCTTGGTTGGGGCTGCGGTGAGAGAGTGTCTCTGAGGCATACTTTCCCGCCTCTCTTACACTAGGATCTGCACACCTCCTCTCAAACACTCTTCTGAGCACGCTCAGCGGGAAGGTTTGTCCACACCTATTAATCCTCTCTCAGTGTCCAGCTTCCTGTTAGTACCAGCTGGTTTGCATGTTTTTGCTTGTTCAGATGAAACAGTTCAAGAAACAAACTCATATCCAACTCTCAAGAAATGTCTTTTTTTGTACACTTTCGTTTTCGATTTTTTTTTTTATTAGTTACAACTCCAACACACCTGTTGTCCAGTAAAACATTTCACACCTCCCCTGCCTGTTCTTAGAGTGTATGTATCTGTGGGACTGAACTAAATGCATGCACTGTAGTAGATGTCCTGGTAGCTGTAGCCGTAGTTGTAGAACATGCATTGTTGAGTTGATATTACAGGGTCCGCGACAGCCCGGCACGGCACGGCTGTCTGAAGGATAGCGTGGGGGACCAGGAAGAGAGGGGGCTCCATATTGTCAACGTTGCCAAGGGGCTCGGATCCATGTTCTCGCCATCAGCCACCACCACCTCCCCTCACACTCCCCGCTCCCCCGGCCCAGCGCTGGGTCACCACCCTCGGCTCTAGCCTTCCTGAGATCTCTGTTGATAGTGACCAACTCTCACGAAAGAGAGCAGAACCAGGATTGCAGGGAGTCTGAAAGTTCTTCCTTGTTCTTGTCTTCCTCGTATGGTTCTTGAACAGAGCAGGTCTTCTCTTATTTCTTAAGGCCTACCATCAAGGCTCCCCCGAGCCCTTTTCTCCGTTGAGTCCTTTGCCAGCTCACATCCGGCCCTTCAAGGAGACGGGTCCGTGTGGCAGTCCTGTCTGTGCAGTCTAGTCCCCAGGGTGGAGGGAAAGTGAGACGTTGCGGGGAAAGGGATTGAGATCTTAAGATGCTCGGTCTGCAGACAGGAAATGCACTGAGTCCTAGTGAAGGTTAGCGTTTCTTCTCACTGTGGGTGAAGATAAGGGAGAAGCCTTTACCTGAGGTCTCCAGGGGGCAGGGTGGGGGCAAGTAGGGTCAGAGTGGCAACATTCCTAGTATAGAGACTACTGGCACAGCTTCGTGGGGAGGAGGAAGGGAGGGGACAGGTGGGAAGGGGACCCTGTGACGTTTAAAGAGGAGACCACAGTTTCCCTCCATCTTCCCAGAAGACTTCGCAGTCCTGCAGCCTCTGCGGAGGCTCAGGGACGTGTGCGGTCAGTGTCTCTGGACACACCATCTCCCCTACATTTGTGATGACGCACTGTAAGGGAGTGCCAGAGGTCTCTTAGAGCTTTGGGAGATGGCCCTAATCTTTACAAGTTGCTGGCACATGAAGTCACAGCTGCCACCTGGGACCTGCTCTTTAAGTCGGGCCAGTCGGTGGCTCTGAACTAATGCCACGGGAAGACGCCGGTGGAATCTGAACCTTCAGGGCAGAAGTTATCTGTTATGGGAGACTGAAGCCCAGGAAGTCACAGAGTTCATGAAGTTCCCGAAAGAGTGCGAGGTGACAGAGTAGAATGGCAGCTGAACAGAGAGGAGTGGCGCCGTGGAAGTCCGTGGCACCGTCAGCACGAACAAGGATTGCCTGCGAGCAGGCCAGTCAGTCACGGGACGGAACGAGGCCTGGGAAGGCAAATCTGGGAAGAGCTGTTCTGCAGGGGGTGGTGGGGCAGAAGGCAGAGAGAACAAAAATCCCCCTTAGTGGCCTAAATCCTAAGTCTGGCTCTGCCAGGAAGACGGCTTCGCTAGCCTGTGACCAGACATCCTAAGAGTTTCAGTTCCAGTAGGCAAAGTGAACAAAAGCAAAATTCAAGTCAAGACATAGAAGAACTAGTTGAACTTGAACCATAGAGAAAATGCTTTGGGGAGGAGGGTAGGTGCAGGTGCTCATGAAGCAGGCTTGCCTGTCCCACCCCTCCCGGGGTATTTTCCATTTCCCCGTGGCAGCCTTCGCCTTATTTGTGTTCGGGGCTGAGGGGCGTGAACGGTAGCGGCCCACACACACTCTTCCGGCCGCTGGAGGGAGCCGGGAATCGTTTGTGTCATTTGTGTCTTAAGCTTTAGGGTTCCCAGGTGTTGCTTTCAACAAGCAACGCGTTCGTTGAAGGTTTGCTCCGCGGCTGGCAGGAAGGAATATAAAGGCAGATAACATTTCTTGCCTGCAGTGGTTTGAGAATCTAGATCCCTCCTGCTGAGAGTCCTTATTTCCCACGATGCATTACTTCTCATCAGCTTCATTTAAAAAAGGAAAGTGGATCAATGTGCTGCCTCCATTTCTGAGGTCGGCTTTCCTGCGCTTCCATCAGCAGGATCCAGTGTCCGGGAAAGGGGGCTGCAGGGCAATCATCTCTTCTTTCCCACCCAGCCTCCCTTGTGCTAGCGGCAAGCATCCTCTGGGGCCTCAAGATGGCCAAAGCTGGGGGTAGGGTCCTGGGGACGCTCTCTCGCTGGGATAGAGCCACATCTGCGTCCATGGAATAGAGCCAGCACACTGGCCCAGAAGGAGAGCAAATCCGTGACCTGTTATGACCAGCTGCTGCAACCAGCCAGACTTACCCAAAAGACCCTGCCCGAACACATGCCTCCCAGTCCATGGCCTTGCGTTCTGGGCATGGGCACCTTGTTTCTCAGTTTGTCATTAAAATCTTCATTCCTGGGAGAGCCGGGTCTTTCACCAGAAAGAGTCCAGCATTGGATTTCAGTAACCCCAGTGAATTTATAATAATGTGCTGAGCTGCCCGCTGCTGACCTCAGCTTCATTCATTTTCCGAGGGCTTTGGGACCAACCCTGTTGAGGATAAAATACATCAGCTGTAATCAATAATTTTGTAATAGAAACACCATGCACTTGATAAATCAACTCTAGTGCAATTAGTGACTAGCCTTGAAGCCCAGACCTGAGTATAAGTTAATCCTGAAGTGAATGGAGTGGGGGAATGTTAATGGTCTTTTAAATCAGTGGAATCATTTTCAGAGGGTGACACATCCGTGCCTGTCCCCTGAGCTGGTTGGCCCTCTCTCTCATGCTGGCTCGGGAGCCCAGGCCCTGCTGTGTGCAGGAAGGGTCGAATGTGTGACAGGGCCCTTGAAGGCTCCATAAGAGCGTGTAAAGCACACTGGAGATGGGCAGAGGGACCCCTTATTTGCCCCCTGGGCTGGGTGGGGCCACTGCAGGGTGTGAGGAGCCCCAAAAGCTGCTGACCCCATATGTTGGTGAGAATCCTCAAAAGAACACAGGCGAGGGTGCATCGTGGTCCCTTATGTTTCTGCAGAGGTTCGACTGCCGTGACCACAGCTAGCCCATGAGACAGGCAGGAAGGCAGAAGGTTTGGGCCTGGCTTTACATGTTTGTTTTTAAAAGAAAGCTGATGTGCAGATTGGCTGTGTGACTTACCCAAAGTCACACAGCTAGTCATCTGGAGAGCAAGGCTTTGGTCAAGGGTGAAGAACCCTGAACTTCACCTCCTTTAAGGAGCCCTGCAGAAAAACCATGTTTGTTTCTGAAGAACTCACCTGCTGCCCAGATGTCCCCGACATTCAGGACGTGCTGGGAGAGCCCAGCAGCCTTGGAACCGGCGCTGTGTCCTCTGAGGACTCAGGCCCCAGTACCTCACAGTCTCACCTTTTCAGGTATAGATTGCTGAACTGGGCCCAGGGCACATCTGCCACGGAGTCAAATTCAGCAGATATTTATTAAGTGTGTAACAACAGTAATTATTATTACACGTGGCAGGCACTGTCCTCGGCCTTGAGTCGGGGGGCTTTGGGGCATATCAGAAAACCCAACTCAGCCTGGTTAAATGTTATAGGGACTTTACCAGCTAACATTCTGGAAGATCCATGGAAGAGTGGGCTTCATGTGTAGACTGCTCCGGGGAGTCGGCACTTCTCTTAGCTCGGTCCTCCTTTTGGCTTCAATATTGTCTTTATGTTGGCTTTCCTGTGGTGCCAAACGGCTACAACAGTTTCCTGCTTCATACCAACCAGTCTAGAAGAAGAGGGGGTCAGATGGTCCCAAATTCTAGCAGACCCCAGAGCTTTGTGCCGTTTGACTAACGCCTGGCTGGTGAGAGCCAATCGCTGAGAGTGGGATCCATACCCCCACCCTCAAACTGAGGAGCCCAAGAAGGATGGATTTCCAAAGGACAGTCTGGGTGCGGATAAAGGTAAGGTAAGGTAAAGGGTAAGGGAGCGTGTGGCTGGGTAGTCAAGCATGAAGCCCACCACAGCCGTGGAATCTCCTAGATGAAGGCAGAGCACAGTCTCTGCCCTCGGGTATCTCCCAGCCTCGTGTGGAGGCTAACAGGTACTTATAATATGATGCCATAAGTCCGGCAACAGAAGGGGCACAGAGGAGGAAGTGATTGGCTTTGGGAAGTCAGGGAAGGTTTCACAGGGGAGTGAGTGTCTCCACTTTGAAAGGACAAACAGGAGCTCCCCAAGAGCCAGGGGAACAGCATGTGCAAAGCCACCAGAGCCCAGAACAGTAGAGTAAATCTGAAGCCCCGCAAACGGTTCACTCTGGCTGGAGAATAAAATGCAGCGGGGTGGGGATGGGGCATGGGAAGCAGCCGCCGATAAAGCCGGAGGGCTGGCATAGCCAGAGCAGAGGGCCTTTGGTGACATGTTAAAGAGCCTGGATTCACACACCGGGGAGCCTCGGAGAGGCCTGAACCAAGGAAGTGACATCAGATCTGGATGTCAGACAAGCCTTGACAGCAGGCTAGATTAGATTTGAGACTAAAAAAGCAGGAGGACGAGTGACAGATCATGGAGAGTAAACGCTCCATGAATGTTCATGTTATCACTGCCCAGTAAAAGAGAGGCTTCGGGTCTTTTGCTCTTACCCATTAGCTGATTAACTCTGGGCTCAGCATCACACTGGGGTCTGGGGTGGGATGCAGAATTTCAGGGCAGGTCCTTGCCTTCAACAAGCTCCCAGTCTTTGGGGGCGGACACAGCACACAGTTGTTACAAGAGCTGGTCTTCAGTGAGCCTACGTTCCCGCCTGATCGGAGAGCACTCAGCAGGCAGGGAAGCTCAGATAGGAGGCAAGACTCAAAGTAGACACTGAAGGGTGTGGAGTGAGAGGTAAGAGGACATTTCAGGTGGGAGAACTTGGATAAAAGGTCATGATGAGCATGGGATAAGCAGCCAGTTCCCCGGGGGACAGTGGCAGGCTGCCTGATGGGCAGTGGGGGTACAGGCTTGCTGAAGTAGAGGCAGGCTAGATTCTGGGAGACCTTGAAACCCAGATTGATACAGTCCTACTGGTGGGAGAGAGAGGTTCATACGCTTTATGGCGGTGGAACTTGGTAAGGACAGAACCAGCTAAGGAAGATCAGCCTGGCAGCGGTCCCACAGAACACAGCTCGACCCCTCCCTAATCCCCCTGGCTGGGGCTGGGTTTGTGATCTGGAGCCAGGTTAGGGGAGCAAGGCAGACACGGCGGGGAGAGGGGGGAGCATTTGGTCACAGTACTCCGCCTTAGTTTCCTGTGACTCTTCTTTGCTTCTGCCAACAAGTTATTATTCATTCCCTGCTTGGGACTGTTGGTTCCCACTCCTGTGCCCTCATGGCAGCCTCTGTCTGTCCTTATCTCTGCTCCCTCCATTACAATTGGCTCAGACTGCCAGGAAGCCACACCTGATTAACCCTAGCTGGGGTGCCCCTCCTCAACACATTACTGTGTCCTCAGCCTTCTTCCTGATTGGTGAGGTCTTCTGGATGAAAGCCGGGATTCTGACTCTATGGAACATGTTTTGCATGTATCCCAGAGTGGTGCCTGCCTTCTCCAACAATATAAACCATCAGTTTATATTTGCCTCCAGGAGACAAAGTCAGCCTCATTCTTAGTGTAGATGAGTAATTATTATGCAGTCGGAGAAAGCAGAAAATAAAGGGGCCCTTTGTTCCTGGATGCTTATTAATATTAATAAAAAGGTCTCCCCTTGCCAGCTTGGGATCCTGCAGCACAGGAGGTGGGCAAATAATGCTTTTGAACAGCTATGATTGGCTGTTGGAATTAGATCTGTCAGGATGAGAGAGCCACAATGCAATCCACTCTGTGGCATGGATAGGAGGGTTCCAGCCAGCATCTCAACGTTCACCCCCATCTGGAGGTCCCTTAAGGGAGGGATATGTTCCAGGTGATTGATAGACTGCTAGAGTCACTTCCCAGCCAAGTTTAATACGAGATGCTAAAGAACATGTTAATAATAACTCCTGCATGAGTGAGCCAAGCACGGGGCTAGGCCCACCTGCCCTACCCCCATTTCATTCTCATAATCCTATGAAGAGGGCACTATCATTCTCATTCCCATTTTGAACATCTTAACACTGGCTTAGACAGCTTGTAGAGGTGGTGGAGACAGGTTTGGAACCTGGGTCTGTCTCATCACATCTGTGCTCTCAACCATGTCAGCAGATGCCCCGTCGCCCCAGCCCCTTGGATTCCTGAGTGGAGGTCCGCATTCTTAACACATACTCAACGGAAAACCGCCGCTGCCCATCAACTTAATTCTCCGTATCCTTGCGGGGAGAGAGAACCCAAGCCCGTTTATAAGAGGCCTCAGGAAACATTATATGCACATATAATGCATATATGCCGCAGCTTCTGCTGTTGCAGACTTAAGGTCATGGTTTTGTCTGGCTTTGGCTGACATTTCTGATCTGGCTTCCAAGTCCCTGCATCCTTTTCAGACCACAGGCAGACAAAGGAGGCCCAGAGGAGGCGTGGTCGGGTAAGAGGGAGCCAGCCTGAAGGTAATTGTTATTATTTGAAAGGAGACTTTAGCTAAAACAAGCCTGAAGGAAGTTAGCCACTGCCCAAAAGAAACTAGGCGATGGAGCAAGGGAGGGCCTCTTTGAGCCAGACAGACCTTCTCCCGTTCTCTTTCTCCGGAGGGATGAGTCAACAGCCCTTCCTGTGAGCGGTGAGGGCTGAATCTGGAAGGTCGCTGGGAAGCCGACGATTGGCCGACCAGTTGCTGGGGCTTTGCTTTGGGCCAATGCTGTGGAGGGGCGGGGCCTGAGGCGGGAGCAGCAGGATCCTTGGCCAATCGTCCTGCAGTGAGGCTGGGCTCCCGGTACTATGGCAACCGCGAGCAGGGGCTCATTTGTTTTGTAGATGAGTAATTACTACGCAATTAGAGAAAGCTAAAAATAAAGGGGCCCTTTGTTCCTGGTTACTTATTAATATTAATAAAACGGTCTGTCCAGGTCTGTGGTAAGCAATCAGTGCAAACCTGTGTGCCTGTGGTAGAGCACTGTGGGAGGCAAAGGCTGCCCAGCCCCACTCTCCGTTCTCTTTCTGGAAGTTATTTCTGACTGCAACCTGCAGCGGGTTGGCTTTCCGGGCCTTGGGGGAAAGAGAGGCTGTCTTACAGACACGCTCAGGATACCCCGGAGTCAGGGGTCAGTTAGGCACTGACCCAGGGAAAGGTCTGGCAATGTCAACCCACTCCCAGGGAAGAAGACTAGAAACACAGTAGCAAAACCAGGAGAGGTGGAGGGATGTTGGAGGATCCGGTTTTGCTGTGTATCCTTGCACACATTGTTTGACTTTTCTGGGTCTAGATTGTTTATCCCCAGGTGCATGAAATAAACCTCCCACTGAGGCAGCCCTGAGATTTCAGTGTCTCCCAGATCACCTGACTTGAAGAGAAACAAGTCAGGCTTGGATATAACTTGCTGGAGGGTTACATCGTGTCCAGGGACTGGCCCCACAGCAGTCTGTGCTCTGGCCTTGGGGACAGAAACAGTTCAGAGGCTTCCCTTTTATCCCTTCACCTTCCCAGGATACCGGGTTGCCTTGTGGATCGATCAGGTAAGGATGATAATTGTTTTTTAAGAGGTTCAGAGCGTGGAATGGGATCTTGGTTCTGGTCTAGCTTCGATAGGCTAGGTGATTTTGGGGCAAAGAGTTTCAGACTAGAGGGTGATTGAGGACCTTTCAACTCTGTAGCACTATATTGCTACAGTTTCCAAAGCTCTCGGATCCCTTGTCATGGGGAGGTGACAGTGACAGTGCCTTAAGAGCTGAGAAGAGTGACTGGAGAGAAAGCCAGGGGCTTCCAGGTGATGAGAATGCATTTGAAAACAGCACTGCATTTTTTTTTTTTCATGCGTGAAGACCTGAAGTGAGAGGGACAGAAATATTTCCAGAATTGTGTATCACTGAAAAAATCTGTTGTCAGATTTCCATCCTTGGGCGTGGTTGGTTAAACTCTTAAGTCTTGGCTGTCCGGATGGCATTTATTAATAAAGGTGAACCTGTTAACAGCTACGGTCGGTGAGCAAATCTAAGACTGGGGCACAGTGGCTCTTGAACTTTGCTGCATGTTAGAATCACCTGGAGAATTTTTGAAAGTCCTGGGGTCCAGGCCACACTGCAGACCCATTAAATCAGAAGCTACCACCGTCGACCCCAGGCCTCAGTGGCCATTAAAGCTCCCTTGGTCAAGTCCAATGTATAACCGTGGACTCAAGTACCAGCAGGTTCTTGCCAGATGTAGAGTCTCACACCATCTCTGTGACTTTATTCTCAGCATCCATACCTCAGAAATGGATACAAAGAGCCACGCCAGGCAGCTCCCCCCCACCTCCTCTAATGACCAGGAGAGCTGGTCTGGATCCTCAGCCTGCATGCAGCCTTAGAGCCCGGGGCCGACCTGCCTGGCACTGGTCCTCCCAACAGGGCCAGGAAGTCCATCCCTCCACGGCAGGCTGAAGGGGTCTTCATCCGAAACACATTCTAGGACAGGCCAGTCCTGGCTGAGATTAAGAGCGTGTCCATATAGAACCAAGGGCCCGGAGCAGCCATAAACACGGAAGCAGCCGCCCTCCTTGACTGTCTGATGAATGGGGGCCTTTTGCTAAGGTCGGAGTTTGTTTGTTATTAAAGACCTAATTAGAAACATGAGAGGGAGCTGAATGGCTCCGTGCTTGGCTAATTAGTGACATGTATGCACCCGCTTTGAACTTCAAGGACACAGAGCTATTAGCGCTTACATCAAAAATGGATTAAACTCCTGTGCCTTTATAATCATTAAAGACAGGCTGCTCCAGTGGAAAGCCTTTTGTATAGGTCCTCAAGGGGCTGCCCTTTGGGCATCCTCTCCACCCTACCCCCTGGTTGTGGAGCCCCGGGCAGTAAATACTGATGGTCCTGGGGCAGTCCAGCTCCCCACAGGACTGCCCTCAGCAGAGTTCCGTGGTCTTCCTGGGACTGAGACGACCAGCCCTCTGGTGACCCATTCTGCAGCAATACTGCCTGCCTGCTCTGTGCCCAGCCTGTTCTGCAGTGTGGCCCAGAGGAGGGTGGTCTAGTCCTCGGGGAGAGAGGCAGTCCCCTACCTCACGCGGTGGGCACGGCCCAACCCCAGGCAGCCCCTAGTCTGATGGGGGAGACACTGCCACCAGGGAGCTTCCCATTTGGAAAGAGCAACAGAGCCCACACTCTTCAGGAGCTGGAGCTCCAGCATGGGAGGTCTGGAGCCTTGTCCCTACAGCCTGTCTGAAGCAAAGAAAGATCCAAATAAACACAAGATGTCTTAGACTACAGGGAAGGGCAGCTGAGCAGCAGATTCTGTTTGAAGTGCTGCCGGGAGTTGCCTGGATGTCCAAATTCGAGCTTGTGTTTAGTCCGGTCAGAGACGCTTTGGAGACACGTTCCCTCACTGCTCCAGCCCTCGGTTTCCTCATCTGTAGCCCAGGCTAACAGGACCGATCTTAGAAGTTGTTAGGAGCATGAAAAACGATGGTGCTAAGCATCTACCAGTGTACCTGGCACACAGATGCTCAGTAAATATTAGCTCCCTTTCCAGCCTCACAGAAGCCACAGCTTCTAGAACTGTGTGCCTCATGCCTCCAGACCCTATTGTGCCAATAGGATGAGGTTTTCCCCTGCTGCACCCTCCCCAACTGGGCCAGGGTGTTATCAAATTCTTCCCAAGCTTTCATCATGACTAAGGATGCTACAAGTGTAGTTCTGGCCTTGGATTTCTGGGGCCTCGCGCAGAGGGCGAACACTGAGCCTGCGGTGAATGGAATCACTTACAAGAGACAAGCTAGGACCCGACGCCTCTGGCTGAGGGCAGGCAGGCTGGGAATTAGTGAGTGAGCACACACGGCCCAGCAGCACGGAGGGTGGCTGGGGTCACGTGGGGAGAAGCCAGACCGGTTTGTCTTTTGACAAGATAGAGCTGGATGCAGTCCCCAGCTCAAAACAAAAGCAAGGGACATTCTCAGGATTAAACTAGGAGACGCTTGGAGCAAGCCGACTGTTGGGGAGAGAGACAGAGATGTGACAGAGATGGAGAGGGAGTCCTTCCTGGCACCATACTCCCTGTCTTTGTTTCCTTTCAGTGCTCAGGTCAGGGACGGTTGGGTGGGAAGCAGGGGCCAGCCAAGTGGCCCGTGGAGGCCGCGGCCTGTCTTCCCGGGGCCGTGTGCGCAGCGGCTGGCAGGCTCGGTGCCGTGTTTCATGGGTGCCGGTGATTTCTGGACCGTCTCCCCATCTTGCCTCTTGCAAGTTCTAACCCATGTGGGCCTGGAGTCTGAACCAGTTAATTTAAAGAAGAGGCAGCAGGATGTGAGTGTTAAAACCGCTTGCTTCAGCCAAGCCATAAATGTCTGTCTCTCAGGTTGATTTCCCCTGTTTTCCGAGGTGCTTTCGAGGTTCAGGGCCAAGGCACTGTTGTTGAATCAGCCATTTGCTGTGGAGAGAGATCACGAACCACACCTTGCATCTGAGACCAGAATCCTGATCTGGGACAGCTAGCTGAGGTCCCATCAGTGGGGAAGCCATTGCAGAGCAAGCCCCGGGCAAGCCCGAGACCCGTGGCGTGGCCTTTCCTTTCCTGACAGCCCTCTCCCCTTTCTTCCTTAGACACATGCAAACAAGGTCTATCCCTCAGAACCCTTAGGGTCTGGGAGAAACGGGAACCTGACAGTGACTCCATTTGCCCTCATGACAAAGCCTGGTTTCTTGGGCTACCAGAAGGCCCACTCAAGGCTACTCCATGCCCAGAATTTACACCATGAGCAGATGGCAATAAACCACTAACCCCTCTCCTACCCTCCCCCACCCTCCCAACCAACCCTGGCCTGGTCCTTTGTGAGGAGGAGACACATCCATAGACCCAAATCAGGGCTGGTAATAAGAGCATCGAGATAGAGAGTGAATGAGCTATTCTCTGTCAAGATTGTATCTCAACATAAAGTACATAGTTTTAGCCACAAAGCTCTCAGATGGGTTCATTCTGGGTGATCTGATTGGTAGAATCCATCTCCAGGTTCACGACTAGCACATGACGTGAGGGCTTCAGAGCCAGCCAAGGAGTGAAGTTATCTCTTCAAGAGGGGTGTGCTTTGACCTGAAGCCTAGACCATTCTGCGTAATGTATCGGTCCCAAGTCCTCGGTTCTCCCATCCGTCTGTTCCCTCCTTGAGCTATGCCAGTGTTAACCGGCAGACCTCAGCATCCACCTGGTCTGAAGCAGGTTCACTATTGAGAGCTCAAGCAGAAACAGCAATCTTCTAAGCCTGTGGCACTGCTGTAACCGACATTTGGAGTATTTGTGACACTGACTTTCCTGTCAGCCCCGGTGGATGAGCAGACACTCTCCATGGGTCCTGTGTGGTATTTAAGATGAGCCAGGCATCTCTGGATATGTCCAGACTTGCTGCTATCAGGCTGAGTTAGTACCTCCCGGTAATATATTTGTTTGTATATTGAGCCAGGGAAAAGGAAACATCATCACGTTACTCTCTTAATCCTCCCCTAGTTTTAAAGTGTTTTTTCTCCTTCCCTTCTGAAATAGCTTGAATTTTAGCAGAGCATAAACACAGACACACACACACACACACACACACACACACACACACACATATATATATATATAGTATATTAAATTGATTATCCCTGCATCTGGGTCCCTGAACTGACTTGATTCTAATTTACTGTGTCATACAGTTTTCCCAGGTTGGATGTAATTGCTGGTCCCCTCTATCTATCTCTCCCACCTTTAGGCTAAGCTCTAGAAGGCAAGTCTAAGCCAGGATCCCTGGGACATAGTGGCCCGGCAGACTGCTGGACTGTAATCCCCCCTTGCTCTGCTGGAGACATGCCGTAATAACTCACAGCTGAGTATTTCTCCTTCCGTTAGCAGGAACAGGATTATCTTTTCATGCGGACCTTCCCTGTTTGACCATCGGCATTAATTTATAGCAGGCACTACTTCTGCGGGGCGCAGAGACTTCGAAGTGGGGTCCTCAACTCTGTTCCCAGGAAGGCCTTGGCTGCCCAGCTGCCATTCTTCAGAGCCCACGAGCAAGGAGTGGCTGGCTGTTAAGAGGGACCCATGAAGGTCTCCACTGTTGACAGCCAGTTGGTACTATGGACCCGGCATCACCGAGCACCCAGTGTTGTAGGGGAAGAGAGGCAGGTCTCTCTTCTTCTGGAGAACATAGGGCCCCGTGAGAACCCTGAGGGCATCCCCACCTGTTCACATACCCCGCCTTAAGGAGTCCCTCACTAACGTGGGAGACAGTCCCTGCTGCTATGGAGTTTTTAATGGAGGCAGATAGAAGCACGATACGGACGAGGTGAAGGGAGAGGGGAGAGCTGGAGGGGCAACGACCTCGACCTCTTCTCCGGCATCCGCCTGGCAACGCAGCCCCTCCACACATTCCTTTTTCAGTTTCTTTACATTCTTTAAAACAAGAAAAACCCCTAAAACTCAGTGTAATGAATGAACACAGCCCTGCCCTCAAAGAATATCACAGGGGCTTCTGTCCCCAGCCTTCCATTCTGTCAGGAGCTGGGGGTTGGGAACGAGAGCCGTGAAACTCCCTTCTCCTTGGCCCTGAAATGTATAGTGTCATGAGTTCTGTTTCGGCAGCATGCTGCCTTCTGAACTGGACTAGGTGAGGACGGGCCCACCATTGCATTCATCTGGCCCTAAGCAGCACGTGCTCTGGAAATGTGCCAGGGGCCACCAGGGCCTCCCCCCTGAGATGAAACCTGGCAGCAGCAGATAATTTGCAAGGCAGATGATTGAAAATGTCTTGAGGGCTGGCCCTGCCCTTGGGCAAAATGTGAGACCCACTAAACCAGAACGTAGGTCTAACATGGGGACTTGGGGGGGGGGGGGGCGGGGGGGGCGGGCCTGGCTTATCCCGGATATGTGGGCTGAGCTCATCTAGAAAAGATTTTGTCAACAGTTCCTTCCTCTGGATCAGTAATAATCCAATTTTCAGGCCTTGGAGCCAGACAGAGATGCCCTCCCAGGGGCTCCCCCCTCATAGTTCTGGGCTCTTGCTTTCTGCCTCCGGTCCAGTGGCATCGCTTAGAAATCATGCGGATGGCTGGACTTCCATACTTTTCCTAGACCTACAAGGAGGCTGCTCTGATTCTCACTCCTACGACTTCCCCACCCCCAGTGACTAATTGCACTCTCAACCCAACCCCTTCTGACCACAGTTGGCCAGAGCCACATGCAGACTGTGTGCGCGCTGGAAGGCAGGCATCTCCCTGGGCTTGCTTTAAAAGCCTGACGTACCCATGAGCTTTGCGTCCAGCCCCTACAGGTGAGGATCTAAGCCTGCAGGATGGACCTTTGCTAAGGTCTCTGGAATAAGAATCCCTGGCATTTCCTGGGTCAGCCATCAAGGTGTTTTATTCCCTTGATAGGCAAGAAGTTCCTCCTTTTATCCAAGTCCAACTTTAAGCTTTAAGTCAAATGTGTTACCTCTTGCTGGCCTCAGTGAGATTCCACATCCTTGCTTCTCGCCGCCCCCCCCCCCCCCACACCGGACCCTTGTCTCAGAGTCCTTTCATCAGGTCCAATGTAGATGAACTGGACCCTGTTGTAAATCACTTCCTGATTTGTATGGCCAGTGAATTGTATTTTCCTATATCAGATTTTCCTAAATTTGCCTATGGTACCTGCCTTATTGGGCTCTGCATACACAACCATTTTAAAAATAGTTTGTTTTCAACTTGACCAATTGCAAACCATTTTCTTTCTCATCTCAGCCCACTGAGAGGCAGACTAAGGCAGGCGGCACTCACACGGTACAGATGGGGACTCAGGCCCGTGAGGTGTTTACCCCGAGGCATACAGCCCTAAGGTCAGGGCCAGGGTCACACTCAGGTCTTCTGACTCCAAGTCCAGTGCTCCTTTACACCACAGCTGCCTCCCTGAGCATACGGGCTGCCTGGACCCGGAAAGCCCAGAGGATGCTGGGACTGGGGGTGAAGGGTGAGGGGTGAGGAAGAACCTGTCTGGGATTAAACTGCTGCTGTGGATTCTGCCCAGAGCAGCTGATGGAGAAGTAGCCCTGCTCCCCACAGTGAGCCCCCAAACTGCCAGCCCGGTGCAGGGCTCGCCCCATGCCACTTAATACTTATAGCTCCTGCTGCAAAAATGCCTAGGTGTTTGCAAGACAGTGTCCTCTCCTGGGATAGGAGGCATAATGTCCCAATTCATAAAACTCAGCAGTGTTTATTCAGCAGCACATACTGAGACCCCTCCCTCCCGACACACACGGACACACACGCCCCCATAGCTGAGCAGTAGATGGGGTACCCTTGCCCATTGAGAGCGATGTCCCATCCCCTCTTCCTGACCCAGCCTGGCTTGTGGGACTGTTTCTGGCCTCTCAAAATGAGGCTCAGCGTCTGAGCAAAGGCTCCCTCCACCAAGATACTTCATTGAGCATTGCCTGAAGGCTGATTGCCATAGGATGCACCCTCAGGTCAGGGACTCAGCGTCTTGCTTTCTCCGCCTGCCTCTCCTCTCAGGTCACAGCTCAGAGGGAGAGACGTCCTCACATGACTCCCCTTCCTATGTAGCCAGCCAGTGATCAGTATGAACGTCCCAAAAGAAGAACCCTATTTTGTCCCTAATGCCTTCCCAGGTGCAGCTGCTGGCAGGTCTGAGTGCAAAGTGGCACTCCCCACTCCCTCCTGAGCAGGCAGTGCCGTTTGCTTGCTAGGAGCCTGCCCAGAGATGCACGGGTGTCCGGATGGCTTGTTTGGGGACTTTAACCTGCTCTCTGGAGCCTGGTTCTTCTGCCTACAGAGAGATAAGGAGGGATTGTTGGCCGCACAGCACAGAGGTGTGGCTCCTCCACCGCTCCCCCCCCCCGCCCCCCCAGCCCAGAAGCCTAGAGAACGGGAACAGGCCCAGAACTGGGTGCTTACTGCCTGCCAGCTGCGCCCTCTGGCGGGGACCCACAGACCGATCTCTCACCCCTGGCTGGGAGGAGAGCCGCAAGGTGACTTTGAGCAGGGATCGGGCGCTATGAGGATATGGGAGTTGAAGTTTAGAGCTGCATTCTAATAGGGTGCCTTCTTCACAGTGTCATTCGCTGGCAGGTGACTGAGCGGGGAGGGGTGTTGTTGGCTAAGAGGAGCTGTGTATTGTGAAATCCCTTCAGGCCAGCTGGTGAGCTATTGTCCCCCTGGGCACACAGGACTGGGAGAGGTAGCGGGATGGGCGGTTACCACTAGCCCTCGTCTTCTAAGCGCACGGAGGAGGCTGTTTCTGGACAGCATCCTTCCATGGGCATGCTACTTCCTGTCTCCGAGGCTGCTTCTGCTGGTTGGATTAGTCTCTGGGTGGCTCTCCCTGATGGAGAGGTACGAGACCAAAACCCCCCTTCTCCTCAGCCCCTAGGTAGGTGGTCCTGCCCACAGTCTTCCTACATCTGCCTCTGGCCAGAGAAGTAAGAAGCCAAAAAATCTTTCCATCTTTCACTGCGGGCCCCCTCCCCTAGCCTCTCTTTACCCCGAGACAGAATTAGCTTGTTATTTTACATAGCAAGGGTCAGCTGCCTGGGTAAACCAGGAGTCCACTGTCTGAGCTCTCCATTTTCCTTAGCCCAGAGGGAAAAAAAAGTGTTAGACCAAGATAATACCGCCTTTAAATATCTGGGTTTGATATTTGCCTCCATGGGTGAGAAAGGCCAAATGTTATCTGCAAGTTTAAACTTATGTATTAAAAATTCCTGTCCCCTTTGTCTGTGGGTGCGTTCTCAAATCAGCCATTCACTTACTCTAAGCCTCCGTGATTTTTTTCTCTTCAACCTGTTTTCTCCATTGGCCAGTTTACCCATTTCTCTGCTCCAGCTTCCAAGGGGCCTCAGGGCACCTGGAGCTATCAGTTTCCCTTTTCTCCGCTCAGTCAGGAGCCAGACGCGGCTGGTTGCATCTCCTTTGTATCTTCGTGCCCCATCTCGGTCTCCAGCCAGCCTGGCTTGGGCGTGTGGTCAGTCTCTTCCCATCTCTGGGGCAAGGCCGCGGCCCAGGTGGGGCTGCAGAGGTTGAAGGCAGCTGGTCATGGGGCAGAGAGGGAAATGCCAGGGGAAGCAAGGGGAGAAGATCGTAGTGAGAAGCAGCCCCTTGGAACCAAAGTCGTGGAAATGTGTCCAGTCCAGATCGTCTGGTTCTTCCACCTGGGTGAGCTGTAGCCCAGAACTGGCTGGCCCCAGACTCACCTTCAGTTTTCAAAATCAATGAGAACTTATTCTTGGCGATTTGAAAAAAAAGGTTCCCCCCCCCCCCCGTTTTGGAAAGAAAAAGTTTAAGCTACTAAGGGGAAATGAAAAATGAGACAAAATTAACCTGGTTGACAGGCCCTCACTGAAGGAATGATGGAATTGGGGTTGGGGGGCGGGGCTGAAGATCGGGGCCCAGTAGTGTCTCCTCCCGCGGCCCCTCCTCACCACCACGGTCAGGATCTATGGCTGTGAAGTCTCTCCGTAGCACAGGGGCATTCCTAGCTCTTGGTCTCAGTCTGAGTTTATATGAGGATAACGAACAAAGCAGGCATTTCGGTCCGATGTGCTCTAGCTGTGAATTGGTTCAGTCAGTATGCTCTGCATTCATACTTCTTTGTCTTTTTTTTTTTTTAAACAAAAGGAAAAAAAAGTTTAAACCCCCCCTTTCCTTCTACTGCAGGAGGTGAGTGTGTGGGTGTCCTGTAGAACCATTGGCATTCACCCAGCTTCGGCCCCAGCCTCCAGATTTCGCCACCCCCACCCCACCCCCTCCCTCCATCCCCTGCTCTCCACCCCCGAAGGGGACCCCTGCCACCATCATTACGGTTATGTCAAGATGCCCAAATTTTCCATGACATACCCCATCCTCCGACCACGTTCAGTATTGACGACTTTCATACCGGGCTATGAATGGGGGGTGGGGGGGAGGAGGTAGCCAGTGGGGAGGGGGGAAGTGGTTGGGGGGGCTGGAGAATGGAGATCTTCTTTTGTCTTTAAAAAAAAAAATACAAATTTGTCATTTAATGGATCCAAAAACAAATAAGAAAAAGTAAAACAAACAAAAATTTTAAATCCCTTCCCCAACGATTTTTTTTTTCCTGGACACAAATTGCTTTGTTTCCTGTCACGTTTTAATATCAATATTAACACAATGTGTAGTCTAAAACTAGTTCCTTTGTAGTTTGCATGGGATGTGAATGCTGTCTCAACGTGCCCAGATCTAGACAAGACTGCATGAGCACCAATTCAGATGTGAAAAAAAAAAAAAAATCTCTCTCTCTCTTTTCCTCTCTCTCTTCCATATATATCTCTATTTCTATTGTGATAATTTGGTGGGCAGTGAAGCACCTCGGGTTGGTTGCCGTAGTGTGTTGAATGATTGTTTTTTTATTCTCTCTATTTTTGGAGCTCCGAGCTTCTTAGTAGTAGCCTGGGCTGAGTATTCTTGAGTCCCTGCTAATGTTTTCGCATGGCCTTGGTTGAGTGTTAGAAGTTGGGCCTCAGCTGTTTTTCTCGAGTGTTTGGCTTGTAATGACCGGTGCATGCCTGGCTTCTGGCCTCATACCCAGCTCTATTCTCTGCACACCAGTCCTGAATAGCTACAGTGCTCAACCGAATTTTGGCGCGCCCGCTTCCCCGGCAGGCTCCAACCCCGCGCGGCCCGGAGGCTTCCCGGGGGCCAACAGCCCAGGACCTGTCGCCGATCTGTACGGCCCTGCCAGCCAGGACTCCGGAGTGGGGAATTACATAAGCGCGGCCAGCCCACAGCCGGGCTCGGGCTTCGGCCACGGCATAGCTGTAAGTACCCGCCTCCCCTGCCCTCCTGCCTCCTCCTTCCCACCCGTCTCCCATGGGAGAGTGTACCAGAAGAGCCCAGGGTTGGGGGCTGAGGAGAGGGCAGCGGGTCCCCGTCCACATTGCACCAGCCACCTAGGGCTGAAGCTCCTCCGTTTAGCTTTTTCCTGAGCAGCCGGCATGTGGCCATGCGATGATGGCACAGAAGGAGCACACGGGCAAGGTCAGGTTCAGATCCCCACTCCGTCACCTCCAGTCCATATATAAACTTCACGTCCCTGGCTACAAAATGACAATAAGTACGCCTCCCTCAAAAGATTGTGTGAGAATTCACGGAAATAGGATGTGTCACCTGCTAGCACATAACAGGTCCTCGGTATCAGCCCCCTGCTTGATCCCTGCCTTCTGGAGACTGCCATGAAGGCCGTGGGACTTCAGAGCTTGGGGACCACCACCCCCCCACCTCAGGACAGCAGCCTTGGTGGGCAGAGTCCCCCGGGCCTGAGGTCCAGAGGCAGCGCTTGGCCCTGGGACACAGTGTGGGGTTCAGGCTCCCTCCCAGGTGGTCTCCTTGGCTAATGTTTCTTACAGTTTCCAGGTTCCAAGTAAGTTCCCAATTGCGTTCCTTAGCTGCAGCCCCGCAAAGGCCAAATGCATTTGATATTTGTAATGCTCTGTGGTTCTATAATCTAACTAATCCAGGCAATGGAAATTTGCTTAACAGATTTGCATGCTGTTTTCAGATTTGTATTGTTCTTCCCCCTCCTGGTGTGTGTGAGCATGAATGTGCCTGAGCCCACTCGCTCGCTGTCCCTTCCATTGGGGAAACAGAAATTCGGCCACCCTCCGTCCTAGCCAACTTCAGCATTTTGGAGGCATTTTGGTTTGGGGCTAAGATGGGAGTGTCTGCTGTGCCAGGTCCTGTCCCTGTCAGGAGAACCCAGCCTCAGGGCCGAGCTGGAGAGAACACAGCAAGTGCAGACAGTCTGGGGCACCAGGTCACCACCGTTCCCTGCATCCCGCCACGGCACTGGAAACCACACACACCTACACACACGGGCACACACCCGGGTGCGCACACACACTCTTAACGCATGCATACACACACACTTCGTCTCACAAGCTGTCTTACCCATGCACACACACTCTCACACATACACACTCCCTCTCCCTCTCTCTCCCATGCACACACTCACACACACACTCTCCCCCCTCTCTCTTTCTCTCTCACACACATACTCGCCCTCTCTCTGTCTCTCTCTCTTTCTCTCTCTCTCATACATACTCTCTCTTTCTCACTGTCTTTTACACATATTCTGTCACACACACACACACACACACTCACCCTCTCTCTCTTCCTCTCTCTCATAGAAACTCTCTCTTCCTCTCTCTCTCTTACACATACCCTCACACATACTCTGTCACATTCTCTCTCTCACACACACATGCCCTTTCTCTCTCTCTTCCTCTCATACATACTGTCTCACATACACACACACACACACACACACACACACACACACTTGCCCTCTCTCACATTCTCTCTCTCTCTCTCTGTGTCTCACATACACACACACACACGCCCTTTGCCACCACCCCTGGCCCATGCAGCTTGGGTCCTTGTCCCTTTCTTCCCAAGCCAGTATCACATAAGTCAGCGGCCCCAAGGGTCAGCCCCCCCGGATGAGCCCAGGCACCAACTCGCGAGTATGATTATT
Organism: Neofelis nebulosa; assembly: GCF_028018385.1. Taxonomy (NCBI): domain Eukaryota; kingdom Metazoa; phylum Chordata; class Mammalia; order Carnivora; family Felidae; genus Neofelis; species Neofelis nebulosa. The sequence goes on from NC_080797.1 coordinate 46,657,644, forward strand.
CGGGGTAGAGCCGCATCAATTCGGGAGACCACCTGTCACCATGTGTAGAGCACAACTCATTTCCGTTTTCAGCGCACAGAAACACAGACCCTATTTGTTCTGGAAAACCTGGGTCTTTTGACCTGTGTCCTGTTGATGCTTCTCGGAAATAACCACGTGTGGCATCACGTTGTGTCTGCGCAGGGCTTGCTCTCTCCCCAGCTGGAGCTGTTGGGACCGCGGGGCAGAGACACTGTTATCTTTGCTCTCCGGGGTTCAGGGCAGCAGCGCCCGTCATTTCGGGCACAGACTTCCCTTCCCCATCACCCACGCAGCCCCCGTGAATCTGGCTCTCGATTTCCCCCCTGGGGTGAGCACACAGGCTGGGGGTGGGGAGTGGGGGCCGGAGGGCTTGGAGCGGGGAAGGATGGCCTCCCGGCCCCTGGTGGCGCGGTGTCTCAGAATTACATATTCATGCTGGCAACCACAGTCTAGTCCTAGAGATAATTTCCTTTCCCCGAATATGACAATCTGTTCCCGTGTATAGCGTGCTGATGACCTTAACAATTGTGCAATTTTAGGGACCTTTGATTGCAACGGCCTTTACAAATGGATACCATTGAGCAGGTGCTTCTGTTGCCATCCCACTCTGAGGTATTACCTTCCCTGCCCTGTGTCTCCGCCCCGCCGGGCGTGGCGTACGTGTACGCGCACGGGCGTGCAAGTACGCGCGCGCCTGGTCTCATCGCGCCCGCACCTCTGTCTCCTCTTCCCCGACCCCTTTTCAGGGGGGTGGGGGCAAAAACTCCAGTCTTTTACTCTCTCATCCCTTTCTCCAGCTTTAATCGTGGCCCCCACCTATTTTTTTTTTTTACTTTTTTTTTTTTTTTCTTCTTGATTTGGTTCTTTCAGTTCCTTTTCTTTATCTTCCCCATCCCTCATCTTTCTCCGTCTTGAAATACGATCAAGAGTGTAGGAAACTGGAAGGTGATCTGGGGCTGTGCCTGTCCCAAGGGGACAGAGGCAGGAGAACCCTGGGCTTCGGCCAGGCCCCCCGGGGGGCCAGTGGGCCAGGGTCCCACCCCTCCAGGGTCCTGTGAGATGGCCTTTTAGGTCCCTGGGCCCTTTCGGTATCCCGGAGCTCGCTGGCTTCAGCCAATGGGGTTCCTGCAGTCAAAACAGCCAGACTCCATCTTTTAGTGAAAAGAAAACATTTTTGCCAGTAACTACTGAGTAATTATCCAGATTACCGCACGAAAAGCAAATTAAATTAACGACATCACCTGCGTAACGTGGATTTGGATCCCTGCCAGTTTCCTAACCTTTTAAACTGAGCTCAAGTTAATTAAACATTTTTTAAATCACTTTGATGGGGATATGGAAGGGGCGGAGTGGAGGAGAAGGGGAGGTTGGGGCAGTCAGTGAGGGAGCCTCTTGCCACAGTCTCACTGGAAAAGGAGTATCTGTTGCTCTTGGGAAGGACACCGAGAAAGAAGAGGGGTTCTCTTATGAGCGCTAAATGGGTACTGTGTTAGCATGTTAGCTGGGGGGCTTGAAGCATGGGTCTGTCTCTCTGGAAGAGGGAGGGGGAAAGCTGAGGCCGGGGATGGGTCCCAGCTGGGGTAAGAGTGCCTCTTAAGTTGGGACATAAGAGAAACAAGGCTGGAGATGGGTTTGCAGTTAGTAGGACGCCTCTCTCGTAGAAAGGTCCCTCTAGGCCCCCAAGTCAGCCAGGACCCTCTAGGGTGGGCTCAGTGGGGGGACCAGGTTGAGTTGAGCTCCACAGATCTCTTTTGGATTTCTCTAATGTTGCTGCTAAGGAATCACCTCAACTAATGCAACTGCCTCTCTTAACCAAATAAACCCCGTGTGTGAATTCTCCCTGCCCCTCCCTCCACTTCCCTTCCAGCACTGACCCGGCCAATGCTGGCCAGAGCCAGAGGCCACTAACAGTTTGAAGGAGAGCTACTCACTACTAATTAAGCTGGGTTTGGGGGCCCAGGGGAAGTAAGGTTCCTCTGAGAGCAAAGTGGACCCTGGGGGTTGGAGGTGGCTCCCGCCCTTTGTGGAGTCAGGTGACAGAGGGGTTAAACCACCCCCCCCACCCCCACCCCCCCTCCCCGGGCACAGCAGGTCCCTGCAAGGTCACACACTGGGGCTGCCCTGCCCTGTCCCTCTCCTGGAAATGAGGGTGGCAAAGGGCTTCCCAGCACAGCCCGCCCTCCAGGGGCCTCTAAGCTTCTGTCGTAATAGGGGGAGGGCAAGGCTTCTAGCCCATCCTCCCCTCCTCCGGCTCTGGGACCCGCTTCCCACAGAAGGATGACATAGCCAGGAGAGTGGAGGGAAAACCCACCCCCTCCGAAATGGATGAAGCCAGCCAACTGAGTCACATGTTTGAACCAAAGCACACACTTTGTCCCTAACGGAGGTTTCGTTCTCTGACCTTGAGTGCCACCCGCAAAGGACTGGTCCAGGCTCACAGTCAGTTCAGGGAGACTCAGGAGGTCTGAGTCCCGGGCCTGTCTTTATGTCCTATAACCAAAGCTGGGTATTTGTTGTGTGTGTTTTTCCTGACCTCGAGTCCTTGATATGAAATATAATTTTTTTAAGATTTTTTTTTTGTAATTTGCATCTTTAGTTGGCACTGACTGTATCTAATAAAGTTGCAGGTGTTTAAACATTTAGCTTTGAAAAACGAGAAGTTTAACCAGGAAAAAAAAAAAAGCATCACTGGTCAGTTTGCAATTCACCAGTGTAGCTGATCAGCCGGCGCGGCCACATTTGCTGACCACGTTTCCTGCCGTGACCCCAAGAATGCAACAGCGCCGTATCAGATCGGCAAAATAGCAAACCAGCAACATGAGTGGCAAAGCCGTCCGCTCGCCAGCGTCAGGCGGGGCGAAGGTTTCAGATTTCCCAAGCTGTGACCCCGGGAAGCTGTTAGCCTGGCCATTTTCAAACCTACCTGGTAGCCCAATGTAGTCATACTTGGAAAGCTCTAGTTAAAAAGACGGGGTCAACAGTACGTTTGCCTGACACGTCTTCTCTGTCTTCCCACTTCATGTTCTCCTCTGGGCGCCCCCGACCTTGCGTACCCTGCAGAGCATACCTGGATGTCCAGGCAAGACTGGGCGAAGTTTCTGAGTGGCCCTTTGTTTAGGTGATGTCATCAGACCTGGACCCCCACCAGCCTCACTCCCCATCGCAACCAGAGATGGCTCACTTCGGATCGAGGGTTGACTACATCTCATCATCTCACGAATCTGCTGTAATATATGACAACAGCTTTTAAATGTGTATATAACCCATGATTTTGGTTTTGTTTTGTTTTTTTTGTTTTTCTTGATGGTTTCCCCCTTCCTCTCCCCTCTTCCCCGTTCTCCTTTTAAATCTCTTTGAATCACATTTGGTAGTGATTTTGACTTAGTCCGGTAGTCATATAGCTTTAATATCTAGTTAAAAGCTAACCATAGTATAATTGTTATATTAAGGTATTATTTTTTCTTAAAAAAATTTTTTTTTGGCTTGTTTTGATTCTGTTCTCACTTTTAAAGGATGCTGAGATGGTAATATGACTCTCAATATTTTGGTACCAATTCTGAGACTGTATGGATTTTCTGGTGCGGCTTGTGCACCGGCGGAAGCAAAGTTGTGAAGTGTGGAGTAGGAGACGGGCATAAGCTTTCTACTTTGCGTTGTCTAAGAAGTGAGATGTAGTAAGCTAATTAACAGACTCTCTAGCGGTTCTTTTTTGTGACGTCTCTTTGTTAACCTAAGTATATCTATTTTCGGCAATAAGGTAAGGACGACGATGTTTTGAGTGTCCTTCTTTTCTATAAGTGCTTTTTTTCTGTTGAAAGAGGTGATATTATAAGGTTTTTTGAAATTGTGAATTCTAAAAAAAAAGAAACGTTGTAAATACAATTCCATTAACTACATAGAAACTATTAAGAAAGAGAATCAAAAATATTTTTGTGAGGGAGTCGGTCCCAGGCAGTTCGATGCTCTGTGGGAAGGAGGGGAAGGAATGGTAACCAAGTCAGTTCGGAGGCGGAAGGACACCCCGCTGCCGGGACGACCCCGGGGGAAAGTTCGAACACTGTTCAGCTCCTTCTGTCTGTGTGATAGACCTAAGAACTGTATTCGTGTCATACCAGCATATTAACCTCTCGTCTGTGCACAGCTTCAAATGTTACCGTCTAGTTAGATTTTTATTTAAAATATGAAAAACTGCTTTTCCCAAGACGTTTTTTAAAAACAAAGCTACAATTTTAATATTTAACATATTTAAAGTTTCAAAGCACACCTGTTTGGCTTGGGTGGGGAGGGGTGGGGGGACATTCTTTTTCAGTCTTAATTTTTAAATATTTGATCATTTTCTATCGTCCAACCATTTCAGCACCTCCAAAGGTCCCTAGGACACTTTGCCTCTCTTTGCCTCTCCCTTCCCCCCACCCCCCCCCCCCCGGCCCCCAGCTGTGGGGGGGCCCCACCCCCCTGGGCCAGGAGCGGAGAAGCCTGCATTAACGAAACCTTTTCTCCATTCACTTTCTATTTCCAAATTAGGAAAGCAACCTTTTGGTTTATATATTTTTTTTTAATACCTCAGTGCTGCAAGTATCACCAGAGAGGCTATGGAAGAATTTTTTTTTTTAATTTATTGTAGATGTAAACAGAATTTTAAAAATAAAAAGTATAAACATCGCTGCACTGTGACTGGTGGGAAAAACTGACAGTTTCCTGTTTGCACATGTTTGACATTTGGCTGTTATAATATATGGTCCTCGGTTGGGGAAAGATACTTATGATGAAGGATATTTTTTAATTTAACTTTTTTTTAATATTGGTAATAGGTCGGCAACAGCAACTATAGAAGTACAACTCAATAGATGGCATTAAAACATATTGTAGTGTGGATATATATTTTTTTCTTTTTTAAAATGTGATATTGACGTTTTATTAATATTTTTTAAATTGTTACGTTTATAAATTTGGTACTTAAGGCACAGCCAGTATGAGACACTGAATGCGACGTTTATTATAAAGAGCTGCTGCACTCCTATTTTTATAAATTTTACTAACAAAGTAGACTAATGTAGACATTCACAGACATGGTAGGGCAAAAGCATCCTCAAACAAAAGGCTCCAAAATGCGAACTCGGAAGGAAAGAAAAAAAGCCTTTTTCAATTCTAATTAAACAGCAATGACATTTTTTTTTAAAAAAAATCTTGTTTCTCCAATTAAATGTTAGGTTGTTTGGTGAGGGTTTGTTTTGGTTTTGTTTTTCTTTCTTTCTTTTTTTTGTTTCCAAACAACCATGTTAAGTAAAATGCTGGGCGCTTTTAAAATATCAAAACTTGTTCAAGTAATAAAATTTAAAAAAAAAATAGAAGTTTTATTAAAACACACACACACACACACACACACACAAACACAAGAAAAAAGACAATAAATTCCCAGAAATTCAGTGTCTAGACTAGGGAATTTAATTACTATTTTGTCCATGTTGGTGATGTACTGTACTACCCTTCCTTTCTCTGCAACCCCCATCACCTCATAGAAGACTCTTTGTTGATCACTGTCTGTTAATAATGTATAAAAATGGCTATCTTGTAAACGTCCTGTCCTGGTACTAGTGTAGTGACCTTTTTTCTTCTCTTTCTTCTAGTACATATTGATAGATATAACGTAATTAAGGTTTAAAAAAAATTAGACATAGTTACTCAGATTTAGGACCAGTAAGGATAGAACTTTCTCTTATTTATGAAAAAAAAAATGCTAATAATTTTGGGGCAGTTTTTTCCTTTCGATTTTTTTTTTCCAATTTCAACTTTTTATTTTATTTTTGCTGATCTGATGTGGTTTCAACGAACCCAAGGTCTCATGATGTTCAAATGCCGGCAGACTCTACGGCGTTTTGTAGATACCCACCCCCCCCCAACTGTGAAGGGGTGTGCCATACTACCTTAAATGCTAATGCTAGATATGCAAAACTGGATTTTTTTAATTTATTTTTTAAAAGAGGGAGGCATGGTATATTAAAATGATTTTACTAAGAGAAAAAAATATTTTTTTAAGAATGCTCAGAAGAAATTGATAATCTGTGTGAATATGTTTTAGATGTTTATAATACCTTTTGAAGAGACCCAGTAGCCCATAGCACAAATCTCGTGGAAATCTGATATGTTTTAATGTGGCTACCTAGGTTAAGGTTCACGTTCGTCCCCCCACTCATCTAGAAGTCCATTTTGGAAGATTTTTGTAAATTATTTTAGCACTGATGTTCAGCCTTGTCTTTGTTTCCGTTAAGCTCAATGGCGAACATGGGAACCACCTTTCGCCTTCCCTGGGGGAGCACCCCTCTTGGCTGATGGCTTTTCCCCGGAATCATAAAATAGCCACCGGGTGACTTTCTGGCTTCCAGATCCATCTGCCTGGGACCCCCGAACTCCTCTCCTCCCAAGCAGAGGGGAGGGAGTGGCATTAGCTCCCGGACCCATTCCTGGTTCTACCTGGACATGGGGCTGACGGGGATGACCAAGCCTTCGGTCCCCTTCCCAGGAGCTTTCTCAGCCCTGGTCTGTGGCCTTCCTCACACCCATCGGGAAAACCAAACAGCCTTGTGTTCTATCCCAGTCGCTCATTGGCTTGATTCGAACGAAGCCCCGACAGGCCTTTGCGTTTCTATCCTTCATACCCTTCATCTTAATTTGAACTCGTAGCTTGGACTTTAAGGTAGCATGGCTCTGTTGCTGTCAATCTGATGTTTCGCTGCACAGCAATTCACAGCCAGTGAATGTTACACACATCTTGCTAGACTAGTATAAAAATCATTGGGTAATTGTTGGTTCTAATGACCTGAAAGGTGTTCAGTTTTTGTTTTCAGTTTGTTGTTTTTGATTTTGGGTTTTTTTGTTTTGTTTTGTTTTTGAGGGGGGGGGGGTGGCCTTTTTTTTTTTTTTTTTTTTTTTTTTGGTTCCAAATAGAAAAACAAAACCTATTTTGATCTTTAGTGCAAACGAGGGCTAGGGACTTAGCCACCACCACCACCACACTGTTTCATTCTGCCATTCACTCACTGCAGCATAATCAAGAATAAAGCAATATAGTTTACTACATTTTTTTATTGAAGGTCAGCCATGCTTTCTGTATTATATTGCATATGAAATTGTTTACAAAAGAAACACTAACTCATACTTCTCTTTATCCGTTGGGAGTGGCACACAGGGACAGAGGGAGACTGGGGGGGAAGGGGTGGCGGGGAGGGGAGGGGAGAATTTTCTTTCTTGAATGTGCTTCACCAGCCGGGCTGTCTTCCAAGGAAGACAAAAGCAAGGAGGTTGGGGCAGGAGTGAGCAGAGGGACGGAGGCTGGCAAGCACATTGAAGAGAGACCCTGGTGGGCTCCCCCTCCCCTCACCCTAAACAGAAAAGCAGAATCATCAGCTCAGCCCAGTCCTGGGCACAGACACTACACAAGGAGACGCTGTACGTTAAGCAATACTTTAATACTGTAATATGTTTGTTTTCTTTTCTTTTTTTTTTTTTTAAACCAAAAAAAAAAAAAAAAGTAAGTAAACTCAAACAAAAACATATAAATAAAACCCACCCCTCTGGGGGAAGCAAGCTTAATTCAAACACTTGGCTATCAAATAATCAGAATGTATTGTCTCAGACAGGCTTTCATTTCCGGGAGGCAGGGGCACGAGGGGGGAGGGGGAGGGGGCCTGGGAGACAGACGTTCCAGAGCCTCCCTAGAAGGCTCTCTGCTGTATTCTGTACATACTGTACCATCCTGTGTGGAATCTGTGAGTGTCCTCTTGAGTAGCGTGGGCTAGCCGATCGGCCGTTCATGGTGTATTGTAAACTCAGAATTCCATATGTAATAGGATGCAAGTCTAAGCGTTTCATGTGGACATAAATGTATCTAAATAAAACTTTCCCTAGCACTGTGGCTGACCTCACCCTTACTTTTATACTTTAGTATGAAACTGATGACAACTTTGGTAGTATTTTTTTTATATATATACATATATATGTATCTATATATATATATATCTCAAGCATCTTTCAGGTCTTTGTGTGTGGCTTTCTTAAAGCCCTGTTGTAAAAAATTACTATGTGGATGGCAGTCTCTCACATCACAGATGTGGAAAGTATAATTTTATATTTGTATTTTCAAATAAATAAGTTTGTGAAAGGTTTCCATCCTCTACTGTGGTCCAGAAATCAATGTGTTTGTCTGACAAAAAAAAAAAATAATAAAATACAATAAACTGTTTTGAACAGAGTTGTTTGGTGTTCTTTCACTTGCAGAAGAGAGCTGGGGTGGGGGAGAGCTGTTGTTTGGTTTGGGGAGAAGGGTAGCACCATAATCACACCTTCCCTCTAGAAGGGAAGCATGAAGAAGCCCTTCCCCCGGCCCCAGAGAGCTGGTGGAGCTATTTTTAAGAAGTGACAAGAGAGCATTGCTGCGGAAGAGCAGATTGCAGAGCACCTCGGGACCCTTGGGTGGGCAGGGAGCAAACACAAATGTCCAGCGAGATCATAGGACCCAGGTGCTAGATGTGTGTCAAAGGAGCTAAGTGGCTCTCCGGGTTGCAGGCCTCAGCTAGTTATCAACAACTTACAGGAGAGGGTGTAAGACCAATTCCATGACCCTCGGTAGGAGTCTGAAAGGGTATTAGGAAGCCCGGCCTTTGCCCCCAAGTTCGAAGTCTTGCTTAATGAAGGGAATCAAAGGTGTAGAAAGAACTAGATCATCTATGATACTTCTGCCTTCTGGCTATCAGAGGAGAGAAGAGAAAAGAATTGAGACACGGTTCGTTGAGGGCAAGTCCCAAGATTGGTGGTAGCAGTCCAGACAGGGCCTGACCAGAGGGTTTCCTTGGCCTTTAAGCTCTGGAGGTAAAGAACCAGGCCTAGAGGTCTGTCAGGGATGAAGCTTCCTGTAACTGCTTCCTCAGAGCCGTGGGTAAAACCTTGGTCCCCAGGGGATGGCCTTCTTGGGCCCCTCCTCCAATTTCCTGTGTCCTGCTTTGTTCCAGCTTTATTTTATGGACGTTGCTGCCTCGTAGACAAAGCGTCAAGAAGAGAAGATGGAAGGTGTCCCTTCCTGAGGCTAGAGACAAGAGAATTAGGCTCCAGGCCCACCTCTTAGGTCCACGGGCAAAGCGTCAGCCTTCTGCAGTATCTTAAGTTTGTGGACGGAAGAGTACAAGCCCTGCTGCCCCACAGAAATGAAAGCCCACTGGAAGCTCCGTCGAGAAATTCCTTTTAGGAATTCTGACATGGAAAAGTTTGTCTTCATCCTCATGGCTCAGCTCCATCCCAAAAGCCCAAGGAAAGAGTAGGGAATAGAGGCGTCAACTGTATGCTAGCTGAGCCACACAATGGTCTGGTTAGTCCCACACGTGTTGCGTGACTGCGTTTTAACGTTCAGGGAGGGTACGTAACTTGCCCGTAGTCCTACGAGTGCTCAGCGGCAGAATTGCGGTGTCATCTCCGGGACTTCCTGCTGGGTTCAAGCCCGATGACCGATGACCGATGTCAGCATCAGTGTTGTGTGCCTGGTTGGGGTTGGGGGAAAGAGCTCTAACCTAAAGGCCTAAACGTACCCAAAAAGAGGCGGAAAAATATGAATCTAGAGAAAACTAAACTTTCAGGGAGAAACACTAAAAATATTAAGGAGAAAACAAATCAGCAAAAAACCAGGAAAAGGAAAACCAAGAAACAACAATGTTAAGATCAACGCAAGCATAATAAGTAGGACAGGGGGAAAGCTAGCAAGGTAATCCAACATTATCTCAATATGAATGGATTGAATTTTCTACCATTACAAAACAGGTGTGTTTAGGAAAACAAGACCCAATTATCCGCTATTATAGAAACAGTTAGATGATAAACATGGCTGCAAATAAAGGGGTGGCAAGAGAAGACAGGCAAACACAAACAAAAAAGGGCAAGAATTGAAATAGGGTCAGGGTGGAATTTAAAGCACTCAACAGGATATTTCGTAATGACAAAAGACACAAGAGGATATAGAGGTGATAAACCCGATGCTTCAATTATCAGAAGAACTAAACACTTAAATCAGAAACTACTAGTGCAAAGAGAACTTGATAAAAATTAAAATACAATGTCTTAAAATTTTTTGTAATGTTTATTTTTGAGAGAGAGAGAGAGAGAGAGAGACAGAGCATGAGTGGGGGAGGGGCAGAGAGGGAGACACAGAATCCAAAGCAGGCTCCAGTCTATGAGCTGTCAGCACAGAGCCGGGTTCATGCGGGGCTCGAACCCATGAGCTGTGAGATCATGGCCTGAGCTGAAGTCAGATGCTCAACTGACTTGAGCCACCCAGGCGCCCTAAAATACAATTACAGACTTTGATGCACCTCTCTCAGAACTAGACATGTATAATAGACAAAAACAAAGACAGAGGAATTGTATAATGCAGTTAGTAAATGATCATCAGACTATAGAATCTTTAAATAATGTATATTTTTTGTCATTTATCCATGGAATATATACAAAAATCAACCCATTGTGTGGCAAAATAATATTAATTCCTTATTAACTAATAAATAATTATTAACTAATTTTTATTTTACTTATTAAATAATAAAATATTAATCATGTAATTAATAATTAAATGATAGCTAAAATTAGTATTTTTTAAGTTTTTATTTATTTTGAGAGAGAGAGAGAGAGATACAGCGTGCACAAGCAGGGGAGAGGCAGAGAAAGAGAGAATCCCAAGCAGGCTCTGCACTGCCAACAGAGAGCCCAACAAGGGGCTCAAACTCACAAACCGTGAGATCATGACCTGGGCCAAAATCAAGAGTTGGACACTTAACCAACGGAACCACCCAGGCGCCCCGATAAAACTAATAATATCTATTTAAACAACTGGCAGTTTTGTAGTCCGCATTCCATGATCATAATCCAATAAAATTAGAAATAATTAAAATGTGATCATAACCATTATAACTGCACAGAAATTAAGAAACCTAATTCTGGACATCCTTGGATCAAAGAGGAAAGTTAGAAAGCAACAAAATCACACATTGTATCTGAATCTGTAACATACAGCAAAAGCTTTGCTCAAAAATTCAATGGGATGACTTCAATGGGAAAAAATATTTTTCAGTGAAGGAATCTATTATTCATCTTAAGGTGGTAAACAGCACCTAAAAAAAAATAGAGATAAGAAGTTGATAGAAGCTAAAAGTTATAAAATAGAAAACAACAAAGTCATTGAAGGGATCTAAGAGCTGAATTTTTTTTTTTTTAATATATGAAATTTACTGTCAAATTGGTTTCCATACAACACCCAGTGCTCATCCCAAAAGGTGCCCTCCTCAATACCCATCACCCACCCTGCCCTCCCTCCCACCCCCCATCAACCCTCAGTTTGTTCTCAGTTTTTAACAGTCTAAGAGCTGAATTTTTACAAAGACTATTTTTATAAAACAGGCAAGTCACCCTGAATAAAAAAAGAAAGAGCAAAAATATGCAATCCCACGAGAAAGAAAAGAGACAAAACCAGATAGCAATGAGAAAAGAATACCAAGAGCAACAAATCTAAAAATTAAGAAAAAGCAAAAAATTTCCTAGCAAATATAAATTACCAAAACTGATCAGAAGTAGAAAAACAGAATAAAGTTATTACCACAACAGCTATTGAAAGGGTAATTAAAGGTCTAATACTGAAAAATGGATTTGGTACAAATGGGTTTACAAATGAGTTTTATTTAACTGACAATTCCAATGCTAGTTAAACGATTCCAGATGATAGAAAAATATGGAAAGCTCCACTATTTTATAATGCTAGCATAACTTTGATGTCAAAACCCAATACAGAAATAAAACAAAAATACATCCACAGACTTTGCTCAGATGCAAAAATTCTACAATTCTACAACTGTAGCAAAGAGAATCCACTGATATATCAAGAGTATAGCATATGATGACCAAGCAGACTTATTCCAAAAATGTAAGATATTCCAATATCAAGAAATCTATCAACATAATCTGCTAATATTTGTCAAACAGACAGCAATTATGCACAATATTATAAAGACTATCTACCAAATCCAATGGCAATTATCTTAAATGGTGAAACACAAAATCTATTTCAATTAAAGTAAGGAATGGGTAGGGGTGCTGCTATGACTTGATACTTAATATTGTCTTAGAGGTTAGAGAAAGCAAAAAGATAATGAAGTAATATAAACATTGAAAGGAAAAGACAAAGATAGGATTATAGTCCTAGAAATTTCAAGAGATTTCAGTAAAACAAAACAAAAAACAAATACATAAAATTGCTACTGGAATTGATATAAAACTTTGATAAGGTGGCCGGATATAAGATAAATATACCCAAACCAGTAGACCTCCTCCTATTCAGCGATAAACACCCAGTAATGAAATTGGGTGGGGGGGGGGGGGGGAACACTTAGGGATAAGTTTATAAGAAAGGCATAGGATCTATAGTAATCAAATTATAAAATATTACTAAAGGCCAAGGTGCCTGGGTGGCTCAGTCAATTAAGCATCTGACTTCAGCTCAGGCCATGATCTCATGGTTCATGGGTTCAAGCCCCACATTGGGCTCTCCACTGTCAACACAGAGCCGGTTTTGGATCCTCTGTCTCCCTCTCTCTCTGTCCCTTCCCCACTTGTCCTCTTTCTCTGTCTCTCTCAAAAATAAATAAACATTAAAAAAGTATATTACTAAACATTAAAAAAATATATTACTAAAAATATATTACCATAAAATAAGATCTGAAGAAAAAGAAAAGATCCCATTCTTGAATGGAAAGATCTAATCATAAAATGTCAGTGCTCCCAAATTTTATACGCACTGTAAAACATACAGAACATAGAAACACAATTCCAAGAAAAACTCTCATGGATTTTCTTAATTGTTTAAATAAATCTTCAAGTTATATAAAAGAATAAATGCTCCCAAAGTAGCAAGAAAAGTATTAAAGAGGATCATTAAGCGTATCTGTATTACCAAATCTCAAGACTTACCCTAAGTCACTTTGCTCTCCTCAGTGCAGCAGAAGTATATAGAAAGAGTCAAATAGTGGGTGCCTGGCTGGTTCAGTCAGAAGAGCATGCGACTCTTGATCTGGGGGGCATGAGTTTGAACCTCATGTTGGGTGTAGAGATTACTAAAAATAAATAAATAAACTTAACACAAAAGAGTGTCAAATAGATCAGTGGAGTAGAATAAATGATTTGAAATAGATCCTGGTATATATTAGAATTAATACTGTCTGATAAATGTAATGAGTAGTTTAATTCTGTGGGAAAACGATGGAATACTTAATATGTGGTACAAGCAAAGCTGGCTTTTCAACTAGATTAAAATAAAAGTTGACTTTCAACCTATGTTATTCATAAAAATAAATCCCAGATGGATTAAGGATTTAAATGTAAAACAATAAAATTATTGCAAGAAAATCTACACCATTCATGTATAATCTAGCAGCTTTTTAAAAGCTAAAATGAGAAACCCAGAAGCCATAAAAAGAAAATCCAACATTATAAAAATATTTTAACACAAAAAATACTTAAAGTTTTCACATGGCAAAAAATTTAAACTTAAGTAGGACCAATGATAGATTTGGGGGGGAAGTTACTTGTAACGCAGAGGATGATGGTCATGGTGTATACAGAGCTCTTGTGAATTGACAAGGCAAAGGCAACCCAATAGATAAATGGGTAAAAGACAGGAATAGGTGATTTATGGAAGGGCCAATCCAAATGGCTCAACATACGAAGATATGCTCAAAATCACAAAATAGGAAATAAAAATTAAAGCTGCATTCATCAGTCTGGCAGAAAATGAAGAGAGCTGCATTACCTGTTGCGCTGAGCAAAGGGCGCTTATATATTGCTGCTAAAAATGTGGTGTTTGGGTGCTTTTGGAAAGCTTGTGCAGCCATCACTGGATCTTGAGGGACAGTCCCCATCTTTTCTTCATCAGGATCATTTGACACTGCCCAATCAGAAGTGCAATTGTAATCGTTCTCCCACCTTCCCACATCATCCTCTCCTTTAGAGGATGTAATATAAAGAAATGACTTTGTATTATTTTTTGAATGTTTTGTGCTCTGCCTCCCTCAACTCTAAGGGATGCTTCCACGTGCTAAGCCTTCTCTGCCTCGTTTTATGCACAGCCTACAATATTATAAAGACGCTTCCCGCGGGATTCTTATCATTTCCAGTTTGCCAGTCCATTTTTCTTTCATGGTCAGAATTGATTTCAGAGTGGCCAGACCACTGGTCATTTCCTCCACCCTGTGGGAAATTAAACTGTTGGGCAAGTCAAAAGCAGTAATTGGAGTAGATGCTTCTTTGAGGGCATCCCTTGTCTGCTGATACCCTTCACCAACCCTCCAAAGGTGGATGGGGGCCGGGGCGCCCCTCTTGAGGAGGGGAAGAGGCTGGTGGCTGCACCAAGCAGCCTGGCTCTCCTGCCGCCCTCGGCACCCTCCCGCGGGTCTCTGGTTAATTGCTGTGACATATTTATGGGCACTCTCTGAGGAAAGAGCAGGCGAGCTGGCCCACAGCATCCCAGCTCAGCAATCATCGCTGATTAAAAACTAGTTACAAAGCAATGAAGATGGAATCCTGCATTAACCAAATGACCCTGTCCATGGCCAAGCCCAGATAGATGGCAGTGATTATGAGAGCATCACTTACAACGTCGGCAAACGTTAACGGCTGTTTGAATTTCCGGAAGATTTACAGGGTAGTGACAGCATTTGGCTGGATGGGATTCAGGCTCTGCTTCCTGCCCAGATGTGCCTGTGTATTTATGGGTTCCTGTGGACTCATGGCCTAGCTCTGCTGAGCTTTTGGGTGGGTCTAATCCGAATACTCTGGCTTGTGTGAAGTTGCGATGTATCATATTGCCAATTTTCAGAGAATCTGAATTAGCTCAGCTACACTTAATGCTGAAACTATCCTGAAAGTAATTTAATCTTTCTTTAATGATTCAGAAGGCGCTTTGAAGTCTTGCACTAATCAGAGTCATGGTTATGAATATCAGAACTTGATATTGAAGAAGTGTGAGAGTATCCATAAAAGAATTAGGTGAGGGGATTATGGAAAACAGCCCATGTGGCTGTTTCTGTGAGAGCTATGTGCATGGGGAGGGGGCGGGGGCGGGGGGACATGTAACCATGGTGTGATAAGAAGTCTAACGTGGGCTAATGTTGATGTCCCCATGTTCAATGAATGACCTGTGAAAAAGTCAGCCTTTCTCCCTGGTCCCCTCTGCTCCCACACCTTCCAAGAAGAATTTGGTCTTTCCTGGTTTGGGTCTCCGTCATGTAGATTTGGAGTGGGGGGCAGGGGCAGGGGGAAGGAAATGTCCTGTCCAAAGCCAGGATCCCCTTTACTGGGAAAAAGAGAAATGAGCAGGTTTGTTAGGTGAGCAGGGCGGGAGAGAGGCAGGACCCCTCAGGAGCTGGGTAGCGAAGGGGAACGTAGGGAATGTCCAGAGCCAACTGCCATGACCGTGAAGTGTGTGCATGGGGCGGTGTGTGTGTACGTGTGCGTGTGTCTCTGCACACGTATGTGTGTGTGAAACGAGGACACCCCCCCCCCCCATTCGGTCGTTAAAAGTCTCAGGAGCCCACCATGCTCTCTCTCCTTCTGGTAAAAGAAAATTAAAATAGAATCCCTATTTGGAATTTTTTGGAATACTTTCGGAAAGAGTTAAATTGCTTTTCAATAACTTTTGGCTACAGCTGTCTGCCACGTGGAAACAGGGGCAAAATGTCAGGAGAAAGAAGGCCTGGCTTTGTAAGGGTTTATAACAGTGTCATTTAGGGCCAGAGACCGTCTTCTACATCCCCCTGGAAATGATACCCAGCAGCAGGACCTAGCACTACGTGCTCGGAAAGTCGGCTGGAGAACCCCTGGGACCACCTCTTCCCTCGCCCCTCACTAACACCAGCCCTAGAGGAAACACAGGCGCTCAATGGTTGGGGCAGGGACAGGGCGATGGGGCAGTTCCGGCAACCCTAAGGAATAAAAAACAAAGTGCCCTGAGTCTGAGTTATAGAGACAGCTGCATTTACTTCCCCAGGAACCAGGCCTGGGCAGTGGAGCTGGGCGCCTAGACATGGGACGGGGGGCAAGCCGAGATCAGAGCTGTAACACACACAGCCAGTGTGGGGATCTAGGGTCAGGAGAAGAAGGGCTCTGTGGATTGGCAGACAAAAGCAATTGGCCATGTTTTTGCCGGAGCCCAAATCGTACCCCTGCTCCCCCCGCTGCCTGACCCCCACAATACCTGTCAATGGTCCATGTGTCCGAGGAGTTGAGCCCACAGTGTGAACCAGACTGTGCTGCAGTTGGGGACCCGCCCCCAATGCCCTCTGCCGTGGACTTCTCCTCTGGACTACTCCGGTAGCCGCCAATGTCCTCCCCGGCCCCACCCGGCTCTCAGCACCTGCCAGGGTGGGCATGCCGTACCCCAAGCCTGACCATGTCACTATCCCGTAGACCTCTATTGGCCCTCCAGACCCACAGAGGGGTTCTCAAGGTGGGCACTTAGCAGACGGGGCCAGAGCTGTGGGTGCTGTGATGTGTGGGGCAATCTTGCATGAGGACGACTCATCCTGGGTTCCAAGAGGCCTGAGACGTCCCACATGATGTTCACACAGATTATTATGAAACCAGCTTATATTTATCTGGGCCTTTTGTCTCATTTAACAGTCAACTCAAAGTAGTTTTTGCACAATTTCAACACATAATAACTTATGTGGGAGTGTAACGACCATGTAAATGAAGAGAAGGACATGTTTTTGTTTCATTCAGAACATTACCCGGTTCTTCACTAATTCAGAGAATGAAGTCATCGATGGCAATGGCCCTCGGCTAATCTGGATCCACAGTGTCACTTTCACAGTGACTGAACAAGCAGGAGCATTTGACCCCTTCATTATGCCCTCGAAAACAGCCATTCCCAGATGTTTACAGACGCAGATACATAGTATTTTATTATAAATCACTTACATTATATTACTCCTTTATATTATAGACTGAGCATTCTACTGAAGTTTTTATGTACTGAAGTACGTTCTATTATTTGTAGATTTTCTTTGGGGCTAGTAAAGGGGAACATTACAACATGGTTTTACAGAAAGGAGGGTTGGGCCTGATAGAGCTGAGAAACAGGCTACTACTCAAACCTCCCAGGAAGGCTTCTAGACTCTTCTGATGCAACCCATTTCTGCAGCTCCAGCCTCATCACCTACCATCCCCCCAGCCTGGGACCCTGGACTGCAGTTACCATAACATAAACAGTGCCATGGAAACAGCACGGGTCCCACTCGCTGTGCCTGCAATGGATTGGACACCCCATCCCACACTGCCCAAAGCCACCGTACCCACCTCTTCTTATGCCTCCCGTATAGCACCCACTACAGAAGGACAGATAGACACCCACACACCTGACTCTCTCCTCCCTGGGAGCTGTAACTCTACCGCCGGTTCTCCCAGGAAAGCAGATGGGGGAACGAGTGAATGACAGTGCCGTCCAGCAAGATCTTGAATGTGTGGGATGTCTAATGTACGTGATACAGTTTGGTGCCTGAACTCTTCTCAATAACAAGTTGTCTTACAACCGGAGTGATACCAGAGTGAGACCTTCAGGTTGAGTCCCGGGGGACGGGGGCGGGGGGGGGGGGGCGGTGCTCAGGATAGAGGAACCCCTCCTCCTTCGGCTCTGGGCTGCCTCCCCCACTTGCCCACATCCACTCCCTGTGTCCACCCAGGTTCATCAACTCGGTGTGCAAGCAGACCGCTATGCCGAAGGTCCAATCGCCCAAGGGTCCGGTCTGCCGAGTTTAACACATTTACTAAAAATGTGCTTCTCTTAACTACTTAGAGAGTGTTCAGAGATCTGGGTCAAATGAAGCCATTTCATTAGCTTTGAAGACCTCCATGGGTGGTTACCCACCGTGCCGCAACAATTGATAGAGGGTTGCTGGGCAGGCAGCGGGGGCTGGACTGGGAAAGACAGCTCAGCTCAGCCTGGTGGTCCAGCGTGGCGAAGATTGGCAAACCAGGGCAGACTGGGGCGGCGGGGGGCCGGCGGGGAGGCTGTGGAAGGGAGTGGGGAGAAGATGGCAAGAGAAGAGTCTGAAGGACCCAGGACTCTGGAGCCCAGCTCCCCGCAGCCCTCCCGAACCTGCTAATCCACCCAGTCGGATGAGAAAGCAATTTCTTGAACCTGTGAGTTGGTCGAAACCACTTGTCAGAGTTTTATTTCAAAGTTGCGACGAAGGAGCTCCTTCCGTGAAATTCATTTGGAGATTTCTTCCGCGGTGGGGACAGCCGGTAACAGGAAGGTGTCTAAGCCACACTGTTAGAGCAGGTACGGGAAAGAATGGACTCGGGGAAAGCTGAGCAGATATTTATCTGCTTCTCCAAGGGGCTTTAGATCATGCCATGCAAAACTGTCCTCCGTCCGTCGGAGACTAGGTATGGAACAATTTCCTGTCACCACGAATTACAGTAAAGACAGAAGCAAGGGGTGTGTGTGAATGGGAAACTTCAGGAAATTTGCCAAAGTTGGTCGTTTGATGAATTGGTTATGGGGGAGTTGGTATGAGCTCACGTAGGGCTTTCCTGAAGCGCCGGCAAGTGAGGGAGTCAGGATCTCTCTTGAGGAGTGAAACGAAACGGGCACAGAGACGCATGAAAGCATAGAACAAAGAGAGTCTCGGGGCCACAGTTCTGGTAGGAAGAGGAAGTCTTAAGCAATAAACTTCAAGTGTCGCAGCCACGGGCAGGACATCTGCAAGGTAGCAGCGGACGCTGGGCTCTGAGCCTACGGATTTCTAGTATTCTCGTCCCACGCCCACAGCTTCCTTACTGAGAGACAGGTGCATCAACCTTTCTCATTGATGCAGTTACACATTTGCTCCATCCAGCTCCCCTTGCTCTGACTGAAAACGTGCCAAGCAACCTTCTTGTTCTAATCTGGCCTCCGGGGTAGTCCTGGATGATGTCAACGAGCTGCCTCTCTGGAGGGGCCTGCCTGCCTCCCCCTGGGGAAGCCCCACGCTCACGTACCCTTTCACGGAGTGTGGTGCTCACCTCTACCCCTGCGTTTCAGGGCTTACACATCCGTTTCCCGCCCAGCCTCCAGGCAAGTACCACAACTCCTTCGTGTTTGTGTCCCAGCACCTGGAACCCTGCAAGCCTGTGACTCAGCTGGGAATAGTGCCTGGCCCATGACAGGCGCTAAATCAAAAATGTATGAAGTGAATGGATAGATGGGGCCATTTGGCTACTTTTAGAGATGGAGCTCGGGCCCAACCCCTCGGAAGCACCTTCTGAGGCCTTTGGGGTCTGCTGATGACTTTCAGAATCCCTGTGACACTCCTCTTGGTTCTGCAGAGTCGCTTGGGTCTTCCCGTCTGCCCTGTTCTATATCCTGCGCCAGGCAGGCTTCGGAACCAGCCGCTCCTGGATGGGGAGCCGGCTTTGCAACCTTGGGCAGGTTACTTAGCCTCGGTGTGCCACCTCAGCTGCTCCCTCTGTGAAATGGGAATCACGCCCCCAGCTCTGCTGGAGATGAGGTAGGTTTCCTGTAGCACCACAGGCTTCGGTGTGAGGAGGAAGGGGCAGGGGCAGTCAAACATTTTTCCCAATCTTCTCCTAAATGGTCCCGACATACAAATCCCTCCTGCCCCGCTGCACCTCGCCTCCGTCCCCACTCCTGATGTGGGACGCTTTGAGCCGTGCTCGTGCAAAGAATCAAAGGGGCCCTTTATTTGCTTCCCTTCTCCCCCTCCTGCCTCCCGGGAGTCTCCAAGGTGAGCCAACTTGGCCCGACAGCTTTGGAGTTTGTCTTCCGTTCGGGGAGGGGCTGGCACCTCCATCTGGAGCCGGGAGCAGACGTGAGCTCTGCACAAAGGAGATCTGTCCCTGCAACCCTGCTCTCCCTCTCCCTCCCACCCGCGCAGCAGCTGGCTTCCAGGGGAATCCAATGACAGCCAGACTCCAGGGAACCGAGCTGGCGAGACCAATTCTGTGGAGTGATCCATAGTGACAGAGAAGCCTCGGGGCCTGGGAGACCAGTAGGGGACCAGTTAACCCATAAAGGGACAGACAGTCTAGGGGACAGTGTTCTGCTCCCCTGCTCCAATGGGCACTGTCAATTGCCTGATTCCCTGCTCCTTCTGGAAGCCGCAAATGGCCTTCTGTTGTTGTCTTTCTGCACACAAGGTGGCTTCTGCCCTCTCTGTCCTGCGGCTCGAGTCGCTTCCTCTGCCTGCAGTATCCTTCCCTGCACTATGCTCTTCTACCTGACTCACCCCTCCGCAGCTGGCCCCACTCAGCTCTAGGTCACGGCCTCCAGGGAAGCCTTCCAGGAGGAACGGATGGAGTGCCCCTCTCTTGGGCTCCCACAGGTTCTGGGCCCTCTTCTGCGACAGCAGTGACCCAACAGTAGTGGAACTGCTTACTGTCTGAGCGTCTGGGGGGTATGGACGCTCTCATGTCCTATTCCTGAGTCTCTGGCTCCTCGCACAGAGCCTGGGCCCTCTTTGCTTCCTTTCAAACTTGAAGTTTTTAGTCGGTGCTCACCAAATCCATGTTGAATTTAACGGAATTTGGTAAAAGGTTCATTTCTTTCCCCCAAGCAAATTTTTACCAGATTAAGATTACACTGGGATTTATACATTGGTTAATCATGCATATGCAGTTTGCTTTTTTTTTTTTTTTTTTGGAAGGCTAAAGATACTTTGATTTTAAAATAATTTCAAACTCACGAAAACATTTTGCAAGAGCAGTACGAAGAACTTCTTTTATTCAGCCATCTGAGGATGACTGGCTGACTGACGCCCCAGCACCCCCACCAGCCCCGCTGTATACACACACATACAGGCAATACCTCAGTGTGTATTTCCCACAACAGTGACACCCTCCTACACAATCACAATACAACCATCACAGTTGGGAAATTAGCATCGATTCATTCCTACCGGACATCTAGGTTGTCCCAATAACGTCCTTCATCACAAAAGCTGCGATCTAGGATCATGCGTTACATTTAATTGTCACGTCTCATTAGTCCCCCTCAAACTGGAACAGTTCCTCAGTCCTTCACGCTGACTTACGTGACCCTGACACTTAGGAAGATTATGGGCAAGTTGTTTTGCAGAGTCCTTCCACTTGAGTTTTCCGACGTTTCTTCACGATTAGTTTCAGGTGATGCCTTTTAACGAGAGTGTCACACTAAGAGGCTCTGTGTCCTTCTGTATCCTATCAGGTGGTACACAATTTCTGTTGGTCCTATTACCAGTGATATTAGCTTTAATCACTTGATTAAGTTGGGTCTGCCAGGATATTCCACAGTAAATTTACTCATTTTTCTTTGTAATTACTCAGTATTTTGGATGGAAGCTGGTTTGAGACTATGGACGTACCCATTCCTCATCAAACTTTCCACTCCATAACTTGACATCAACTAACACTTCCTGGTTGAAGTGATTATTACTGCGAAGGTAGCCAAATAGTGATTTTCTAATCGCACCTTTTCTTCCGTATTTATTAGTTGGTATTTTACTCTAAAGGAAACTTATTTATTTATATCAGTACCGATTCACAGAGTCTTATTTAAAGGGTTGTAATTCATCATTATCATTGCTTATTTTTATACTCAAAATTTTGAACGTAAGATTTGAGTATTAATTTCCCTGATTTGAGCTCCAGGGGTAGGTAGCCCCTCGTGTTGGCTTCTGTGTCTCTTTGACACGTCCTCATCAGTTTTTGAGCACTTTCTCATTTTCTGGCACAAGATATTCTCAGCTCCTATTATAGTGTCTCTGCCCCAGCCCAAGAATCACCCATTTCTCCAAGGAGTTCTGGCTCCTGTGCCACGGACAAGGGTCTGCTCACTGGTATCATGATATCACTTCTCTTAGGCCCTCTCAGTGGACAGAGCTAAAGAATACACACACACACACACACACACACACACACACACACACCCCAACATGTACATGTATTTATATACATTCATACCGACATTTACATCTATATTTATATCCAGATATCTAGATACACATTGAAAAGCATGAATTCACACTAACATCTCTAATTCCAATCCAATACCACAGAGGTGATTCTCATGTTCTCCTTTTCCATATTTGTAACTCCCTTCTGACAGTGAGACACCTGGTTCCCATTATTACCCGCAACATATTTTCTTACTGAATGAAACCAATCTCCCGTCACCTTTGTGGACACCAACACAGGCACCCTCCTTACTCTGCTTTGGCTTTAAAAGCCCACATGAGGCCACTGTCGTCCTCTGCCCACACTATGTAGACGCCCTCTTCAGGGCCTTCAGACTCCAATACATCATACCTACCTCTCCCACCAGGATGCCCCTTCTACATGGACACCTTCTCTCACCCTGATTAGGCTCTGACACCCCACACTGGGCTGCTGGCCCCTGCCCTGCCTGCCCCAGGGACACCTTACCCACCCTGCCTCTGACATCCTGTGCTGGACTGATGCCACCAACACATTGACCCCAACTCCACCCAGACACCTACATTGCTTATTGACAAGACTGGAATCGTGGTTCTATAGGCTTTTCACAACTGGGAATTCGCTGATTGCATCCCCAGTGTCTTTCAATATGTTTTCTCTTCTCTTTCATAAGAAATTGGTAGAGGTTTGATAAAATTCAGGTCCAATTTTTTTGACAATAACACTTCACAGATAGTACTGTGTTCTTCCGCCGCATAGCACGTGATATCGAGTTGTGCACAATTTTATTAAGGATTGCAAAATGATGTTATTCTAATTCTGTTTCTCACTCATCATATGAAGAGCTACTTATCAACCGTTTCTTTACTCTATGGGGTTTACGTAGGAAAAGCTGGTAAATGCTTGATTCCTTCTCTTCACTTGTCAGTTTTCAAAATAGTAGGTTCTGGGGTGTCTGGGTGGCTCAGTCGGTTAAGCGTCTGACTTGAGCTCAGGTCATGTTCTCACAGTTCGTGGGTTCGAGCCCCATATCAGGCTCTGTGCTGACAGCTAAGAGCCTAGAGCCTGCTTCGGATTCTGTGTGTGTGTGTGTCTCCCTCTCTGCCCCTCCCCTGCTCATGCTCTGTCTCTGTCTCTCAAAAATAACAAACGTTAAAAAAAAATTTTTTTTAAATAGTAGGTTCTATGACATCCTCCAAAAGTGATCACTGAGTGGCCTTTTTCTTTTCTTTTAAAAATGTATTATGAACTCATGGATTGAAAAGTATCTTAAATTGTTTCCAAATTGCCAGTAAGTAAGGTCAGATGTGGGACAGATGGCATTTCATAGAGTGTCCATGTGACCAAATATGATATTTTCAATGTATTGCAGTTATTATTTTATTGATGATCAAACTGTCCCATCGTTGGCCAGTAGGAGACTTCTCAATTTGCCATCTTTGACATAAGATGTCCCAAGGTCATCATATACATTTTGTGGCCCAGAACTGGAATCCATCATTTCTTAAAAAAACTTCGATCCCCATTTTTTGAGTAATAGTATTTAGAGACCATAATCTGGTTTGTAGGGGTGTTCACACATACTGGGTTGGCTACTGTTCCCAGGTTTTTTGCAATGGATAGAAAATGGACAGAGCTTTAAAAATAACAACGTACTTCCTAAATTCATATTGACACTTCTGATTCAGATTCAGGATTCTGGGGCTTTCACTTGGCCTCATCAGTCTTATATCCATACAATCCTTTCTTTCACATTGAACATCCCAATTCCCAATAAAACCAACATAATTACTCACTTCCTTATCCCACGATGTACACCCAACAGTCTCAGATAAACAATACCAGCATTATCATTAATAATATGCATATCAATAAACAGTTAAAAGTTTTTGCAGCCTTTTTTTAATGTTTTTATTTTATTATTTTTTTGAAAGACAGAGTGTGAGTGGGGGAGGGGCAGAGAGAGAGGAAGACACAGAATCCAAAGCAGACTCCAGGCTCCGAGCCATTGGCATAGAGCCCAACGCGGAGCTCGAACTCACAGACCTTGAGATCATGACCTGAGCCAAAGTCAGACGCCTAACCAACTGAACCACCCAGGCACCCCTGCAGCCATTTTATTTAGGGTCTATCCCACTTGAGATGATAATCAAATTGATTTAATTAATTAAGTCACTTGAAATAGTTCCTTTCTGTATAATTATGCTACCATACCACTCAATACACGGGTTTCTTTCCTTCATTTGGCGTTCACAATTTAGATCATTTTTTCAATTTTTATGGATTCATTTTTTTGTGGGTTTGTTTTCTGTTGTTGTTGCTGTTGTTGTGGGGTTTTGTTTGTTTGTTTGTTTTTGAGAGGGAGAGAGTGCACACATGAGTGAGGAAGAGGCAGAAGGAAAGGGAGAGAGAAAATCTTAAGCAGGCTCTATGCCCAGCACAGAGCCTGATGTGGGGCTTGATCTCACAACCCTGAGAGACCGAGCCAATATCATGACCTGAGCCAAAGTCAAGAGTCAGACACTTAACCGGTTGAGCCACCCAGGCACCCCTATGGATTTGTGGGGTTTTTCTTAATTTTTTAGAGTTGTAAAAAGTTTTACAAGTTTCTCAAGTCATGTCTTCAAAACAAAGTATTTTAAAAGAAGTCTTCAAATTCCAAGCTAGTAAAATTTGAGCAGCTCCTAAACATGCTCAAAGCAGTGTAGACGCCTCAGCCTTGAGACTTTTCGGTACCAACATGCTGGCCGGTCCTCAGCTGTTCGTATCAGAATGTCCTATAATTAGAATATAAATTTGATGCTGGAAACAAAGACCTAAAATAATAATAATACACAATTTTCACCTAACATTTCTAGTGTAAGCTCTCTAGGACTGATGTGATGGCATCATGGTGCAGGGGACCTAACCCTCTTTTCACCTCGTCTGTCACTCCGCTACCCTCCGCACACAGCTTCCGTCTTGTTGTGTGGCTGCCCCAGATCCTATCTTGCACGACTCAGCAAGAAGAGCAAAGGGAAAAAGGAGGCCTATCCTCTTTAAGGGCAGAACCCAGAAAGTTGCACACACAATTTCCATTTATATCTCATTGGCAAGCTAGCTGCAAGGAAAACTAGGGAATGTAACATTTTGCCGGAATGCAGCTGCTCCACTAAAATCTTGGGGTTCCCTTACAAAAGGAAGGAGGGAGTAAAGTCTTGGGGGAACTGTCTCAGTTACATTCTCCAGGTAATAAGCCAAAGCATCATTTGGTCCAAGCATTTCTACCAGCAAATTTTTCATCCTGGTGATACTTTTTAAAATTTGGGATGAAATCAAGTGGCTGACCAGGAATACATGTAGACAATATGGGAAAGGAACCTACATTTAACCTATGGGGGAAAAAAATCTGACTTTTTAAATGGTCAAATCTATCTTTTATGAATTCTGCCTTTGTTTCTACATCGAGAAAGACACTCTCCACTTGAGTTGAGATACATGTTTGCCTTTTTTCTAGAATTCTTTTCTATATATTTATTTTTTTTTTCTTTTACACCTGCAATTTTTTGTTGAATGGTGTCTGGGAACTACAGCAACTTTTTTCCAAGTTGCCAATCGGTAGGGTGAGACATTGCCTATGTGACCAAGGTTGTCATCCAGAACAATTCCAAGTCCTTGTCAAAGTTGGTTGAGCACTTAGTACAGACCAGGCTCTCTGCCAGGATCACAGGACATGAAGATAAAGAGACCCAGTTCTTGCTCTTAAGGCTCAATCAAATAAGGCAGACAAATCATGAGCAAATCAGCACCGAGTGTGATCAGTGCTGGGAACAGTGTGGAAGGAAAAGCGTGCAGAGAAGCTTCACAATGGAGGTAACACTTGCGTTGAGGCAGAAAAGACCAGGGGGTATTTTCCAGGTAGGCAAGTGGGGGGAGGGCATTTCGGGGCAAGTTGCTTAAATGCTCTAAGACTTGGTTTCTTCATCTAGAAAACAAATGGGTGGAGCCTCCTTCATGGGCTCCTTACTGGACTTCGGGGATGGGCCCTCAAGCTTGGTTTGTGGTGCAGCAGAGGAGGCAGTAAGGGGCACTCTCTCCCTTCCCTGGCAGGAGATGCCACCTTCCTGCTCGAGTGGCTCCTCTACCTTTCATTCTCTGAACACGGGGAGGTGACCTTTCCAAGCGGCCTAAGTCTTCACGGAAGAAGAGCTCTGAGACGGACGGAAGCAAAGGCCCCATATCCCTGCTTGGGAGTGAGGAGTAAGAGTGGTTCTGGAATTGGATTTGGTCACCTACACAGTTTCCACTGGGGACAGCCCCAGTTTCTTGCTGCAAAACTGATTTTGGAGTGGAAGATTTAGGTGGTAGGGCTACAGACACCATATGGCTAATTCACTGCATGACTTTGGGCAAGTCATTTCCCTCATTTGAGAACTGTTTCTTCTAACTCTAGGACATCCAGAGCCCTCCCTGGGGCCCTGATCCAACCCAAGGGTGAAGACAGGGAAAGGGGGATGTATGCCTTTAAGGCTGTCGTCCCACCCTTCACGGAGTTCACGTGCCAGCTGTCCCATTACCAGGTCCTAGGCCAGCAGTTGCCACGGTGTGTGGACCAGAAAGGCACGTTGCCATAATGAGATGTGTTTATTTGAATAAGAAGGTCAGGGAGTTAAGTAGTTGGTATTCCAGTCGTATAGAGTCGTTTGCACAGTGTCACTAATAATTAAAGGGGTTTTTGACTAATCTAGTTGCTCTTCCTAAATATACTCTGCTCAAGAAACTCATCAAAGCAGCAAAGTAATCTTTGAGGTTATTAATCTCCTCTGCTTCACAGCTGGGGCAAATTTATTTGCTTGAATTAGCATGTAATAAACTTATAATAAAGCTGCCAGAGGCCCAGCTTGGTAGAGAGCGGCTCCGTGTGATGGGTAGTTACCTCTAGGGAAGGAGGCGCTTGTCCCAACCTTACCACCGCAGGCCTGGCGAGGCTGGAGGCCGTCCCCAGGGACCAGGCTGAGAGGGGGTTGCCAGGCGTAAGGACCCCAAAATGGAGCCGAAGGAAGCTTTGCAGACTTCACTCTCATCGTGGCCCCACCCCATTGCCCAGGTGAGGAAACTGAGGCTCGGGAAAAGGAAGGGTGTACCTGAAGCCACGCAGAGGGCGTCAGATGGGAGCCGTGGCTCCCCGACCACCACCATCTCATTGCTGGCGGTCCTCGCGGGCAGGGGCCTTCCACTCCCTTCTACCACAGACCTTTGCTGTATCCCCCACTTCCCTGTAATCTGCCCCTCCTTCCTGCCTCTTCCCTACACCGCGGCCCTGCCGAGACCTGTTTGCCTTCCTCACTTCTCCGTTTTTCAAGGCAATGCCGCCCTTCTGTCGCACCCAGGAGCCCATCTGGATGGGCAGTCTCACTGGTAACAGCTCTATGCACACACTGAGGGTCGACGGGAGGGTGCAGAGGATCTGCTTCCTGAGCCCTGGGGCCCGCGGGGAGCCTGAGAGCCTTTTCCACTTCCCCCTTCCCTCTTTCCTCTCTTTCTTCTGCCTTTCCCAGGGGAAACAGTCCAACTGGTCTTTGCTCCTTGAGGTCGAAGCTGGGGAGATGTTCTCCTGGCTTCCAGGGACCCTCACGTCCTCAGAGAAGAGCAACCACAAGACAGCCACCTTTCTGGTGCTAACGCCGACCACTCACGTGGCATTCCTTTGATGGATTGGACCAAAACTAACCCATCCCAGGCATGAGGTTAACGAGGGTAATGAGGACAGACAACACCGTTCTACCACATACAGAGCTGAGGTCCTCATCCCCCATTCTCCATCCCCTCCCCCTCATCCCTTCCCCCTCATCCCATCCCCTCTCCCTCATCCCTACCCCATCCCTCTTCCCCATCCCCTCCCCCTCATCACCATTCCCTCCCCTCATCCACATCCCTTCCCCTCATCCCCCTCCCCTCCCCCTCATCCCCACCCCATCTCCCACCCCTTCCCCTCATCTCTCATCCTCATCCCTTCCCCCTCATCCCATCTCCTCCCCCTCATCCCTACCCCATCCCTCATCCCCCTCCCCTCCCCCTCATCCCCATCCCCTCCCCCTCATCCCTCATCCCCATCCCCTCCCCCTCATCCCCATCCCTTCCCCCATCCCCATCCCCATCCCCTCACCCTTCTAACCCTATCTTCACCTATTCCTTCAGCCCCCAATTCTCTTTTCTTGGCCTTTGGGAGAGAATGGAAAAGGAAGCAGGAGAGGAGAGGCTTTTTGGAGTTCCCTCAGACCTAGGATGCTGACTCTTTCCTTCAGATACTTCTAGGGCATTGACATGAATGACACCCTCCAGCAAAGCTCACAGCATAACCTTCCCAAAGTCACAGTCATTTCTTCTC
Organism: Neofelis nebulosa; assembly: GCF_028018385.1. NCBI lineage: Eukaryota > Metazoa > Chordata > Mammalia > Carnivora > Felidae > Neofelis > Neofelis nebulosa. The sequence continues at coordinate 46,686,028 of NC_080797.1, forward strand.
AAGCAATAGATCATAAAAATACAATGAGTAATCACTAGGAGTGTTGAAACCCTGCAAGACTGAGAGCCGCATATCTAGGCCAAGTCCATTTTTTGAAGGCCAGGGAGAATAAGTGATTTGCCTCACGTCACCATAGCTGCTGAGTTCAGGGCAAACATCTAGATGTTTGGGCCTGCTTCCGGGGGCTCCTTTCACCATTCCAAACTGCCTTAGACAGGGGTACGTGGTAAGAGTCCCCTCTTTGCCAACCAACATGTTGACCTAAGTCCAGGAACTTTGATGACTCCCTAGTTTTCCAAATAATTAACTCGAGACCCCCCAACACCCTTCTTCCCATCCAATCCCCCAACCACTCCTCACAAGGGACAGTCTAGGAGGTGCCTTTCCTTAGAACCTATGAGCTTGGCACAGCTAACAGAAGCAGAGCTTGGACCCTTCGGAGAATAGACTGGACCTGACCCGTGGAGGCAGCCAGTGCTGGAAGGACAAAGCCCACCGTACGTGCTATTAGAGGAAGAACAGCCTGGCAGGCAGAACCCGACATCTGGCAGAGGACAGCACAAACTTAACCCCAATGGAGGTCAGCACTGGAAGAGCCCAGTGCATTTGAGACAGGTTGCCCTGGCTTACGGTCAGAACTCTTGTTCCGTCCCCACCTGCACATGCCCCAGCTGAGCCACATCTTCCCCACTGTCAAGGTGGTTCTGGGTCGGCTTAGAAGGCTTCTCCCCACCACTCTTCACCATCCCAAAATTCTACCCTGAGTCTAAAAAGCAAATAATTTCAGTCCCCTTTCCACCCCACCCCCATCACTTCATGGAGATATAATTAACATATCATATAATGTTTAAGGTACATAGTATATTGATTTGACACACTTATATGTTGCAATATGATTCCCACATAGTGTTAGCCAACGTCACATAATTACCATTTCTTTTTTGCAGTGAGATTTAAGACCTACTCTCTCAGCAACTTTCAAGTATACAGGACAGTATTGTCAACTATAATCACCACCTTATGCTTAGATCCCCAAAATGTGTTCAACTTTCAACTGAAGTTTGTATTTTTTGACCAACATCTCCCTCTGTTCCCCACCCCCCCATAAAGAAAATGTGTTATATGCTCTATACACAGTGGAATATTATTCAGCCATGAGAAAGCAGGAAATCTTGCCATTTTTGTGACAACATAGATGGACCTTGAGGCCATTATGCTAAGTGAGCTAAGTCAGACAAAGAAAGACAAATACCGCATGCTCTCACTCATATGTAGAATCTAAAAAAGCCAAAGTCATAGAAACAGCAGAATTTCACTCCTTTCTTGGTGAAGCTGTCCACGGCAGGGCCTAGCTGAGGAGGGTGTTGGAGTCACAGACAGGCATACAGTTACCTTAAGGTGACAGGGTCGCTGTGAGTGAAGAGAGGAGCGGGAGAGGCCTCCAATTTTTTCTTTCATCTCCTTCGTTTCCTTCCACAAGATTTTTGTTTTCCCTTGAAAATTTCCTTTGACATTCCTTTGGCAAAGGGATTCTGAGAACGAGCAGGGAAAGAACGGAGTCTGCCCTCACAAGACAGCTCTCGGATAAAACCAGCAGGGCAAAGGTGGACCCACACTCAAGGTGGGAATGCTTGACCACGTGTCCCCAGCTCAACAGGCTCTGAGCTGCATGGGGAGCAAGAACGCACGGCTTGGAACAGATGGTGTCGTGGGTCTGGCTGGTAGGGACGAAGCAGAACACCTCAACCCTTTCTTTTGCTCCGTGTGTCTCCATCAAAGAGGAGCGTATGCAAACCCAAAGGACTAAAACAAACACATTAAAGAGAGAATTGGGGCACCTGGGTGGCTCAGTCGGTTAAGCAGCCGACTTCGGCTCAGGTCGTGATCTCGCGGTCCGTGAGTTCGAGCCCCACGCCGGGCTCTGTGCTGACGGCTTGGAGCCTGGAGCCTGCTTCGGATTCTGTGTCTCCCTCTCTCTCTGCCCCTCCCCTGCTCACCACTCTGTCTCTGTCTCTGTCTCAAAAATAAGTAAACATTAAAAAGTTTTAAAACAAACACGGGAACCGTTTGTTGCCTGTGGGAGAGCGATGCCTGTGGGAAGAGAGTACACTGAATGGTCATTGGGTAACGTCTCAAGGTGGGTATTCTCCAAACTTTCTACAAAGAATATGTATTTATTATATTGGAAAATATCTGAACATTTTTATTTTGAGAAATAAAGAGAGAGGGAGGGAGAGGGGAAAGGAAACGAAGAGAAGAAAAAGAAAGAGAGAAAATCGGACTCAACATACATAGAGTGACTCTGGTCTCTTGAGGAGCTCATGGCAAGACCTCAGGGGCCAGGACAGAAGCGCCGGCAGGCATCTTGGAGGGATTACAGAGAATGCAGAAATGGTGAACTATTAACAGCCTATGTCCCGAGTTTTAGAACAAAACATTAAATCCCAGTAAGGGCAGCCTGGCAATTTTGATAAAAATCCTTGGCAAATTCCTGAGTCTAAGGACTTACAGAACAGGAAACAACAATCCCTGGGAGCAGCGTGAGTCCACCAGGATGAGCCGTGCCAGACTGAATTCCTATCCTGAAGGACACCCAGAACGGGAGGGACAAGGGAGTGCCTCTGACAAAGGGCGGTGATGTGACGATTCAAGGAACACATTCCCCAAAGCCGCTGAGCCCTGAATAAGAAGGCAAAGTGTTGCCTGACTAATGGCACGGGTACGGGGTGGGGGTGGGGGGAGGGGCAGGGGAGCAGCGATGGGGCCCAAATGCAGGCAGCTCCAACACCACCAGAGGCTCAGCCCTTGACCTTGTCTGCTCCACCCTTTCCTCAACGACTTGGATGAAGCAGAACAGAAGACGTGCTTATCAAATTTGCAGTTGACACAAAGCCAGAGGGATTGTTAGTAGAAAGGATGGCAGGATCGAGACTCAAAAATATCTTGACAGGTTGAAATAATGGGCCAAAACCAGGTAAAAGGGATAAATATAAATTCCTGCGTTTAGGTTTTAGAAAAAAAAAAAAAGGTTTCATAAACATCAGATGCGAGAAACAGGGTTTAAAGCAGAAAAGAAAGCAGGCAGGAGCCAGCATGGCGAGCTCAGCATCTCGAATCAGGGGAAGGAAGAAAGAAGAGACGGCATTCAGTAGGTATACCAGGAACTGTACCGGATGCTTGAAGTGATTGCAACCCATTTCCATGGGCAGGCACTATTGCTGAGCCCATTTCACAGATGAGAAAACAGGGTTGGTGACTGTCATTAAGTGATTAAATGATTCCTAGCAAACTATTAGTGATTCACATCAAGCTATTGGAGTTAAGCTACAAAGTGATGAAGACAGTATTTGAATTCAGGTCGTCTTGTCTCCAGGGCTCATCGTGCCCCTCCTTCAGCGGGTAAATCTTGATTGATCGAAGCTAATCACAATGATTCCTTTCTCCTCACCACTTACACTTTCGCGCACCGTCCAACTCTGGCCAAAGGGACATGGGGCAGGGACTCTTGGGGGGCTTTTGGTAAAGTTTTCTTCTTTCTTAAAAAGAACGCCTAGAAACACCTGCCCCTGCCCCTCTTCGGCCTTTACACCTGGTTAGCATGTGAGGTCTGGAACTGCAGCAGCCAACTGGGCACCTTGAGGAATCTGGAAGGATCAGACCAGCCAAGTGAGGGGTGTATGGGGTGGACAAATGAAAATGCCCCAGGTCATTGACGGCTGTATTTGGGGCCCTGAACTAACCCCACACACTCCACCTTAGGACTTCTCCTTGAGAGGTAAGCCATTTTTCTAACTGAGCCCCTTTTGCTTGGGTTTTCTATTGTATTCTACCTGTAAGCATCCTAACACACAAGGCCAAGGGAGTCCCCTTTAATGGCCTTGGCAAGATTACATTTGGAGGCTATGCTTACAAACTAAGTCAGACCTGACCGAGATGATGAGGAGACCGGCCCCCATTCCCCACTCCATCTCTCCCCCACTGGCCACCCACCACTCACTTACCGTGACTTGGGGAGTTTGCCTGAGAAGATATGGAAGGGAAATACCATGATGGTATTCTTCAAATATTTAAAAGCCTGCAATTTAGAAGAGCGACCCGACTTTTTCTGAGCTCCTCCAGATGCAGAGCTGGACCTACTGAGAAGAGGTTACCAGGAAGCAGATAGTGGTTTGGCGGGATCGGGCTGTCCTCCACGGGATACATGCCTGGTAAAGAAGAGAGAGTCTGGCATCGCCGGAGGTGCCCCAATAGCAGTGAAGTGGACACCAGAAAGTGGTTTTCAAATCCAGGTTTCTGGGATTCTGTGTTAGGCATATGGGATGCTACTAGAGCCTTCCTGGCAAAGAATCAAGTAGAAGACCAAGTGTCTGCCACCTTCCCTCTCTCCAGCTAGAGCGAGACCCTGCCACCGAGAGTCAGTTCTGGGAAGAATTGTGGGCAGGGGATGTGGTAAGTGCCCAGTAGGGAAAAAGAGCCAGTGTCCGGTGAGAAGTCAGAGGTGGAGAGAGCCCTTCCAGGAGGAAAGGTCAGAGAGGGAGGCCTGGAGCAAGGACACGTGAGCTTGAGTACTCTGGCCAGGCTTGGGTCACATGGTCACCGTTGACCTGTAGGTGGGGTCTATTACCGGAACACCGTGGGTGGGTCGGTGCAAGCAAGCTGGGGATCAGAACAAACGTCCGTCAGCAGGCAGCGCTGTCCCAGCTAAATGACGCTGAGGCCCGCCTGCAGAGCTGAGGCCCCAAGGGAGCAAGGAAGTGTCTTCGGAACAATGTGAGCAGGGCTTAGTGACTGGGCAGGATGCGGCTGTTCCCAGCGCCTGCAACGTCTCCATACACGCGCGTTCAGGTGGGCTCGCTGATTCCTCCAGCCCTGCAGGGTCAGACCTACCTCTATTCCCAGGACCAGTCTTCACTGGAGGCAGGAGGAATTTGAGTAGCCCTAACTCTGGATTCTAGGACTCAGCAATGTCATCTGTGCTGCTGCTATGATGCTGACTCTGTGCCCCAGTTTGCTGGCAGGGCTTCCTGTTGTTCCGAAGACACTTCCTTGCTCCCTTGGGGCCTCAGCTCTGCAGGCGGGCCTCAGCGTCATTTAGCTGGGACAGCGCTGCCTGCTGACCGACGTTTGTTCCGATCCCCAGCTTGCTTGCACCGACCCACCCACGGTGTTCCGGTAATAGACCCCACCTACAGGTCAACGGTGACCATGTGACCCAAGCCTGGTCAATCAGAGTACTCAAGCCCCTTACTCCAGGGATCGGCTCAGAGACTGGATATACCGATCAGAGCCCTTCCCCAAGTCTGTTCTAGCTGGCGAGCCCTGGCTCCTTTGATCACAAGACAGGAGAGCTGGCATTAGGCCTCGTGGCCACAGGGGCACCTGGCCTCCTCTACTCTGGTCCCTGCATTTGCCTGGTTTCCTGCACTTTCTCAGAAGTGGAAACTGGCCTCTGCTTCCCACCCAGTGAGACCCCATGTTTTCCTCTGCAGTTTGTTAGGGTTTCTGTAACCCCAAACAGCTCTGACTCATACCCTAGCCTTTTCCATCACTTGACAGCTGCCCCGGTGCCAGAATCTTCCATCAGCAGCCACATCCAAATGGAGTCTCCAGGTTCTGTCTGTCCTGGCCCTGTGTCTAAGGGTGTTCAGCCCTGCTCTTCTGCTCTGTCTTACTGACAGGTCACCAGGTGGTGCTGTGCCTTGGCCTGACTGGAGACAAGAGCATGCAAGGCAGGGTGTGAGCCAAAGACAGGAGCACCGTGCGGGGTAAGTGCACTCATGAAGTTCACTTATTCATTCAGCAGCTACGGGTTGAGCGTCTGCTATGTTCAAGGTGCTGCGTCCAAAGACTTAGCACAGGGGCTGCAAACCTTTTCTGTAGCTGGGCCAAATAGTAATTATTTTCAGCTTTGCAAGCCCTAAGGTCTCTGTTGCAACGCCTCAGCTCTGCCCTATAGAAAAGCAACCCCAGACAACATCTAGACCAAGGGACATGACAGGGGTTCCATAAAAATGATCTACGAAAGCAGGTGGTGGGCCAGATTTGGCCGGCTGTCCGTGGTCTGCCAACTTCTGACTTAGGACATACAGTTGGAGAAGGTGATGGGAGATAGATCCGTAAAGCCTTGAATACCAGCCAGAGAAAAATAGATGTTACCGAGTGGCTGATGGGAATCTTGGAAGACGTTTACACTGGAGAATGGCGAGTGCCAGAGGGATGGGTTGGGCATCGGCCTCCTTGCCAGGCAAGCACATGCATTCAATGAATATTCATTGAATGTCTTCCCTCGTCCAGGCACCATTCCAGGAGCAGGGAGACGGCGGTGAGCCAGGCAGGCAAGGTGCTCGCCCTTCATGGAGCTTCTGTTCTACTGAGTGTACAAGGTTCTTTATCATCGAGCCCCAGCCTCCCTCCCCAGCCTCATTTCCTTCTACTCCCCACCTATGAAACCACTCAAAATCCCAAGTGTTCCTCCGGACTTCTATGACTTTGCTGCTACCTCTTCCTGGAATGTGCTTACTGTCCCTCGTCCACCTGCAGAAGTCCTTGGAGCCCCGCTGGGCTGCTTCTCCTGTGAAACCTTGCCCCGCCCCCCGCCCCCCACCTACCCCTGGGAGAGTTGGTCACTCCTCCTTCTGGGTCTCCCCGGCACTTTGTACCTACCTCCGCTCAAGTGCTTCTCACGTGCCGCTGGCGTTCTTCGCATATAAGCCTCTCCGCTCTACAGGACTGTCTCGAGCGCCTGGCAGAGGGCCTGACATACACAGGGGCTCAGCGGATGTTTGCTGAATGACTGAATGAAAATAGCTTTGGGAAAGAGAGTTGTACCGGAAGAGTGATGGAGGACACTCAAACCTGAGGGGAAGGCCGTCCGCTACCTTAGGGATCTAAACACTTGAAAGATACAAGGGATCTTATTTGTGGGCTTAAAACTCCTGTCCAAAATTATTTGTCGAGTGTGAACAATAATACAGTCTCCCTCTCTGAAGCACCAGGGCGAGGGCCCCTTTGTCTGATTAAGGGCTGCCGGGAGTGATTGATGGGCTCCCGCCGGACAGCTGAAACCTCTCTCCTCCTGACAGTGCGAGTGATAGCTGAGCGGAAACTGACCCCAGCTGACACACTCATCTTAAAATATCTCTGTCTCCCTGCGGCCCAGATAAAATAGCTGTCGCACTAAAAGTAAGGGCTCCACTCGGGGGGGACGCTGGCTTCTCCCAGGACTGGTGATGGAGTGGCCTGTGATGTCAGGGTTCAGCTGAAGTCCAAACCAAAAGGACCCTAAGAAACCGGCCCCAGATGAGTTGTGTTCCGAAAGCGGCTTGGGGTTCAACCTCCCAAGGCTGGGCCGAGAAGAACGAGGTACGTCATCAACAACGTCAGGGAGAGTTTATTCAGCATGTATTGGCCTGTGGTGCTGGGTTCAGTTCAGATCAGAGAGAATAATGTAGACACAGGCCTTTCCCACTATACCCTTGCACGCACGCAAAGGAGGAGAATGACCCCAGTCGGTGCTATGGGCCTTTTTGCTTCACAGAGAGCTTTCAGCAGCAGCAACGTAGGTAGAGCAGGTATGAACATGACTTCCACCTTAGAGGTGAAGAAACCAAGGCTCAGAGAGGTTAAGTGTCTCGCCCAAGGTCACACATCTAGAAGGGTCAGAGCAGGGATCCATGTCAGGGCTGGAAACAAATAGCATACTCGAGGGGATAATTAGGGTTCTGTGAAAGGATTCCTTAAAGAGCTAGGGGCGGGGCTGAGGAAACAACGAGGAAGCAACCCCAAGTGTGCTAAGGAGTGTCCCTCCAAAGATGATATGTTGAATCCCTCACCCCCTGCCCCTACTCCCGAATGTGACCTTATTTGGAAATGGGGTCATCACAGATGTAAATAGTAAAGAAAACGTCGTGCTGGAGGGGGGCGGGCCTGTGTCCAATATGACCGGTGTCCTTACGAGAAGAGACAGAGACGCGAGGGGAGCACGCCCTGGGACCACGGAGGCAGACACTGAGGAGGTGTGCTGCCAGCGAGGAATGCCACGGCCCCCAGCACACCACCGGAGGGAAGGATGGGCTCTCCTCTGCAGGGCTAAGAGGGAGCAGGGCCCTGCCAGCCCTCCTAGCCCCCAGAACTGTGAGGGGATACGTTTCAGCTGTCTAAGCCACCTGCTTTGTGCCGTTTTCTTATGGCAGCGCTGGGAACGGAATTCCCTGAGGTCGGCCACACTGCCCCACCCCCAGGCCTCTAGGGGTTCGTGTTATAGGAGTCTGGGGAGGGCGGGACCCCCCAGAATAGGGCCTGCCCGACAGGACCGGTGACCCAGCCACTGCCCCTCACTGTCCCCCAAGGAAGGAGCCGGGCAGACAAGCGTCCTTCCTCCAGGCTCCCCTCAGCCCCTGGGGAGGAGCCGGCAGACAGGAGACCAGGGCTGTACGTTTGCCCCATCAGCTCCCTGGGTCTGAGAGAAGGTGGCAGAAGGTGTGGTGAGGACCAGGAAGAACAACTCTCCGGCCCTCCCCTGACACTTGCCTCCCGCCCACGTGCTCCCTCAGGAAGGGTCCCTGAAGAAGTGGAAGGACTGCTTGTGCTCTTTGGGGACCCTCTGGCTTCACGATGACCACAAATGCATGAAAAATGGCAAGAGTATTAACACAGGCCATAAAGAAGTGCACGGGGAAGCACATGCTTGGAGTTAGCTGAACGCACGGGGGTCAGGGACCCCGCTGATACCCCGTTGCCCCCAGTATAAAATAGGAGGCTGTGGTTCCAGCAGGTCAGAAACAGGCCTGGGGAAGAAGACATGGGTGGGATTGGGACCCATTGGCCTGGACAGTCTGGCCCAGGCTGGAGAAGGAAGAAAATTCTGTGTGTGTGTGTGTGTGTGTGTGTGTGTGTGTAGGGCGTGGAGCAGGAAGCAGTGGGGGAGGCGGCCACGCTGCTCCCTTCACCCAGCAGGCTCGGGGGAGGCCTGGGCTTGTGTGGGGCTTCTGTGTGGGCCTTGAGCTGCCCTGTTCCGTGCCCTAACGGCTGACTCCCGCTCTGGAAGCTGGGGGAAACATCTGTCTTGTTCACACTGTATTTCTGAGGCATAGCACGGGTCCCTCGTAAATATTTGTTGAACAAATGAAAGTGTAAGACCCCAGAGAGAGAGAAAGAGAGAGAGAGAGAGAGAGAGAGAGAGAAACACTGAGGGGGAGGAGAGGGTTGAGGAAGGGATAGACAGAGGGGACAGACATCACCTAGGGGTAGACAGAGGCAGGTCACACAGCAGGCACCAGTTTGCAGGGGCTTCTCTGTGAAGCCAGGGCCCCCCCTGTCCAGTGGGTACCCCCACCCTTCTCAGGCATACCTTGGAGAAACCGGCAGGCTGAACCAGAGAGAGCAATCTGTCCCCAGACCCAGGCCTCACCGTCCCCACTGCAAATTGCTGGGGCTCCCCCAGGCAGGTGGCCTCCTGGGGCCCCAGCACAACGGCCGCCAGGCCCCGGGGCCCATCCACACAGCAGGGTTCTCAGGGAAGCAGGCAGATGGACCGGAGCCTGAGAAGGCATGGGAGCTCCTGCTAGGCCATTAAAGGTCACAGGGACAGGGACGGCCTGCTCCAGCAGACAGACAATAACCGGGGAGAAGGCCCCCAAAGACACGCAGATGGAAAGGTCTGTCCTCACCAGAGTGCTTGACTAAGAGACCGTCCTTCTCCGGCTCGGACTTAAGCTGAGGCTTTAATTATAGCTTGTCACTCATGCGCCTTCCCCGGGAGATGGCCGGCCGGATGGCTAAGGAAATGAAACTCTCGCTTCAGATGGCTCATTCTGTCTGTCAGGAAATTTCAAACCCACAAACAATAGTATCTGCGATTGTGGCAGCGAGGCGCCTCCTGAGGGCTCCTCGTGCTCCCCTGCCCCCTGCAGGCCCCCCGGCCTGGCCGTGAGCTCATTCCTGCGGCAGGGCGGGACCCCCATCACAAAAGGCCATTCCTGCTCACAGACCGAGAAACTCGACCCAGTGAGGCACAGTGACAGGCTCAAGGTCACCCAGCAGAGGGTCGGTGGGCCAGGGAGACCCGTGAGCATTGCTTTATGGCAGACTCTTGGTCTCTCTGAAGATGCCCCAGAAAGGAGGGCCCCCAGCCATAACGATGCTAACAGTTTGTCACCACCTGGTGCCAGGAGCTAAGGCCCTGTACGAATCACCCCACAATCCTCACGGCAGCCCCCACAAACTGCCTATAATTACCTTCACTGTTCATAAGGAAAAACCAAGGCTAGAGAGCTTGTTCGAGGTCACACAGCTGGAACCAGGACTCGACACCAGGCTTTCCAACGGCAGAGCCTAAGCTCTTCACCCCCATGCTCTCTGCTTGAGCTTGTCCCTGGATAAGGACATGGAAGACCTGGAGTTCTTTCCCTAGGCCTCTGCCAGGAGACACAGATTGTTTCTGGAAGCATTCAACAAGGGGCATTCCCCCACAGCATGGAGACGGGCTGTCCTTGAGACCTAGCAGGGTCAGCTGTGAGCCAAAGGGCCCGGGGAAAGGGGTGCCCTTGCATCCATCCCACCAGGTTGGCCAGCTGAAGTCCTGCAGGCAGGGAGGGGGGCTGCGGGCTCAGGCCGGGCCCTGGGCAGCTCAGCCGAGACCTGGTGCCCTCACTGGGTATCTTCACATCCCTCAGCCTCTGGGGCTCGGGCTGAGAATAAGGTTAGGTCCTTAAGAGGTTTGGTTGGGACGGGACATCAGCTCCCTGGGGCAGAAGCGACCTGGAGGGGCACAGGGTGTGCCCTGCAATCCAAGCTTCTTCCAGCGTACCCCTTAGGTTCCCCACTGGAGGTGTCCCAGAGCAGCACAGGGGTAAGCCACTTCGAATGACCTGTGTGGCCAAGGTGTCCATCTGGTTTGGGCAAAGAGCAGAGTTTCAGCCCTAAGACACCCCCGGGGCAAGAGGAGGGGAACTGCAGCGATGTTCTCATTGGCCCAGAGTCTAGGATTGAGAAGAGCTAATCCAACTTTTGCCTCCCATTTTGCTAGTTACGGGGTCCCTACCAGGTGTCTTAACCGCCGTGAGCCTCAGCTTCCTCCTCTGCACACAGGGATGACTGCCCCCTGCTTCAGGATGGTGACAAGGACTGAGCCAATAGTGCACCTAGCCCCTCAACGGTGTGGTGCTGAGGGGTGGGGGAGGGGGAGCAGTCTCTAGCCCTGGGATTAGGCCTCGTTCTGTGAGCCTGGACACAAGTGCTCCTTGGCTTTTCTGCTCCCCTTAAGTGGGACAGGAAGGCTCAAGGGGGCCAGGGTCAGGCCTTTCCCTTCCCCCAGGTCAGCCAGGCTCCAATAAAACCCTAGCAGGTTAGGCTCTGGTCACCTAGTTGCTCCTGAGGGCAGGGTGTATCAGGAACAGTATGTTCTAAAATATTTCAAAATGATCCCTTTCCCATCCCCGTGCAGAAAACAAGACGGGATCTTTCTCCAGTCTTTGCCATGAGAACTTGGGAGCGTTCCAGGAGGGAAAACACACAACCGTTGCGGATGACCGGGTCCCTCTGGAGTTTTTATCTGTCTGGTTTGTCCACGCCGAGCTCGGGCAATCCAGCAACCCATCGATTACCGTTCCGGTTTTCCTACCCCAACACTGATCCCCGCGGTGGTGTCCGCTTGGGGGTTTCTGCTCAGGAAGGTTGGGATTGTTTGCATCCTCTTGTCTCCCTTTCCAGTTTGGGGGGCATCGGTTTGGCCAGGGATCTAAAGAAGATTGTGGATTTTCTGTTTGTTCACTTCGTCCCTTGTCGTTTGGACGGAGGGGCCCCCGCCGACCTCCTGTTCAGTCCACGCGCGCAGAAAGCCTGGTACTATGTGTTGGCTCCAATTTACTCCGTCTTCCGTGGCGCATGCCTCAAAGGCTCTGGTTCCTCATCTTGCTCGTTCCTTACGGCCCGGAAGGAGAGGTGTTACAGACTCCCTCCTCCGGACAGGGAAGCTAAGGGCCAGAGAAGCTGGGCCGCACAGCTGCTGGAGGCGAAGGTTTCCCAAAGCCCACGTGTTCTCACAATGACCGCGTGCAGCTGCCCGCCCTTGTAGCCAGGCCACCCCCAGACTCCCCCGATGAGCCGAGCTCCTGGCCGCACGAGGAGGCTGTGGGACGAGTCCCTCTGCACCTGGGGTGAGGGGTAGGCCCTCCCTAGCGGAGGGAAGGCCTCAGCGGGCCCCTCTCTGCAGCGTCCAGCTACTGGGGAATATGCTCCAATCCTTCCATGAATCCAGCTCCTTCCGTGGTCCTGACTGAAGTGCAGAATGCCCTCCTTCACAAACCCATTTGTCATGGGAGTTGGTTAAGAAAGAAAGGAAGTGGGGCGCCTGGGTGGCGCAGTCGGTTAAGCGTCCGACTTCAGCCAGGTCACGATCTCGCGGTCCGTGAGTTCAAGCCCCGCGTCAGGCTCTGGGCTGATGGCTCGGAGCCTGGAGCCTGTTTCCGATTCTGTGTCTCCCTCTCTCTCTGCCCGTCCCCCGTTCATGCTCTGTCTCTCTCTGTCCCAAAAAAAAAAAACAAAAAAACAAAAAAAAAAAAACGTTGGAAAAAAAAAAAAAAAAGGAAGCAAAAAAAAAAAAGAAAGAAAGAAAGAAAAGAAGAAAAGAAAAGAAAAGAAAAGGAAAGGAAAGGAAAGGAAAGAAAAAAGAAAAGAAAAGAAAAGAAAAGAAAAGAAAAGAAAAGAAAAGAAAAGAAAAGAAAAGAAAAAGTCTGATGGCTTAATGGCATCTGTGGGAGGCAGAAAGGGGCTGACCCGGCCTGGCCACCCTTGGCTTGGCGGGACCAAGAGAACTGCTGCTCTTTTTCCCCAACACAGGAGCTCTCCGAGGAGCATCAGGAGACTCCGGGAGGGGCTGGGAGGGGGTCACAATGCTGGGAAACAGTCGCCCGAGCCCGGGGTCTTAGGACAGTGATGTGGCCCGTTGTGTGAAACCATCAGTCTCCGGAGGGAAGGGGAGACCCAGGGAAATTTCCACACGCATTCAGCTCGCCAGGGGCTGCTCACCAAGGCTGCTCTGGCTTCAGGGTCAGAGGCAAAGCAAGGGGGCAACTTTGTCCATCTCTGAGCAGAATCCTCCCACCCCGAGAGGCAATGGAGCAAATCCCAGGGGACAGAGGGTGGTGTGGGAGAGGCAACCTGAGGGGCTCACCCATCCCCCCGCATCAAGACTGTCCCCAGTGTGGGAATGGAGTGTCATCACTCTGTTCCTCTGCCATGTGACTCACGGCAGGGGTAGAGCTCAGACCCTGTGCCAGGCAGCCACGATGTCACCTGCAGAGAGAGGGGTTATGCTTATCCCGGTTCCTGGGACACTCACAGCATTGCAGGCCACTGAGTCCCATCCCTTCATTTGACAAAGGAGACGGGACTTGCTGAAGGCACACATGACAGTAAGAGAGCCAACACCCAACCCACGTCTTGACCCCCAAGAAAGCTGGCAAGAGGGAGCGGTAAGCACCAGCCACTGTCCTTGGCCATCAGACAGCGAGAATACAGATATTGTGCCCTTGTCAGGACAAGCAGCTGGAACAACCCTGGGGAGACCGAGGCCTCTGACAGCGCATCCTCTCAGCTCACCTTGCGTCAAGCCTGGGTTTCGGGTGGCCGTGGGTCCAGACCTGGCCACTGCTGTTTGGGAGACAGGGACACTGCAGGGCTTGAAAGAGGAGGGGAGGGCCGGGGGAGGGCCACGAGGATAGAGGAGCGGGCTCGTTCTCACGTGGCGCACGCAGGGTAGATTTCTGTAGTCGGCGTGGAGCTGGAAGGGTTGGACTCACTGACGTGCCCCGCTGCTTTCCAGGGCGCGTCCCCAGGGGCCCAGAGCTGCAGCGTCTCCTCCGCCCCGAGCAGAAGGCGGGAGGCTCACAGCACCCAGCAGCCCCAGACGCGTGCGATCCCCACAGCTGCTCCCGAGACCCCACAGAGACACCCCTGGGGCCGGGCCCCTTTGTCACTCAGGACACACGCAAGCACAGGGTGGAGAGGAGACAGCCACAGACACCATCTTCCATCCTGTCGTGTGTGGCTTGTGTGCTTCTTTACAAATGTAACTGAGGGCCTGCCGGGCCTGGCCCAGGGATGCCAGGGTAGAAACATAACCCAGAAACTTCTTCCCCAGGAGTTATAGTCTGATGATCACAATACAGTGTTGCAAAAAGGCTGAGACACACAGGAGCAAAGGTGTTATGGAAGCTCTGAGCCAGGGAGGAGAGGTGGCCCGGGAGGGCCTCCCGCAAGAGCGAGTCCGAGAAGGTAGGAGTAAGTGGGTGGAGGGCTGTGACCTGTGCGAGGGGCCGGGGGAGCCCAGCTGGGCAGGGGAAGCAGCATGCAAGGGCACAGAGGCAGGGAACAGCACGGTGGGCCTGAGGAACTGAGGGGCTTCGGGGGTGCAAAGCCCAGACGGTGAGGCCGGGAGGTGGGCTGGCTGAGGCTGGGGAGCTTGGGCGAAGCTGGGTGCTGAGCAAGGCCTGTGGCACCCACTGGGTCCACCCTCTCTGGTCCTTTCCTGGCCACGTGCTGCCAAAGATGGCCCAGGGCTTGAGCTGTCATGTGGCCCTGCTCAGGGTCACCCTCAGGCCCAGGAGGCGGTGTCCATGTAGCTGTCTGCTCCCACCCACCTCTCCGCAGCCAGGCCAACTGCAAAGTCCCCCTCACTTGAGGACACGGGACCCCCAGGGAGGGGTGAGTCTGCAGCTGTGTCCACTCCATCGGATCCAGTGGAGAGATGCGCGGGTCAGACACCCTCAAACGTTAGACCAAACAAATAGCAAGGAGGGTGCCCACCTGGGGCTTGATGGGGCTGACCAGCTCGCGCCATTTGTCTACACCAGGAGCTCTAGACCCTGAGTGCACACTATGGTCATCAGGGTTGCTCTCCCAAATCTCAATGCCTGGGCCCTCCCCAGACCAGTTATGGGTTCTCAGGGTGGGGTCTGGGCCTGGGTATACTAAAAAGTCCCCCAATGGAGCACCTGGGTGGCTCGGTCGGTTGAGCGTCCGACTTCGGCTCAGGTCAGGATCCCGCAGTCTGTGAGTTCGAGCCCCGCGTCGAGCTCTGTACTGACAGCTCAGAGCCTGGAGCCTGCTTCAGATTCGGTGTCTCCTCTCTCTCTCTCTGCACCTCCCCTGCTCGTGCTCTGTCTCTTTCTGACTCTCAAAAAATAAATAAATGTTAATTTACAAAAATTTGTTTTAAAGTCCCCCAAGCCATACCCACAGGCAGCCAAGGCTGAGAAGCACCAGTCTCTACCAGCCACCTCGGGTTCCGTTTTCTTCCAGCCTCTTCCCTGTCTTCCACCTCACCGCCCCCATCCTCACCCGGCTCTCTTCTCCTGCCTGTTTGTCCTGTCCTTCTCCAAGGCTGACCCCTCTGCTAAGCTTTGGGTCTCATCTTCTCCCATCACTTGGGGGATCAGACCCCAAAGAAAGTGAGAATAATAGTCATAATAATAATAGCGACTCGTATTCATGGATTACTTAATATGTACCAGCCATATGGGTTCTCATTTAGATTTGACCCTCAGAACAGCCCTTTACTGTAAAGCCTGTTACTGTCCCTCTTTTCAGATGAGGAAACCGAGGCCCAGGGAGGTTAAGTGAAAGCCTGAAGCCCCAGCACTACCGAGAGGCAGGACCAGAACTCACACCCAGGTCCCTCTGCCACCGAAGCTGAGCTCTTAGCTGTCATGGAGACCACCTGTCTGTCACCACCTCATACCTCCCACATCTTCAACTGCCACTTCCCTAGCAGGCCGATCTGTCAGTGCCCTCGGTCTTTATAGACAGGACCCTGAGCTAGTCTGCAGACCCCCGGGTCTCCCCCAGATCTGCCCAGACTGATGCTCATGGCAAGCACTGGGCCCCCAGAGCTTTGGGGAAGGCTTTGTTATAACCTGTCCACCTGTCACCCCTTCAAGGCAACACCCGTGGCCTTACTTTTCAGGGAGGGAAGAAGGATCATCTGATTTAAATCAAGTTTCAAAAACTCCAACAGCTCATAAAATGTTCCATTGTACCCAGGCGCCTCTTTGATGCCCAAACCATGCAATTGCTTACAGGCGTTCACCCCACCCTCACCTTTCCCCTTTATCTGCTGGGCTTCCTGCCTGAAGATGATCACAGAGACGCCTTGATGCCTTTGCCCTGGCCAGGATGAGAAGGAAAGTGGGGTGGGTGGCTGTGGCGTGGGGCACGTGCACTATGGGGGCACGGAGGGGACATCTGTGAGTGTGGGTGTGTGGCACGGGGTGGGAGGCATGAAGAGTATGTGCGTGGCTTGCAATGTGTGTCGGGGGTGTGGGGGGTGGGTCTTGCAGTGGTACATGTATGGGGGTGATTTGTGTGCAGTGTGTTGAAGTGAGGGTGTGCTGCGTGTGCGGTTTGTGAGGGACGTGATATGCATTTGATACATGTTGCGTCGTGTGTCTGTATAGCTCGTGCTTTGATGTGGCCCATGACTGGTGGCATCTGTGTGGCACATGGTACATGCGTGGCCCATAATATGATATGTAGAATGATACGGTGATCTGGTGTGACACGTAGGGACTCGTGTGCGCGCCGTGCTGGGTACAGGTAGGCAATATGTGACACGATCGTGGGGAAAGAGAAGCCCTTTCTGTTCCCAGTCCTAACTCTGCCTGGCCTGGCTTCTGCGTGAACCTTCGCCCATGCTGGTGAGGCTCAGAGACTCGGGCCAGAGAAGCCCCCTCCTAGAAGTGACATAGCAGCCATCGGGGTAATGCCAGACTCTCCCAGATTTCCGAGCTTCTCAGAGCCCTGTGACCTGGGATCTCGGCTTCAGGAATGTCAGTGAGGAGACACCCCACAGAGTCTTGTGAACGGGCCGGGCTTCACTGTGAGTGCCAAACCCCATATTCTTCAGTCTCTTTCCAGGTCCAGGTGGCCAGGGTGATGGCCAGAATATGAACCAGAGAGAGAATTCCCACTTATCACCTCCAGTTCACGATAGGCTTGGCCCCATGCCCAGGGTAACCCTTATAAAGTTTGGGTTCCTGTGGCTTAGTCTCAGGGCACTTTCTGACCAAGAGCACAGTCCAGTGCCTTTCTTGACTCAGTAAAGGAGACTCACATCCGTGGACCCCAACAGCACTTACCAAAATCCCATTTGTTCTCCTACCTACTTCCTTCTTACCCTGCAACCCAGGTGTGCCTCTCCTCAACCCCCTAAAAAAGCTCTCCCTTCACCCCATGGTCCTGGAAAGCCTCCCCTCCCTTCTCCCTGCACTCCCCACCCTGCCCTACTGAATTATGTGGATCAATGCGACCTCTGTTCCTACGAGAAGGAAGCATTTTTTTCAAGGGGGTACGGGTAAGCCGATCATTGTAGCTCCCTCCTTATAAGAAAGAGACGCCAGGAAATAGCACCACTTCAATCATCTTGATCCTGACACACTAAAGTGCCCTGTGTGAGTTGCATGTCCTCCTTGGGACTCTCTTCCCACAGCCGATCAGGCAACCACCCTCTTAGCAACTCACCGCTTCACAAAATTTAAACCTTCTAAAGAACCATGGTAACACCTAGGTGATACGTTAGGAGAGAAGAGTAGTATGTAGACAAGTTATCTTTCTTACTTTTATGCCAGCAAGGCAGTGTCCCCGGCAGGGCGGGGTGGGGCGGGGCTATTGCCAAAGCCTGATGGGAAGCCAGAGAGATCCCACCTGAAACTGACGTAGGAAACCCACACTGGCGTTTCAGTACCTTCCCATGAAGTGGGGTTGGGGTCTGGGGGCAAGGAGGGTTTGCATGTGACATCATTCATTTCCAGGGACACAGAGGATGACTGACCCCCCCCCCCCCCGCCCCGCTCCGGGGTGATACTCTTGTTCCCACTCTCTCCACCCACCCTCAACCTTTCTGAATCTCATTTTCTTCCCATATAAAAGTTGAAGGTGACAACTGAATAAAATAGTGCCTTCGGAACCAGTCTTTGGAACCAGTTCTGCTTTTTCTTACTAGATGTGAGACCCCAGGCAAGTTCGGCAGCCTCTCCCTATCAGTTAGCTATTGCTGTAAAACAGCCCCTTCCAGACTTAATGGCTTAAAACAACAATCAGTTCTGATCTCTCGTGAATCTACCAGTAGCCCGAGCACTTCTGCTGATGTGAGCCAGGCTTGGCGGATCCTGGCCGAGGTCACTGGTGCATCAGCTGGCAGCGGGCAGGTCAGCTGCGGGCCGGCTGGTGCAGGATGGCCTTGGCTGGGATGAGTTGGCTCTGCTCCACGTGGCCTCTTACCCTCCAGAAGGCTAGCCCAGGCTTGTTCTCCTGACGGTGTTTAAGTCCAGGACAGTGAGTGGAAACACATGTGGGCTTTTCCAAGCCTCTCCATTAAGTCCGCTGCCGTCCCATTGATGAGAGAGGCATTTGGCCGAGTCCCGAGTCAGAACGGAAGGGGCCTATAAAATTACAGTGCAAATGGCGAGGACACAGGGAGGAGAGTAGTTCGGGCTGCCAGGGTAATCAATCTACCGCACCCTCTAGACTCAGTTTCCCTTTTTGAAACTGAGGTGAAATTCACACAACAATAAAACGAACCATTTTAAAGTGAACAATTCCGTGGCATTTAGTACATTCACCATGTTGTGCAACCCTCAGCCCTATCTAGTTCCAGACATTTAAAAAATTTTTTTTCAACGTTTTTTATTTATTTTTGGGACAGAGAGAGACAGAGCATGAACGGGGGAGGGGCAGAGAGAGAGGGAGACATAGAATCGGAAACAGGCTCCAGGCTCCGAGCCATCAGCCCAGAGCCCGACGCGGGGCTCGAACTCACAGACCGCGAGATCGTGACCTGGCTGAAGTCGGACGCTTAACCGACTGCGCCACCCAGGCGCCCCTAGTTCCAGACATTTTAATGACCCCAAAATAAAACCCCGTATCCATTAAAGAGATACCCCCAAGCCACCCCTGCCCCCCCGGCCCCCAGCAGCCACTAATCTGCTTTCTCTCCATGGCTTTCCCTATTCAGGACATTTTGTCCGAATGGACTACGTGACCTTTCATGTCTGGCTTCTTTGACTCACATGTTTTCGAGTTTCATCCATGTTATCAGCAATGCATTCTTTTTTATGACCGGATAATATTCTGTTGTATGACTAGACCACAATTTGCTTAGCCATTTGTCTGTTGATGGACACGAGATGTTTCCACCTTTGGCTTATTGTATTATTGCCATGGCGTTCACGTACAAGTATTCGAGTACCTGCTTTCAGTTCCTTTGACAAGGAGTAGAACTGCCAGGTCATCCAACAACTCAGCGGTTCACCTTTTAAGGACCCTAGTTTCCTTTCCTTTTTAAAATGGAGATAATGAAATTACTTGGCGAGGATGCTGGAGGGCTTGGGGAGAGTGCATGTAAAATGTCTGGCACAGAGTACAACCTCAGTAAATAGTTTATATAACTATTCTTTTGTTCCTTAATTTGATGGCCATTTATCGAGCCCAGGATCAGGAATTATGTGAGGTGCTGGACAGATATATGAATATATAAGATATAAAATATCTATAAAACACATGTCTATATTTTTATAGACATATAAATATATCCCCAGGGTCCCCTCCAGCCCAGACACACAACGGCTTCATCCTTGCTTCTTGCCCGGTTTGTCCTTCACAGACGGAAGACAAAAGGTATGTGCTTGCTCTCTCTCACTCTCTCTCTCTCTCTCTCTCTCTCTCTCCCCCTTTCCCTCTCTCTCCCTTAGCCGATTCCCCAGGAGGCAGCTGGCTTCATCGCTCCCCACCTGAATCAGTTCAGACCACCTATTTCAGATCTGTCGGCTCTTATAAATGTAGCCACACACCCGCAAAGTGAGATAAAATGGCAATGTGATTAGTGTGTGTGTGAGCGTGAATGCTTATGTGTCCCTGTCTCATTGCTTTTGTAAAGATTAATACATCAGAGCAAGCACTTACGAAAGGAAGAATAAAAAAAACAACAACAACCGGGTCCAATTCTCCAGACATTCAATAACCAAATGTCACCCACATGGTAAGCAATAAAATAAAAATATATGCTTAGCAGCGGCAATATAAATATGATGTATATTTTGAAGTTGGGTAACAAAACAGTGGCATAAAAATAATACCCAGTGGCAAATTCAGAAAAGCGACCTTTTTCAAACGTGGCATTCCTTTGGGCTGCCATTCCTAAAATATCGCAGCGTCTCGAGCAGTAAAGCAGAAGTTGGTTTAAATCTGACAGGAGCACCCTGGTAATGAGGGCATGGAAATTCTTGCCAGTGTTCTGATGCCAAGGCAACATCTTATGCCCCTCTACCCTGCCCGCCCCCTCACTCCTGAGAACCTCGCCTCAATCTGCCCGCTCTGTCCCTTTGCCTGTCACGATAATCCTTACTTTCCAGAACTCCTTCCCAGACGTTATTCCATTTGACCTTTACAGCCCGCCTCTGAAGTTGGGAGGGCAAGTATCATTGCCATTTTATGGATGAGAAAACAGAGGCCACAAAAGTCACACCGAACCTAACACTGCCCCTCCCTGGGGCGAGAGCATTTCTTTTCTCTCTTAGGAACTGTCGTTTCCTGCTCATGCGTGCATACGGAAAAAAAAAAAAAAATCACTGAAGAGATGTTGACACAAAACAGACACCTCTCCATGGCCTGGCACAAATCTGGGTTCCCAGTTACTATTTGTTAACAGAGTACAAACCAAGTTTTGCATCAGCCAAACAGAATATTATTAGAAAGCTAAATCTGTATATGTAAACATCAAAATATGTCAAAAATAGATGCTGTACGTTTCTTTTTTTTTTTTAATTTCTTTAATGTTTATTTATTTTTGAGAGAGAGGGAGAGAGAGACACACACGCAGAGCATGAGTGGGGGAGGAGCAGAGAGAGAGGGAGACACAGAACTTGAAGCAGGTTCCAGGCTCTGAGCTGTCCGCACAGAGCCTGATGGGGGCTCGAACTCACAAACTGCAAGATCATGACCTGAGCCGAAGTCAGCTTAACCGACTAAGCCCCCCAGGTGCCCCGGATGCTGTACATTTCTTAATACACATACCTTTTGCAACTCTTAGGCACTGAGATTCTAACTGTTGGAGGTCCAAACATTTGAGTGATTTGTCTAAGGCCTCAAAATGAGAGCTCTAGGGGCGCCTGGGTGGCTCGGTTGGTTGAGCGTCTGGGTCTTGATTTCGGCTTAGGTCATGACCTCAGAGTTCATTGGCTCGAGCCCCCACAACGGACTCTGCGTTGACAGTGCGGAGCCTGCTTGGGATATCCTCTCTTTCTCTCTCTCTCTCTCTCTCTCTCTGTCTCTCTCTCCCTGCCCCTCCCCTGCTCAAGCTCTCTCTCTCTCTTTCTCAAATAAATAAACTTTTTTTTTAATGAGATCTCTAGAATTAGAATGCATATTATTGATGTAGAGAAGAGAGCAACCAGCTATGTGTCTTTAGGCAAATCACTTGACCTCTTGACTTTTAATTTTCCCATGATAGAACAAGTAGAATTAGACGATCACTAAGCTGCTTTCTCCTTATGAGATTCTATCATTTTATCTCTAGAACAAAGTACTCAATGGCCCTCCAGGAAAGCCCTGCCTTGCTCACAGAGAGGTCAGTAAAAGGATCTCTGATGGAACCCCAACCTCTAATGAATTCATGTCGGGGGCAGAAAAGTCTGCTCAAAAGCAAACTTGGTCCCCGGTCCTAGATCGGTCACTAACTCACTCTGTAACCTTGAGCTTCTCTTCTGTTAAATGAGGAATCTGGACCAGGTGGGGATGGGAAATAAATTTCACATCACGTGCACGCTGCCTGATAGATGGTGGCCGCCTGGAGTGGGTGTTGAAAAAAAATGAGTCTGCCTCCAACTCCAGAGGAAAGAGGCCGGGGTTGATTAGTGATGTCTGCCACAAGTGAGGGAGGGGGCAGCGGTGTGCGAGTTCGCCATCCTTAGGGGAGACACTCGTGGCAGCTGGCCTCTTCTGTAACGCCAACGAACGCTCTGCGAGTAGCACACAGAGACCTGGGGATTCAGAGTCACCGGTGCACAGGAAGCAGAACTGGGCTTGTTCAACTGTTTTTATATTATCCATGGCTTGGGTTTGAATAATCTGTCCCCTGATACCACTGTATTTCAGAAATTGCTACCTAAGGCAAATTTTCCACTTTTAAACTCATTTCCTGAGTCGGTCTTTTTAAACCCCACATTAAATATTGATCTGCCCTGGAGAGATCTAATTTATTTAGTAGAGACAGGTTTGACTCCACCAGAACTGTCAAACCCAGAAATGGGGCCATGCCCCTCCTGAAGCAATAACCATTCAGGATGGTGACAGACAAGCCAAGGACACTGGAACCAGGAACCAGCTTCTTTCCTGTCTCTGAGTGTCAGGGGCAGGGCCTGCCTTCCTGGTCTCTCTCGCACCCCAGAGTGTCAGAGCGTCTTTGAGAACTTTTCCTACGAGGATGGAAGTCTGAGAGTCAAGGCATCCACTCTGTGCCAGCTGGGTTCCCCATGCCGGGTGGGCCTCAAGCCCCACCAACCTGTGGCAGAAACCTCTTCTGTTGGCTCCCAGTGTGCTGTTTCTGGGACTATTGCTCTAAGCTCTGACCTTCAGACTCAGCACCCTCTCCCTCGAGTCCCAATTCTGGCCCAGGAAGATGGCATTTCCACTTGGACCTTGGGTTTAAACCTCAGCCCCTATGAGCTTTGACTTGACTGTCTTTCCAAATAACAACACGCTGGCTATCTCCCAAAGGATCCCCCTGTTTGTGCTTAGTAGTATGACTCCAATGAAGAGAGAGAAAGAGAGAGAGAGAGAGAAAGAGAGAGACTCGGCCTGTCACAGCCAGAGGACAGGAGCCCCGTGCTCGCGTGCAGCCAGCCCGGCACACCAGGCCGGCTGCAAAGATCCAGCCCCCTGATCGGGCCTCTCCCTGGGAGCTGGTCTCCACCTTCTGCACTCGGAACACCTGCTTCCATCACCTTGCACTCTGGGCTGATCCAGCATAATTTCTCTCCATAACTTACGCTTCCAAGCACAAATGCCAAGATTCCCTTCTGGGTTTCTCAAAACATCTGTTTGGGGCCCCACAAACAAGAGTCCCTGCGGCACGGAACACAGCCTTTCTGTGGGTGAGGGAATCAGACTGTAATTAGAATCTCAGTCACTGATCCTGCCCTACCTGTATTTCCTCTGTTAATTCACCCAACCATCCCAGCTAGGTAGGCAGTATCATTATCCCCTTGGGAGATATGGGGAAACCGAGGCTCTGAAGCTCCAGCCACCAGCCACAGATGGCTAGTTAAAATTAAATAAAATTTAAAATTCAGTTCCTAAATCTCACTCGCCATGTTTCAAGAGCTCGATAGCTGCACGTGGCTAGTGACGGCAATAATGACAGCTCAGAATTATAGAACATTTCCATCGTGGCAGTAAGTGCTATCGGACAGCACTGCAGGGGTGAAGTAACATCCCTATGCCGTGCAGAAACTGAGGGCAGGGTTGTTGTTTAGCCGGAATGCCTATCCAGTACCCTTTCCTGCCGTTGAAAGGAAGTGCAAAGGAGGGTGATATGAGCAAGAGGTCAACCAAGAGATCTCACTACATAGCTTGAGCAACATGATCCTGATGCTGTCTTTCCCCATCGAAGGTATCTTCCGGGCTGAAGGGAGAGGTGGGGCTTGATCTCCATTTCCATCTCTTATGTCCCTGGGGAGGGGAGTCAAGTACACAGCTGGGCCCAAAAGAATGTCTTACACATACATACTGTCACGCTCCTGAGATTTCTTGGAAATGGTGAAGGTCGATCAAGGTCATTGATCAAAACATTTTGTGCCTTACTTGCAAGGTTTTTTTTTTTTTTCTAATGCTTATTTATTTTTGAGCGAGAGAGAGAAAACGTGAGCGAGGGAGAAGCAGAGAGAGAGGGGGACAGAGGATCGAAGCGGGCTCTGTGCTGACAGCAGACAGCCTGATGCAAGAGTCGAACTCACAAACCATGAGATCATGACCTGAGCTGAAGTCAGACGATTAACCGACTGAGCCACACAGGCGCCCTGTTACTTGCGGCTTTGATTCAATTATCATTTGTGACACCTGTTATGTGCCAGTCTCTGAATCAGGCACTTTTCACATATGCAATCCAAGTAAATTCCGGAGCCTGTGTGGCTCCAGAATGTCTATAAAGTAAAAACAATTGAAAATAATCCCAGTCTTGATTTGTGTCTCTCAATATTAAAGGGGATTTGAATTGTACATCGTGGCATGATTTCTATTTTTTTCACTGTGTATTTTTACTTGCACTTTATTTTTTAATTTAATTAATTAATTTATTTATTTATTTATTTTTGTTATTTTAAAAATTTTAAATCCAAGTTAGTTAACATATAGTGCAATGATTTCAGGAATAGAATTTAGTGATTCATGGGCGCCTGGGTGGCTTAGTCAGTTAAGTGTCTGACTTCAGCTCAGGTCATGATCTCGCAGTTCATGGGTTTGAGCCCCGCGTCGAGCTCTGGGCTGCCAGCTCAGAGCCTGGAGCCTGCTTTGGATTCTGTGTCTCCCTCTCTGCCCCTTCCTCACTTGCGCTCTGTCTCTCTCTCTCTCTCTCTCTCTCTCTCTCTGTCTCTCTCTCTCTCTCTCAAAAATAAACATTAAAAAAAAATTTAGTGAACCATCACTTATAATACCCAGTACTCATCTGAACAAGTGTCCTCCTTAATGCCCCTCACCTGTTTAGCCTTTCCCCCTCCATCCAACACCCCACCAGCAACCCCTGGTTTGGTTTCTGTATTTAAGAGTCTCTTATGGTTTGTCTCTCTGTTTTTATATTATTTTTGCTTCCCTTCCCTTATGTTCACCTGTTTTGTACCTTAAGTTCCGCATATGAGTGAAATCATATGATATTTGTCTTTCTCTGACTGACTTATTTCACCTAGCATAATACACTGTAGTTCCATACATTGTGGCAAATGGCAAGATTTCATTCTTTTTGATCGCTGAGTAATATTCCATTGTGTATATATATGACATCTTCTTTATCCATTTGTCAGTCAATGGACATTTGGACTCTTTGGATAGTGCTGCTATAAACATTGGGGTGCATGTGTCCCTTCGAAACAGCACAGCTGTATCCCTTGGATAAATACCTATTAGTGCAATTGCTGGGTCGTAGGGTAGTTCTATTTTTCATTTTTTGAGGAACCTCCACGCTGTTTTCCAGACTGACTGCACCAGTTTGCATTCCCACCAGTGGTACAAAAGTGTTCCCCTTTCTCCGCACCTTCACCAACATCTGTTGTTGCCTGAGTGGTTAATGTTAGCCATTCTGACAGGTGTGAGGTGGTATCTCGTTATGGTTTTGATGCGTATTTCCCTGGTGATGAGTGATGTTGAGCATCTTTTCATGTGTCTGTTAGCCATCTGGATGTCTTCTTTGGAAAATTGTCTATTCATGTCATTTGCCCATTTCTTCACTGGATTATTTGTTTTTTGGATGTTGAGTTTGAGAAGTTCTTTTTAGATGTTGGATACAAACCCTTTCTTGATATGTTGCTTGCAAATATCTTCTCCCATTCCGTCGGTTGCTTTTTAGTTTTGCTGATTATTTCCTTTGCTGCGCAGAAGCTTTTTTTTATCTTGATGAGGTCCCAAGAGTTCATTTTTGCTTTTGTTTCCTTTGCCTCCAGAGATGTGTTGGGCAAAATGTTGCTGTGGCCGAGGTCAAAGAGGTTGTTGCATGTTTCCTCCTCTAGGATTTTGATGGCTTCCTGTCTTACGTTTAGGTCTTTTATCCATATTGAGTTTATTTTTGTGTATGGTGTACGAAAGTGGTCCAGGTTTATTCTTCTGCATGTCACTGTCCAGTTGTCCCAGCACCATTTGCTGAAGAGACTGTCTTTTTTCAATTGGATATTCTTTCTTGCTTTCAATTGGATTAGTTGGCTATACGTTTGTGGGTCCATTTCTAGGTTGTCTGTTCTGTTCCACTGATTTATGTGTGGGTTCTTGTGCCAGTACCATACTGTCTTGATGATTACACCTTTGTAATACATCTTGAAGTCTGGGATTGTGATGCCTCCTGCTTTGTTTTTCTTTTTCAGAATTGCTTTGGCTATTTGGGGTCCTTTCTGGTTCCATACAAATTTTAGGATTGTTTGTTCTAGCTCTGTGAAGAATGATCATGTTATTTTGATAGGGACTGTTAAATTTACTTAAAATTTTTTTTAATGTTTATTTATTTTTGAGAGAGAGAGAGAGAGAGACAGCGTGAGCGGGGGAAGGGCAGAGAGAGAGGGAGACACAGAATCCGAAGCGGGCTCCAGACTCTGAGCTGTCAGCACAGAGCCCGATGCGGGGCTCGAACTCACAAACTGTGAGATCATGACCTGAGCTGAAGCCGGACGCCTAACCGACTGAGCCACCCAGGCGCCCCGTTAAATTTATTTTTGAGAGAGAGAGGGCATGAGTGGGTGAGGGACAGAGAAAGGGGGAGAGAGAGAGGGAGAGAGAGAGAGAATCCCACAAAAATTCTGCACTGTCAGTGCGGAGCCTGAAGCAGGGCTAGAACTCACGGATTGTGAGATCATGACCTGAGCCAAGGTCAGATGCTTAACCGACTGAGCCACCCCGGCGCCCCTATACTTTATTTTTTAAACAGCCTTATTGATATAAAATTCTCACACCATACAATTCACCTATTAAAGTGCACGATGATGTCACACCTATTAGCAGTCACTCTCCCACGCCTCCAACCCCCCAGCCCCAGGCACCCACTGATCTGCCTTCTGTCTCTATAGATTTGCCCATGCAGACATTTCACATAAATGCTATCATACAATATATGGCTTCTTTCACTTAACACAATATTGTAACATGATTAGTAGGTCATTCTTTTTATTACCAAATAATATTCCGGCATATGGATATACCACATTTTATTTATCCGTTCATAGACACTTGGGTTGTTCCACGTTAGGGCGCTTATGACTAATACTATGAATATTCATATATAAGGTTTGCGTGGACATACGTGTTCATTTCTGTCGGGTACATACCTCAGAGTGGAATTGTAGGGTCACATGATAACTCTATGTCCAACACGTTGAGACGCGGCCAAACAAGGAAAGATCCATACCTGATGAACATCGAATGGGCAGGAAGGATGCCCCAGGCCTACTGCTCTTAGCACTCCAGGATTTACTAAATGGACTGGATCCCATCAGGAGGCCACATTCCGCGTGTGGAATGAAGTCCTCGCCCGGACCCACGCCCTTGCTTCCCACCCACAACCCCCAGTTCTGCCCAGCCCTGCTGTTCCTCAGAGCTCTCTTCATCCTGGTCCTGGTTGTCAGGTAAGTAGAAACGATGAGACTGAAGTTGTGGCAACTGAGGTTCGTTACCTCCCCATGTGAAGCGTGGGGCCACGTGTCTGGTTCTCCTGCACTCAACCATCTTGCCGCTCGCCCGAGTTCCCACCCTGCAGCAGACACGGCTGGGGGTCCCGGGAGGGCTCCCTTGGCTGCCACGGGTCTTCCTAAGATGGAGCCACGTGTCTTAACATCTCGGCAGCCCTGACGGCTAGGACTGCCCAGGAGGAGCAAGCAGAACATCGCAGCTCGTACAAAACCTCTGAGAACCGTAGCTATTGGCAGGGAAGAAACCATCTGTCTTCTACGCGTTTTGGAATATCAAAGCAAGTGAGCAGGGGGCTGCTCAACTTTCTTGCCACGGTCGGAGGAAAAGAGCTGGAGCGAAGAACTCCATCTTCCACAGCTGCACAAAGCGGGCTCTTCTTGGCCCCACTCAGACCCCAGGCTCTTTCATCTACCACGGAGCCCTCTGCCTTTTGGGACCGGGGTCTCAGCGGTGACGTGTGGCCTAATCAGGAATCCCAACTGTCCACACAAAGATCTCAAAAGTCGCTCAGAAAAGGCCTAGCTCTCAAATCTCCTTACCAACTTGAGGTCTGACAGTGGGGAAGAGAAATGAAGTCAAGGATAAGCCCCTCCTGCCACCTGTGGTTAAAAATGACAGCAAAGAGGGGCGCCTGGGTGGCTCAGTCGGTTGAGCGTCCGACTTCGGCTCAGGTCATGATCTCGCGGTCTGTGAGTTCGAGCTCTGCGTCGGGCTCTGTGCTGCCAGCTCGGAGCCTGGAGCCCACTTCTGATTCTGTGTCTCCCTCTCTCTCTCTGCTCCTCCCCTGCTCATGCTCTGTCTCTCTCTCTCTCTCTCTCTCTCTCTCTCTCTCTCTCTGTCAAAAATAAATAAACATTAAAAAAAATTTTTTTAATGACAGCAAAGATGCACTGACCTGGCAGAGACGGCCACCACCTCCCTTGTTTCCTGGCCGGCCTCCTGTGACTGGCGCCACCCACAGCCTCACCTGGACCATCCCAACACGGTCTCTGTCTAATGCAAGCTGACCAACCATTCCAATTTTCCCAGGACTAAGAGGGTTCCTGGCATATAGGACTTCCGGTTTCCAGAGACAATTTCAGTTAAATAAGGACCAGTCACCCCAGATAGTGACGCATGGATTACATTTCTAAGAGTGACTGCCTGTTTTAAGGACTGAAGAGTGCAAAGGATCCCTAGCGCCCTTTGGGTCATTTCAAGCCTCTGGCTTCAAGGATGAAGGCTGGGTAGGGGGTAAGCAAAGGGCAAAGCAAGCGAAGGCAGTGGACTGACATGCACAGCATTGAAATGTCGCTCCACACCTCCATGTAGCCCATATCCTCAGTCTCTGGACCACCTAAGTCCATGCTTCTCCCGCCATGTGACAGCCACTCCCACCGCCAAGCTCTGCCCAGCCATGCCATTCCTCAGAGCACTCTTCTTCCTGATCCTCGGTATCTAGTAAGTAGAGAAGGGAAGACTGAGGTTGGGGCAGGTGGGGCTGGTGGCCATCCCACAGCCCCGGCCCCCGAAAGAAACTCAGATCTTGGGTAACTGAGGTGCCCAGCCCCAGTGGCAACTGCTTGCTTCTTGCTTCTTGTCTGCAATTGGTTTCGGATAGGCAAGCGACCCAGCTCTGGCCAACGAAATGGTGGAGAAAATTTGCAGAGGGTGGGGGGGCAGGGGGGTGGATTCGGCAAAATGGTTTCCTCTCTTATAAGCAGGAGGCTTGCTTGCGAGGAGAGCTCTGCCTCTTCTTTCCTGCATTGGAAGCCATTGAGCGATGACACAATTCTGGGACTCCTGCAGCCATCATCACGTAACTGTGGGCTGGGAGTGGGTGGTGAGGAAGGAGGAAAAGAGGATACAGAGACCTGTCATGGTTGAGTTACCACACCAATCATCTGCTTCAGATGTCTCGTTACAGGGGAAAAAATAGGCTCCTCAAAGAAGTCAGCATAACGGGCATCCCGTGGCCTGTAGCTGAAAGCTCCCGATAAAGAAGCAAGCTTGAAACCCGGCAGCAGAGAAAACCGTGAGAGGACATTTAGACTTTCACCCTGTCTTCAGGCGGGATGCCTGTCTAACCTAACCTGGACGTATGTGCACCTGAGCTCTCCAACACAGGAAATTCACGAGCTTCCTGCCTCTTCCTCTATCTAGCACTTCTTCCTCATCATCACTGCAGGATGACTCATCTTGCAGCTGGAGGACCTTGGGGCCACCCCCATGGGACCTTCCAGCAAAGGGGGCCAGCCTGTCACCGCAAGTCCCTTCCTTTGGTGTGGGATGGTGGTCAAGAGAGGGAGCCCTAGAGTCCTGTTCTATATCCTAGTTACTTAACCTTTCTACGCCTCAGTTTCTTCATCTGCCATAGGGATAATAGTGCCTAGATTGCAAGGTTATTGTGGATGAAATGTCAAGTGCATCTGACATGGTGTCATGGGTCCCTGAGACCACCTTCAAGTTCAGTGATTCACTAGAACTACTCGCAGAGTAAGAAAGCCGTTATACACATGATTACAGTTTATTACAACCACTGGATGCAATTAAAGACTGGCAGAGGTAAAAGGAGCACAGGGCAGAGTCCAGGAGAGACCAGGCATAAGCTTCCAGTTGTCTCCTCCCAGTAGGGCTGTAGGGACAACGCAATTGTCCAGCAGCAACGTGTGACAACACATATGAACGACTGTCAGCCACGGAGGTTCACCCCAGTCTTGGTGCCCAGGGTCTTTACTGGTGGTTTATCACCTGGCCCGGAGCACCTCCATGGCTGACCTCACTCAGTCTCTAGCCCCTCCAGAGGTCAAGCTGATACAGCCTGGCCCAGCGGCCCCGCCATGGATCATCTTGCTAGCGTGAACTATCTGACTCGGCCCAAGGCCCCAGATAAACAAAGACAGTCTTATCAGACAGCATATTGCAAGGACTTAGAGGTTATCTGCCAGGAGCCGGTCAGGGGCCAGACCTTTCTTTTAACATGAGAGATTTCAGCATCCCGCACCTGCTGAGACACCCTTTACTGCACAGGCACACAAACAGCACCCAATGTGGTTTTTTTCTTATGTGGGACTGAAACCAGGTAGCTTCAGACTAGCATCTATCTTTGGTGGCTAGTACTGTCCCAGAGAACTTTCCATTCCAACCCTTCTCTTACTAGTTGGAGGGCACCCTTACTCCCCATTCCTCTTTCATTACAGAAAGACTACCACTCAAGTGGCGTTCCTGGGCTCTTCCCCTCCCTGACTCCTCTCCCCAGGAAAGGCGGGGACTTTCCAATTGGTGGCTTTGGACAGCTCCGCCCTCCCTCTCTCTCCAGCTGTCCCTCTGTGGAGAGGTCACACAGTGACACACACACAAGCAGCTGTCCGCCCCTACCAGCACCTGTGCTCAGAGGCAGCATCATGTTCAGGGATGAGGTCCTAGCAAGCCCATGTGGCTCACAGACCCCAAACCACTTTCTCCATCAGCTTTATCAGTAAAAAAAAAAGTGATAGAAGTGATTCTGTCTCCATTTGCCCGTGCTCCTGTGTCAATCCCTCAACTGGTTCCTGATGGAGGCAGAGAAAAGAGGGGTGACCTTGATTAGCTCCCACAAACCCCACACCTAGCGTTGAGAAGGTCATGACTAGGTCCCCCTCAAACATCTGCCACCCAGGTCCCCAGGCCCTTTACCATGCCCCCTCCTCGGGATTCCCTGCCTTGCACACTCCAGGCTGCCCAGGACCCTCT
The DNA here is from genome assembly GCF_028018385.1 of Neofelis nebulosa. Lineage (NCBI taxonomy): Eukaryota > Metazoa > Chordata > Mammalia > Carnivora > Felidae > Neofelis > Neofelis nebulosa. Next base: position 46,717,168 of record NC_080797.1, read on the forward strand.
GAAAAGTGCTGGGCCAGAACTAAGCACAGAGCCTTCCAGGCGTGGACTTGGGCGTGCCATCACAGGACAGCATCTCCCCATCTCTTCTCAGAATTCACACGAACGCCGTCGTTTCTGAGCAGCCCGATTAACACACTGAACCTGCAGTAGACGCAAACCTTTTCCACATGAGTTAGCATCGGGGCCAGTTTTCTTGTACAAAACAGTGGATTTTTGTTTAAGTGGGTTCTACGCCCAGTGTGGGGCTTGGACTCACGACCCAGAGATCAAGAGCCCCATGCTCTACTGACTGAGCCAGCCAGGCGACCCAGCAGTTGATTTTTTAAACTCTTCTTAGGGGCGCCTGGGTGGCGCAGTCGGTTAAGCGTCCGACTTCAGCCAGGTCACGATCTCGCGGTCCGTGAGTTCGAGCCCCGCGTCGGGCTCTGGGCTGATGGCTCGGAGCCTGGAGCCTGTTTCCGATTCTGTGTCTCCCTCTCTCTCTGCCCCTTCCCCGTTCATGCTCTGTCTCTCTCTGTCCCAAAAATAAATAAAAAACGTTGAAAAAATTTAAAAAAAAAAAATAAATAAATAAACTCTTCTTATATTTGGCCAATCAAGTCCTTCTTCTCAGATACATTTGTACGCACCCCCAAACAGCCGTCCCTCAGAAGATTTAAAGGCATAGGAGTCACCCCCCCACACACACACACAAAACAGAGCTCACCTCACCAAGTTCAGTATGCCCATTTCATCTACTCAAGAAGCAAGTCCTTAGCACATAAAGTTCCTCATATACTACAAATTGTTTAAAATGAGCACAGCCTTGGGGCACCTGGGTGGCTCAAACAATTAAGCATCCGACTTCAGCTCGGGTCATGATATCACGGTTCGAGAGTTCGAGCCCCGCATCGGGCTCTGTGCTGACAGCTCGGAGCCAGGTGCCTGCTTCGGATTCTGTGTCTCCCTTTTCTCTCTGCCCCTCCCCCACTCATGCTCTGTCTTTCTCTGTCTCAAAAAAATAACTATTAAAAACATTAAAAAAAAAAAAAAATGAACACAGCCTCTGAAGTTAGATGTCCCCAGGCTCAGATCTCAGCTCTACCACTAATCAGCTGTGTGACCTTGGCCTACTTCTCCTCTGTGAGCTTCGGTTTCCTCAGAATCCCAAAGTGAAGGTTATAGTTAGTACTTGCCTTCAAAGGGCCCAGCCTGGTGCCTGGAATACATCATATTCTTGATAACTGTAAGCTAGTGGCAGTAGCTTTTACATTATTTACATTATTATTTACTTTATTACATTACATTATTTGTAGTATTTACATTATTATTACTTCAGCTAAACCTTCCAAGGGAGAAACGGCCTGAGGCTAAAATAGGGGTACAGCCCTTCAGGGTGGACGGTGACGGATGGACCATCCAGCAGTGGGAGATTTGCAGATGTGCAAATCTTGTTGGGAGAGATTTTATGACACAGGAGGACAGACAGGGCCTCAAGCCAGGAGGACAGTGGCCTGGCTGCGCTCAGGTGCTGACTCTGGCCTCCAGGCACCCGGCTTCCGCTGCATAGGGGAGAATCCCCATTGCATGGCAGCATTTGGGGGGTGGGGTGGGGGTGGGGGGACCAGAGAGAACCTATGTGACTCACTGAAACAAAGTCTCATTGGAAACGAAAGGCACGGTGACAGCTAAGGGACCCCCACGTCACCTCTGTGACAATCTGGATCCTCCAGAACAGGTTCATGAAGAGCCTGATGTGGTTCCAAAGGGGAGCGGGATGATGACTGCCACGGACGACAGGAGGTGAACTGTAGTCCTGTCCCTTGCTAGCATGGAGACCTGGGGTGAAGGACTCCCCTTCCTGAGCTCCGCCTCCCCCTGTGCACAGTGGGGAAGTGACACTTGCTTCCAAGGGTGCCTGTAGAAGTAGGTGGGGTGGGGTGCGCACACCGCCTGACACGCGCCCGGGGGGCCGTAACAATTCTTGCTCCGCGGGTCAAACGTGAAAGCCAGCGGCACTGCTTTATAACCCACTTCGTGGGGGTGGAGTCTTAGCACGTCTTTGTGCATCTGCGCACTAAGCCCTTAGGACCCCGCCCATTTAAGCCCAATAAGCTCTGTCGATCTGATTGGCCAGACGGCAGACGAAGCGCAGAGGAGGGACAGGTGGGCACAGGCAGCAAAGAAAAGCGAGTTATGGCAGTCTAACGAGGAAAGCGGGCAGAAGAGCCCACTGGACGAGGATAAGAACTACAAAAGTAATCGGAGGCCAATCAGTGCACGGGAGAACGATCCACCCCTCTCGGTAGACCATGCAGCAAGTAACGACCAGGAGAGCCTTGAATCATTAAAAGAAAGGTAAATCTGTTCAACACATCGGTTTAAGAAGATTAAAAAAAAAAAAAAATCATGTTATACATTTGAGCAATATTACCATGACAAACAGGAAAACAGTTAACGGTGAAAGTTACAGGTGTCTGAAAGACTGAGGATTGGGTGCCTCCTGTGATGCTGGGCGAACGGGAGCTTCACCTAAAGAACATACTGGGGTCTTTTCGCCTCTCAGCAAGGTGTTATTGAGGTGGAAGGAAAGCAATGGGAATGGGGAAAGGGTAGCAAATGGAGAGGGACTTAGGTTGGCCCCTCCATTAAAAAACAAAAAAGAAAAAAAAATCTTCCACTTGGCCGCTCGGCCGCAAGGAGGCCTCAGTTTGCCTGGATCTTCCTGGGACTGGCCAGCGCGTCGCGGTTGGAGCCCAGCAGCATGCGCTCCAGCCGCCTGCAGTGCTCCCGGAGCTGCTTCTCGCGGGGCAGCAGGAAGGTGAGGACCTTATTCCGCACGACGCCGCGGTCCTCCTCCTCCCTGAGCCGCTGCTTCACGCGGGCCGCCTGCTCCTCCTGCTGCGCCAGCGCCCCGTTCAGCTCGCAGAAGGCGACCTCCAGGTCACGGATGGCCTGCAGCGCCTCCTTCTTGAAGTCGGCCAGCTCCCGCTGCACCCCGGCCACCTTCTGCTGCAGGATCTCCAGATCCGCTGGCGGCGGGAAGCAGGAAGGCCACGACTGAGGGAGGGAAAAGTCTCCGGACTGGAGGCCGCTCTCCACCATCTTCTTCCCTTGTAAAGTGTTCACCTTCATGAGGATGGACCCAGCCCGATAGAGTGGTTCCATGGTCTCTCTTCCCGTGGGGACAAAGAGAGGGAGCTAAGAGACCCGTCTGGTCAGGGAATTTTGGGGGGCTAGAGACATAATCATTTGGAGTGGAGAAACCCCACGCATTGTGACATCGGGGCCTCTCCAGCCAACCAGGAGGAGAGCCACAATCCATTCATTTGCATATTGTAGCTTCCTTGGTTGGTTATCCAGGGTTTGTCTGCTCGTCTACCCAAATTGTCTTCCTGTTACATGGATTTTCATCAAGTCTTCAATCACCCTTCCAAAACCTGAGCTCGATCTCTCCGTGTACCCGAGAGACAAACCAAGGCCCAGAGCAGGGCAGTAAACAGGCCAGAGCAAGGCAGGCCAGGCCAGGCCCCGGGGGGCTGCCAGGTATGGGTTCTCTCCCTCCCACACATCGGTCTCTGGACTTCAGTACCTTGCAGGGAAACCGGCTTCTCTGACATCGCCAAGGTTCTCAGATCTGCACAGCCCTGCCTTTAAACCTCTCCTGAGGCACTCACTACCTTCACCCTCTTTTTCTGACCTAGCACCTTGTCCTTCCAGGTCTCAATGGCACAGTAAATTCCAGAAAGACGTTGTAAGAAATATGCCCACTTCTACCTCTAAAATGCTAAAAATAAATAAATAGAAAGAAAGAAAGAAAAAGTAATTTCCGATCCCAAATCCATACTGCTATAACGATGCCAGAATTCTAGATAATCTTAAAAGTTGTGAGGCATGTACTTAAGAGGTTTTGATGTGTGGTCCACAGCAGTGCTGATTCAGTTATGTGCAGGGTGAAATCGGGTCACTCACTCATTTATTTGACAAGTGCTTATTGAGTGCTTACCAGGGAACAAGTGTGAGAAGAGTCCGGGGGCCCCACTCCCTGCGCTGCCGGATCATGCCTGAAACGTTGACACAGATGAGAAAACGCATACAGAAGGGTGAATCTCACACGTCTTACCTGAATCCTATAAGAAGGGAAAATGCTCCTAACTAGCGTGTGCCAGTTTGGTCAAGAACAGACTCCATCCTGTGTATCTTGATGTCTTTCCCAGACTTCTCTCCTGGCCTCCAAGTCAGAACATGTCTCCAGCAGCGTGCCTCAGATCCAATCTGTCCAAAGCTCGGCTGCCATCAAGTTAATGACACCACCATGGGGTAGCACCCACACGAGAAACCAGGGATCAGACTAGACCCCTCCTCATCCAAGTGGCTCTGGGTCCTCTTGACGTTATCATCTCTGAGCACCCTAGAACCCGCCAGACCTCTGGCGGGCCATCACCTATAAGCTGTGTCTCTTTGGCAGATGACCTCACTTCCCTGAACCTCATTTTTCTTATCTACAAAGTAGGGATACACTTCAGTAGTGTGCAGCTCCCTGGGCAGAGGGGTAGTGGAGGGGAGGCTCCGATTTACAACTGTTGCCAATGGTGTGACTACTCCCACGATGGCTGCTTTCCAGCTACCAACATGATCTCGCTGGGTAGAGGTGCACACTGTCAGCTCTCATGAGCACCACAGGACCCATGTTGGGGGTGGCTGCCATCCCCAAGGCGTAGGTGCCAGAGAGGGCATTTTGCAGGGAGGTTTATGGCTACACTAGGGTAGAATTTTGGACCTCAGGATAGGGCAGCAGCTACAATTATTGAGACAGAATATTTGGTGAAAAGAGCACCGTATCGTTAGCAGTCAGGAGATCAGAGTCTGAAACTGCTGGGTGACCACAGGGCAATCACCTGCCTCCCTTCTCTGAGCCTGTTCCCTCTGGGATAGTGTGAGTAAGTGCTCCTCTGCAGTCTCTGGTTCTCAGAGGCACACAGCCCTTTCCTTTAAGCCAGTCCTGAGGCATTTACCACCTTCTCCCTTTTTTTGTGACCTAGGACTTTGTCCTTCCAGCCTCCAATGGCACCCTGAATTCCCTGAGGACTGGGAGCGTGCATTTCTCATCCTACACACCCTCAAATGTCCCGCCTGGTGCCCTGCACATAATGGCACTCAGAAAACTAGATGAAATGGGATTTATGTTCAGAGGTGGCCTTGGAATCCCACGACTCCCCTAGCTTTCCCTCTGACATGGCGGCACCTACTGGCCTGCGCAGGAACAGCATGCTTTTATTCCCCTACCTAAAATCCAGCTGGGGGCTGGGGAGATAAAAACAGGCTGCTCTCTTGTGGTGTATTCATTAGGCGTGTGTGCACAGGTCGGGCACATAGTAGGTTCTCAATGAAAATTTTTGTAATCAGAAAAAAGGAAGAACGTGTGTCTTCTTGTTTTTGTTATTTTTTTACTGGTTTGGTTTTTTTTTTTTCCTGTTTGTGCCTGTCTCTCTCTCTCTCTGATTTTGATTCTCTGCCTCTTTATCTTTATCTCCCACAGGGAATGGTGGAAGCCCTAACCAGAACTACGAACGAAAAGTAGCAAAAGTTAAGAAGACATGGCAATTTCTCGATTTCCCTGGTGCTTTATAATGAGCTTTCAGTTCATTGCTTCTCAGCACCGACCAGGGAGGACTGCTTCACATGAGCCTCAGCAGAGGTTGAGGACAAATGAAGACCCCAGGCTTGGTGGCCTCCTGAACCTTCGGAGCATCCTCAGCAGGGACGAGTCGATGTGCACACGCTCTGAATGTTCTCCTCCCCGAAGGTCTATCGTCCAGGCCTGTGACTTCCTCATGAGTTTCCTTCCAGTCAGATGAAAGGAAGAAGGCAAATCTATCTGATCCCTTCAAGATGTCAAGGGCAAGGGCTTCTAGCATCTCCTGGAAGGCATTTCTTGACCTCTGTCAGGAGGGTTTCCCTGCCCCTGGTCTGTTGCAGTTCATAGGCTCCCAAGTCTCAGAATAATGGAGGACAGGCAGGTGGGGTATCAGCCCCACAGAGACCCATCCCCTGAGAATAAGACAACCCAAATGCGTAGGGGCTCAGGAGTGGGCGTGTTTCAAGAGGTCCAGGGTTAGGCACCACGGGGTCAGAGCACATTCCTGCTGGGCCCTGCCCCCCTCTTGAGAGTGGAAATCTCATGGACCATCAGCCTTCCCCAGCCTCCGCCATGTGTCCCCACCCCATGCCTCTGCGTGTGAAATAAACTCGATTCTCTCTTTTTTTCATGTTTATTTATTTCTTTTGAGAAAGAGCATGCATGCGCATAAACAGAGAAGAGACAGGGAGAGAGAGAATCCAGAGCAGGCTTTTCACTGTTAGCGCAGAGCCCGATGTGGGGCTCGAACTCACAAACTGTGAGGTTGTGACCTGAGCCACAATTGAGAGTTGGCCGTCCAGCCGACCGAACCACCCAGATGCCCCTAAACCTGGATCCTTTTGAAGACTGGGAAAAGGGACACGACACAGGTGCACTCCTTCATGTATGCCCTTCAAAGTGAGGGAACCCTCTGAAGCTCCTCACATCCCCATTAGTCATCAGCTAGGGTCACATTCACAGCCCTGTTTCTAACCCAAGCATTGGCTGGGGAATGGAGTGCTTGCAGATGGCTCAGACTAATCACGGGTCCCCTGCTGGGTGGGGGCTGAGCCTGGCCTCCCTGAAGCACGGGTGTCCCAATACAAGGACTACATTGGGGTTCTGTTCCCCAGTGGGATGGGGAAGATAGGTGACCAACTGTGGCTTCCACAGAGAATGCTTATATTTGAAGAGAAAACAGTGAGGGGCACGTGGGTGGCTCAGTCGGTGAAGACTCCGACTTCAACTCAGGTCATGATCTCACGGTTTGTGAGTTCAAGCTCCGCGTCAGGCTCTGTGCTGATGGCTCAGAGCTTGGGGCCTGCTTTGGTTTCTGTGTCCCTCTCCCTCTCTCTCTGCCCCTTCCCTGCTCGCTCTCTTTCTCTCTCGCTCTCTCTCAAAAATAAACATTAAAAAAAAATTATAGAAAAAAGTTTTTTACATACAACTTCTGAAGAGAAAACAGAGAAAGGACCATGCATAATTCCCCCAAATGAACTACTCATGTCAGCTTTCAGGCAAAATGGAGAAACAGTGTTCTAGGAGTTCCTGAAAACTGGTCTATCTGTCCCCACCCCAAGAAAAAAAATATGAAAAAAAGAAAACAGAATTAGAGCAATCTCTCACAAATACCAAAGAGCATGTGGTTGGACATTTCTATAGCAGAGAGAACAGCGGTTGGTCCTATCTAGAATATTCTTTTCCCAGAATTCCCTGGGCCTATGCCTCCCTTGGTGGCTGCTGGCCTGGGTGAGGATGTGGGCTACACAGCCAGTGTCTCCCCAGATGCGCTCCTACCGAGAATAATAATCTTAACACAGTGGATCATAAAATCCCAAAGAGGCTCTTCCCTGTGGCCATCCACCTGGCCAGCCTTCCACTCATCCAGCCACCTGGGCGCATATTCGGGGACATTCGCTGAGTACCTGTCCTACGTACACTAAGCCAACAAATAAGATAGAGAAGACCCCTGTTCTCAAGTCACTGGCATTTCAATGGAAGGAGACAGACAGTAAAGTGAAGCAATCAATAAATAAGGTGATTTGGGCTGGTGCTAAGTGCTCCGAAGGAAGTAAACAGGCCAAAGTGACAGAGGGCCTGGGGCGGGGGCGCTCAGGGAGGGCTTTTGTGAGGGAGGGCACGTGGGGTGAGGCAGGACGGGGAGAATGCCTGCCAGGGATGGTCAAAATGGAAGCACGGGTGGAAAGGTGTTGAGGCAGGAACGGGCTGGAGGAACTTAAAAGGCCCAGGTGAGTGGACGCAATGAGGAGGAGAAAGGAAGGCCCCCACTGTGGGGACATATAGGGTGGTATCCCCAGTGTATCCCCATGCAGCGTGAGGGCTATCGAGGGTGGGCTGTGTGCGCCTTCCAGCCCGGGAGCTGGTATTCCAGTCTGAGGAATGGGGACAAAGCTGGGATGGGGGCAGGGACCAGGATCAAGAACCAAACTCAGGGCTGTTCACCATGATTAATTAACCTGGAGCCAGAGCCCCAAGGCGCAGTGCTAAAAATACCTGCTTCCCTCTGAGACGTGGCAGCTGCCACCCAGCAACTGTTACCCATCGCCATTTGTCATAATTTGACACTGATAAGGAGTGTCCACGGGGCTGTGTGTCTGCAAGAGTCGGACTCACCCACAGTCCACCAGCCAGCTGGCCCTCAGACACTGCCCATGGCATTTCCTACCTGAACGCTTCTCCCATCCCTGAGCCCCGCCTCGGCCACCCCTGCAGGCGCCTACCACCTGCCCACCGCCTGCCGAGCTCCCTTCCCCTCCTGGAACCCGAGTGGACCCGCCTCCAGGGGTGGGAGCCAAAAGCACTCTCTAGAGCAGCAGCGTATGGTGGGATGCCATGTTTCACACCACTGCCGCCCTGCAACTCGGATCGGAGCCATCTATCAGAGGTCCTGCCAGCCCAGGGCGGCACTTTAATTAAAATATGTAAAACATCTTGGTGGGAGTGGATCTAAAGATGCAGGAGTGGTCCTTGGACAGGAGAAATGCAGGCGCCCCCCCAGCACCCTGGCGGAGCTGGCCCTTCTCCAGCCCCAGAGGCCTCGGCCTGCGCCAAGAGGGCTCCCAAAGCATGCTGGGGCGTGGTAACGTCTGCCTCACACCATCCACCGCTCCACCGGGCACAGAACTCAGCTGGGGCAGAGCATCCTCGAGAAAGAGAGTCCCGCAGAGTCGGCAGGCCAGCACGGTGGCCCTGAGAGCATGCCAGGAAGGGCCTGATATCACCCCAGTTGAAATATCCTATCCCCGCCCTCAACATGAATTTCCTTAAACGACCCCTCATGAAGCCAGTACCTGGACATTTATATAAACTATTTAGCAAAGCCATTTCTATTTCCTAGACTAATAATCTCCTCGGGTTTACTCTTCACTCAGATGGCCTTCTATGTCGACAGGAGTCATGGGCTGTGCGATTTAGGCATGAGCAAGCTCTTTTGCATAAAGATCAAATCGGAAAATAATAGGCCAAAATTTTTCATTCCAATCTTTTCTTAAAATGAGCAAACACCATTGTGTTAGGCATCCTTCCTTTCCCCCATCACTGAAGGCATTTGCGATTATTACTGAAACGTCAGAACCTGCACAAATATTGCAATACGTTTCCTGTGCAATGACACAGATCGTGGGGAATGTTGAGGGCTTGGGGGAGGCAAATTGGACCCTGACCCCAGACGGAGAGACTAGCAAGCAAAAACAGGGCCTCTGGGAGCTCCTGTTCTGGGGAAGCAAGGGGCAGGGATGGGGCCTGGAGGGGAGTCTGTGGGGAGGGTCAACAGATGCCCAGGAGGGGTGATGGGGGTATGGTGTTGTGTCAGCAGATTCTCCTTTCCACCTGCAGCCCTCCTGAGGAGAGCAGAGCGGGAGGGGCCCAGGGGCTCTAAAATAACCCTGCACTAAGCTGAGCTGAGGCTCCCTGCAGCCCATACCCCTCTAGCCAGGCCTGACGTCCTCAATGAGGGGCTACAGTCACTGCCTGCATGCTGGGATGCCAAGCTGAATTATATGAGCTTAAAAACCAAATCCCCTCCTTCCTGGGTTACTTAACTGTCTGCCTGGCGAGGCCAGGGGATTACTGGTGACAGACACCAGGCCTGCCTGGCTGCTCCAGACAGAGAAGCTTTGATCACCTGGAAAACTCCAGACACCAGGACTCCTAATGATGAGTAATGATCTCAAACCATCGGAAAGTTACCCAGCATACCATGCGGGGGGTGAGGGGGGACACACTGCTTCCCATGGAAGCCTGGGCCACAGAGACAGGGTGCAGTCATTCTGTGTCCTGGGGAAGAGTTGGACCCCACTCCCACCCCACCCAGGGTCCTGCCAGCTCACAGATGTGGCAGGGTATTTCTGGCTCTGGGCACTTGGCTGCCACAAGGCTTGGTTCGGGCCAGAGTTTGTCTTTAGGTCAAGAGTGCAGCCTCCTTGTGGCACCTGGGCAGCTCACCCGGTTGAGCACCCAACTCTTGATTTTGGCTCAGGTCATGATCTCACGGTTGTGGGATGGAGCCCCACGTCAGGCTTCGAGCTGAACATGGAACCTGTTTGGGATTCTTTCTCTCTCTCTCCCTCTGGCCTTCCTCTCCCCTGCTTGCATCCTCAATCTCTCTCTCTCTAAAAACAAAAAACAAAAAACAGGGCAGCCTCCTCATTCATTCATTCATTCACATATTCAGCACACTTTACTAAGATGAGCCAGGCAGGTGCTAGCTGATCAGGCAGAAGATGGCTAAGATGGGGATTCTTCCTGAAAGAACTTGGGACCTGCCGTGGAGGCGGCCTAGCAAATCCAGCATCACAGGCTTGGTGACAAAGGGCCTGACAGAGGGACTTCAGTGCTCAAGACCACCCAGAGCAGGGGACTCTAAGTTAGAATGCTCCTTCTCCTAGGGACAAGGAGCCGGCTGAGGATGGAGTTTGAAGATCCCAGGCCCCTCTAGGGTTCGGGTTCAGTTTGATCCTGTGAGAGCCCCCAGCCCCAAGTTTTACCCACATTCCTGCAACTGGGACTTCCTCCAGTTCGGAGGTTGGCAGGGAATAGGTCAACCATGAGTCCTCTGTTTTGACTTAGAAACTTAAGCCCAGTGATTCTCAAACTTTGGCATACATTATAGTCTTTGGGGGAAAGCGCTAAAAGTCATTTTTTGGGTCTGGATTTAACCCTTAAGAAATTCTAATTCAGGAGGTCTTGGGAGACTAGAATTAGGATGACCAACCCATTTGATTTGCCCTGAGCCAGGGGGGGTTCCTGGGTTGTGAGACTTTCCATTTTAAAACCAGGATGGAGGGCACCTGGGTGGCTCAGTCAGTTGAGCATCCAACTTCGGCTCAGGTCACGATCTCGAGGTTCGTGGGTTCGAGCCCTGTGTTGGGCTCTGTGCTGATGGTGCATAGCCTAGAGCCTGCTTCGGATTCTGTGTCTCCCCCTCTCTCTGTTGCTCCTCCACTCTGTCTCTGTCTCTGTCTCTGTCTCTCTCTCTCAATAAAATAAAATAAAATAAAAATTCAAAAAAAACATTCAAAAACACTCAAAAAGCTTAAAAAATAAATTAAACTAATAATAATAACAAAACCAGGATGGTTCCAGTAAATCTGAGACAAATCATGCTAGCTGGGGCAGACCCTGTTAGTCTCTGCCCAATAACATTCCTTTGTTCCTTGGGTCACAGAATTTTTTATTTATTTTTAATTTAATTTCTTAATTTAATTTAATTTAATTATTGAGAGAGAGACAGAGAGTGCACAAGAGCGGGGGAGGGGCAGAGAGAGGAGGAACAGAGGATCTGAAGCAGGCTCTGCACTGACAGCAGAAGGCCTGCTGCAGGGCTCAAACCCACAAACTGTGAGATCATGACCTGAGCTGAAGTCGGACGTTTAACCGACTGAGCCACCCAGATGCCCCCACAGAATTTTATTTTGATAGGCAGTCATATATTCGGGGAAGGTGAGCCATCACTCAGCCCCAGGTGGTGAACCAGGACTCATTCAATAATTCCATTCCCCTTTGCTACTGCCTCTGATCCACTTCATACCAATGAGTTGTAAAGAGAAGACTTACGGAAAAGTATGATATCTGATGTAAAAGAGTGAGACGCAGAGAGTGGCGGAGGGGGTCCTGCCCCTTTTTCTTCCTTGGATGAAGTTGTATGAGAACACGATGGCTGGAACTGTGGCAGCTATTTTGCAGTCAGGAGACAACAAACCTAAGGATGAGCAAGTAGATAAGAAAGAGCCCCTATTTCTTATGACATAAAACATCAAACCTCAAATTGTCTACCTCCAGTCTAGTTGATATGTGATTAAATGTCTTGCTCAAACAACGGTCATCTGGCATTGTGTTCATTGCAGCCAAACACATCATGACTGTTACAGAGGGCCTCGAAATGAATGTTTTTAACAAGAGCCCCCAAATCATTCTGATGCTCTCCATCAATCTAGTTAATCCAGTGGTTCTCAAAATGTGGTCTTTCTATCAGCACCTGGGAGCTTGCTGGCAATGCAAATTCTCAGGCCCAACCCAGACCTTCAGAATCAGACACTCTGGGAGGTGGGGCCCAGAAGTCTGTGTTTTTAACAAGGCCTCCAGAGGATTCTGACAATTGCTAGTTTAAAAATCATTGAGCTAATCAATACCTGAGACTCTACAATACTAGACCCCCCCAAAACTTCTGGCTGAGGCTTTTATTTATTTATTTATTTTTTAATTTTTTTTTTTTTAACGTTTTATTTATTTTTGAGACAGAGAGAGACAGAGCATGAACGGGGCAGGGGCAGAGAGAGAGGGAGACACAGAATCGGAAGTAGGCTCCAGGCTCCGAGCCATCAGCCCAGAGCCCGACGCGGGGCTCAAACTCACGGACTGCGAGATCGTGACCTGAGCTGAAGTCGGACGCTTAACCGACTGAGCCACCCAGGCGCCCCTGGCCGAGGCTTTTAAACTTAACCCAGGTCCCATCTGCTTCCTTATTTGTAAAATAAAGCCATGTGTCTTCTCAAGAGCCTTCTGTGGTGTTTCCTCTCCCTCCCTAGTTCCTTCTCCAAAATCTTGCACCAGTTGAATGGTTTGGTTCAGATTTACTGACCTATGTTATTAGCCATGTGGTGGTAGGAGCAGGAGGGAGGTCTTTGCGGTCAGAGCCGGCCAGGGCAGGAGTGAACGCAGTAGGCCCAGCTTCCTGAGGGAGAGTGGACGTCAGTGTCCCTAACCCCGCGATCCCAGCTGAGCGTGTCCACCCACCATGAACGCCCACTCATCAGTCGTGGCATTGCACAGCGGTGGCCCAGGAGGCGAGGAGGAAGGGTGGCCCAGCAGTTCTACAGTCTCCTCCTTCCCCAGGGAGGCCTGCTTCAGCCGGCCTTTTATATACCAGGGCGTCCCCCACTTCTCCACATCATGAGTTACTCAAACCCCAGCGAGAGCCCAACAGGCAGAAACTGATCAATAGACTTCACGTTGTGAGGGGAATCCATTCTCAGTGAAAAAAGAAATGAGAAAATCCCTAATTGCACTTCCTCATTACAATGCTTTTTTCTCAGCATTTCACGTGTGCTCCTGAATTTTGTTATTCTTCTTCGTGACCGAGTACCCTGTCGAATGATTCTCCTGTAAGCATTACGTCATTAATGACAATTTACTAAGAATAAAAAAAATCATAATCCCTACCACTAATCTGGTGCTTGCCGTGGGCCAGGCCCAGGGCCCTCTCAGGCACTATCCCTTGAGGTCGAACAGCCACCCGCCCAGCAATGTTACCCAAGGCTCATCTTCGTCCCGGTTGAGTTAAGTGTGAGTCCTACAGCAGTAGCTTCCTTTTGTCCAGCTTCCGCTCACATTTACCAAATAAGGCTGAAATGCCATAAAATATGTAAACATTTGCACCACTTCCACGGGAGGGGCTGGGCTGGCCGCGCTGCCGACATTGACCTGCCAGCCATCAGCCCCCCCTGGGATGGCGAGAACAGCAGTCATCAGCTGAGGTTCTAAAAACCAAAACCAGGGGCGCCTGGGTGACTCCGTCGGTTAAGTGTCTGACTCCTGATCTCGGCTCCGGTCACGATGTCACAGCTCATGGGATCGAGACCCCTGTCAGGCTCTGTGTTGACAGTGTGGAGCCTGCTTGGGATTCTCTCTCTCCCTCTGTCTCTGCCCCTCCCCTGCTCGCTCTCTCTCTCTCTCTCTCCCAGTAAATAAAGTTTAAAAGAAATTAAAAAATAAAAATAAGAACTATATCCAGCACGTGGAAGGCATCCAGTGGTCTTGAAATGTGTGGTCAGAAAGTGAGGGATGTGCCAAGTCTCGCCTGGCTGGTCTCTGGTCATGGGTCCTGGTGTCTCTGGCTCCCACCCCCATTGTTCTTGTGTCAGGCTCCCCCAGCCAGCCCCCAGCCAATCCCCGTTTTCAGGCTACCAACAACTAAGGACACTTCCCGGGAAGAGTGGGGCTCTATTGGTGTTCGGGTCCCGTTCATACCTACAAGCAGACACGCATCCATCTCACAGTGGCCACTGGCCTGACCCGTCCTCAGCTGGTCTCACAATTAACAGTCTTTGACCAATTGGCTGTAATTGGTCATTATTACAACCGAGACCTGGATGCCCAATGGCCCGTCTCAGTAGGACAATGACATGGCTGATACTAAGGACGTGACAGTTGGCATAAGCGGGAAAGCCAGAAAAGGCCGATGGCCTCCCTGAAAGGAGCATTTCAGGCTATCTCAGGGCCCTCCTGCTAAGGGGAGACGATTCAGAACGTGAGCCTGCACAACTAAAGCAAAGAAGACTCTCAAACGCCAGATCTGAGGCTGTCTTTGCAGCCAAGCCCTCCGTGTCAAGCAGGCTGTCTCCTCCCACACCCTGTGTCAACTGACAGGAAGTAGAAGCCCCCCCCTCCTACAGTGCCCCCTTTCCGTCTGCTCGCTATCCCGGGGCATCTCAGCTGCTCCCCTCCCCACCAGCTACAGAAACACTTCTTTGCCAAAAGCCTGGTAGCTCTAAGCCACCCACTGCCCGTCCAGGGAACAGAGTAGAAAACCCTGAAGAAGCCTTCCAGGCCTGGCTTTTAAACCCCCTTTGATGTGATTCATGGCACGCGGGTTGGGGCAGGGTCAGAATGATCTCACAGGTTGGGGAAGACAGCTCAGCAGAGGTTGGCCAAGCCTTTTAGAGGGAGTTGCTTCTGAGACACAGTGTTCCGGGCACAATTTAAAAGGCTGCTCCCTCGGAGAGGTGCTAACTACAAAACCCCGCTAGGCTAGAGTGCTTGCTGGAGCCCAGAAATGGGCTGAGAGGGCCCCCCACACACCCTCCGAATAACAAAGCCTTCAGGAATCAATCACCTTCTGCAGGACGCACATCCTGTCTGAACAGCAGCCTTTTCTCCCTCTGTTCTTGCCGGGGAAGGTCAGAGTTCACATCAAATATCATTAATCATCTTCCCGGGGGCTGGGGGCTCATTGGACAGTCCTATTAATCAGAGGCCTATCACACCCACAGCCTGGCTGGGTCGCCATTGTCCTGTTCCTCACCTATCATAGGAAGATTAGATTATCAGTGACAACTGAGACACCCTTTGAGTCACAGGGAAGTCAGAGAATGAGGTTGCTTTTATTTTTTTATTTATCCTCCTGATTGGAGGATGAGCTGTTTCTTGTCTTGTCACACTGCCTCCTTTTCTTCAAAGAATCAGCTTTAAGAATCCAATTTGTCAAACTGGACAATCATTGGCAAACCCATAAAGAAGAAAAAAAAAAAAACCCTCAGCGACTTTATCAAAAAAGGTAAAGTAAAGCAGAAGGTTTTAAATGGGGCCTGAAAGGATTAGAAAGTAAGTTGCATTTGACAACAATTAATCTCTGAAAAGCAGGGGCTTTGTGAAAAAACAAACAGGCAGATGTGTCCAGAAGGGATTGTGGAGATCCACCCTGGAGTCTATCCATTGCCTCTTCCAGAGCGGGGTCAAGGTGAGACCTGGTGCTGAAAAAGAACGAGAAAGAACGTCCTGCATGTTTTCTCCTGACTTTATGCCTACCGGCTACAACAGCAGCAATGAGACAATACGCAGCACTCAGGACACGGCAACACAGAGCACACAGCCCCCCCGTCTCTCCCAGTGCAGTGACAGTCTCAGTCCCCCGGTAACCTCCGAGCCCACCCTAGTGGCCGCTGTATGGGGTCATGCAGGAAGGGGGCACTTTCCAGCTCTTTCGAAGCGCTGAGATCAGGTGAGCACGTGTAACACCTAAATCGGTTAGATGGGAATCGCCTCGGTGACATGGAACCCAGGGTCTACAAAGTGGGAGGCCTGGAGGGGCCAACCGCAAGATGAACAGGGAGGTGGGCTTCGTGTGAATCCAAGGTTAACCCGGGGCACGCAGGCCTGCCCAGAGGGTGTGAGGCCCGGTCCTATACTCACGGTCATGCTGTGGGAAGGGGAGTTCAATTCCATCAGATCTTCCAGGTTTTCATGAGATTCGGGAGACGCAGGTTTTGATGGGAACACTCCCTATTTTAAGTGTTGGTGATTTACCGAAACAAAAAGAAAATCACTGTGCATACTAAGCAAAACCTGTCAGGGGGTACACTTTGGCCCCCACACCTGGGATTTGTGAAACTGATCTAATCTACCTGCCTTGGTACAAATAAGGACTGTGGGGCCCAGAGAGGCTGGAAGCTGAGGAGGTAACACAGCTGGTCAGAAGCAGAGCCCGTTCGAGACCCTGGTTCTTCAGACTCCCAGACCAGTGCTCTCTGCTCCAGAACTGAGTACGTGAACATGTAAGTGACCAGTTCCTGGGTAAAGTCATCTAAGTGCAATAAAAGTGATAGGATTAAGAGGAGAGCCTAGATCCCACAACTTTGCCTTAAAATAAGAGAAGGGACTGAGTTAGACAAGTTTCAAGTGACTGTCGGACCTTTTATATCGCCTTCTTTTAATTTTTCTACCTGACAGGGGGCACCTGGGTAGCTCAGTTGGTTAAGGGTCTGACTTCAGCTCAGATCATGATCTCCCTGTTCATGGGTTTGAGTCCGGCGTCGGACTTTGTGCTGACAGCTCAGAGCCTGGAGCTGCTTCGGATTCTGTGTCTCCCTCTCTCTCTGCCCCTCCCCCCATGTGTTCTCTCTCTCTCTCTCTCTCTCTCTCAGATGTAAATAAACATTAAAACTTTTTTTTTTTACCTGACAAATTAGCTTTGAGTGATTCTCTGTGTGGGTGCTGTAGAGGTCTGGGGCAGGAGGCCAGGGAAAGCTACAAGCACTATGTGGGGATATTAGCCCCTTGACCGCAGCACAAAGCTGGAGCTCGGGAGCCAAACTATCCAGTTCAAATCCTGGTTCTGCCGCTCACTAGCTGTGTGACCTCCGGCAAGTAACTCAATTTCTCTGGTCCTCAGTTTCATCGTTTTATTTATTTACTTTTTAAAGTTCCTTTTTTGTTTGTTTAAAGTAAACTCTACCCCCAACATGGGGCTTGAACTCACAACCCTGAGATCAAGAATCACATGCTCTACTGACTGAGCCAGCCAGGTGCCCCTCCGTTTCCTCATTTTAAAAATGGGAATGGGGGCTCCTGGGTGGCTCAATCAGTTAAGCACCCAACTCCTGATTTCAGCTCAGGTCATGATCTCATGGTTTTGTGGATTCGAGCCCCATGTAAGGCTCTGCTTGGGATTCTTCCTCTCTTTCTCTCTCTCTCTCTCTCTCTCTCTGATCCTCCCCCCTCCCCCGCCACAGCTCTATTTGTCTCTCTCAAAATAAATACATAAACTTAAAAATAAATAAATAATATCGTAACTAAATAAATAAATTTAAAAATAAATAAATAATATCAAAACAAATAAATGATGATAATATCTGCCTCAGGAGATTGTTGTGAAGGTTAAAAGTGGCACAGAACGGAGCCTGCCACATGAGAAGTGCTCACTAAATCGTTGTTGTTGTTATAACACGTAATCACAATTGATTTCACCCTCGATATCAGTGGTGCCTGATATTGAGACACAACATCATAGGATGTTGCATCTGGAAGGAAACTTAGAAACCATTCTAGTGCGACTGTCTAATCTTAGAAAACAACAGTGGCACACAGATGGAAAAGAGTTTATTTTCTGCAATGGGCTCATTCGAAAACCTATGCATTCCTACAGACACGGTTCATTTTTTGACCATGTCCATAGGCCTGTGTCAACCATTTTGTTTTTCTACTGTGACCTCATTGGAAATAAGAAACTTTCTACTATAAATGGGTTTAAAGCAAAGCCATGCAAGCCTTCAGGCTCCCAAATATTTCATCAACGTCAGCCCAGTCAACACCGCATGATGTCTCCACTCCAGTGCTCGTTACGGAAAGATTTGTGAGACAACTCGGGGTCGCATTTGTCCACTGCAAGTATGTGACCAGCTTCATTTTTAAAAAGGATTGTTCTCCAGGGCGGTTTGTGATCATTAGGGGGAGGCTGAGCCTCAAAGTAATTTTGGTGTTCAGGGAGAGACGCTGTAGTTTTGTGGTCTTGTGGTCTAGTCGGTCCATCGTTTGTGACAATTGACCACATGCACGTGTTAACGGTCGACAACACTTAACAGGTATCTGTCTGTCTTTATTAGGTGATTACATAAAGACTTCTGGTGGGGTGGGGGGATCCGGTATGGAGTCGGTGCTGGATAGATGAGATCTTGGCTTCTCACTTGGCTCTAAGGCCGTGAGCTAGTTTCTTAAACTCTGTGAGTCTCCAGTCACTAGTGTGTGAAACGAAGGAAATAAAACCTACTTCACAGGACTTTGTGAGACTCCAACAGAAAATGTATGCACTCGGGAGCTGTGAGCTCCCTTCCATCACCCTGCATTCCCTTGAGAGCTAGAAACCTCGGCTCACAGGAAGACAAGGCGGGTGTTATCCGTGGACAGGCATTCACTTGTGTGACTCGTGACTCTCGTTCGGAGACCCTTGTTAAGTGCTGGGATGAGTCAGCCCGGAGCCAAATTCAGGTTAATGTCAAAGGAGAGGAGGGAACAATGGACACATTCATGCTTTATGCTTCTGTTTAGGCTTCTGATCTAAAAGCCATTTGTTGACTGGTTTAAATAAGAGTTTACACCCTCCTCAGAGCTGATCTGGAATCTGAAGCTCGAGACCTGGTTGAGTTTCGGGTTGGGCAGGCTATTTCCGATGCGTTGACCTTTCTACAACCTTCCACCAGCCGGGAGCAATCTGCAGAGCAGAAGGAGCATGAGGAGCCTCCCGTAAGCACCCGGCCTAGGGGGAGGTGCTGGCCCTTAGGGCATTCCGGAGGGGATGTCACCTGCAGCCAGGTGCTTCCTGCTCTGGGGAAGGGCCCCCACGAGCGACTGTCTACCCAAGGAGTACGAAGATGAATGATTCCACTGCCACGTAGGAACTGAGATAGGATGGGCCTCGAGTCTGCAGCCAGAACGAGAGATAATCAGGACAGCCAGCGTGTGTCGAACATTTACTATGAGCTAAGCGCAACGCTTAACGCGTCACATCAGCATCTTCTTCAATCCCACAGCAGTCTCAGGAGGTAGTAACGATGACCATCATGGCTGAGAACATCGAGAAGTTAGGCCTCTTGCCCAAGGCTCCCCCGAGGCGAGCCCCAGATGTGAAAGCATGGCACCCAACCCTCACCTGTGGCTACACGGCTTCCCTAGGCACATGGGATACCTTCAGTGCCCTGACAGGTGCGTCAGGAGCCATGCCTGCACCGGGTCCCATCTTAGGGCAAAACCTACCTTCTTCCTGGCACAGACACCCCTCTAAGCAGAGGCCTCCGCACCCCTTCTCCGTACATTGGGATGTTAGAGGTCACCTGCGCCTCGGTCTGAACCCTGCACTGCCCACAGGTATACCCATCCTGAAGCACAGGCGTAATTGCCAGTGCCCTGCCCTGCCCCATCGGAGGAAGGGGTGGTGGCCTCTCTTCCTATCCCGCCACCACAGGCCTGCCCAGATCTGCCCCCTGCTGGGCTGTTAGAGCCAAGAAGAGCCAAGTTCACTTCCCATTTGCTTCTGTGCCGTGTCCTTTCCTCTCCTGCCCTTTTGTGTCCTTGCAAAGGCTCTTCCCTTACATGCTGCTCAGGTTTGGGGCCAAGAAGAAAGGAAAAGAGGACCAGCTGTGGCCTAAAATAAATATATTAGTGACCAGGAGAGAAACTCCGGGCTCATGGAACCAAGTGAAGAATCTGTAAGTGTTCAGCCTCCTGAAATTGTGGCGCTTCCCCCATCACCACCCCCCACATGCTTAATACAAGCTGACAGCCCGCATTGTTCTGCCAAGACAAGGTAGCCGTCTCCCAGTGATAGGGTGAGGGGGGCAGAGGGACAAAGGCACAGGAGCTGAGGAGGGGTGGAGGCAGGGGGTGAAAAATAAAGAGAGAGGGCCGGTGGGGGGTGCCTCTTCATCGGGGGGGCCTGGCAGGAGACCCTGGGAACGGCAGCCCACTGACAGTGGAGACCAGGAGCTCCAGATGGCTTTTTGTCTCGATGCAATAAAAAATGTAATCTGACAGGCCCCGGGATGGGGCTCGGGAAACAAAAGTCTGCGGGGCGGGGGAGCAGGAGTGGGATTGGGCAGCGTTAAAGGTAGCGAGTCTGAGAAAGACAAAAAGAAGCCACTGTCTCTTGAAGCAATTATAGGCTTTGCAGATGACATTTAATTCCAGAGGTGCACGCCGGGGACAAAGCCAGTTGTTTTCTGGTCTTGGCAAGGGGAGACGGATGGGAAATGCACCGGACATTTGGCCCCTGAAGAAAGGTGATAACTTTGCCAATTAACCACGGTGTGGGCTCTTTGTATCCACACCACCCCCCTAAGTCATTAGGGGATGATATAAAGATACAGGACTTCCTGGTGCAATTTAATTGCTCATAGACGGGAAAGTGATGAGCTCTGTCATACTGTGCAGACGTCCTGTAGGAGACCAGATGCCGTATTAATGTGTCTTCTCAGAGGGGGACACACCCCCACCTGCTTCACCCGGAACATGCAGACGCCCAGGGAAACAGTGGCACCTCTGTGGCCTCTGATGGAGCTGTCGATTTTTATTAAGTAATCTCTGCCTTTCAAATCACGGCATGTTTTCTTTCCAAAAGTCTTGGTTGCTGTGTGGACCCAGCACACCACAGGCTCCCAATAAATATTAAACAATGGATGTAGGTGATGTCTCCAGATTTCATTGAAGAGGACAACTTCTCCAGGGAGCAGCTCCCATTGTAGGACCGTGGCATGGTCACCATGGCTGCATAACAGGCAATTTAAGGTGTGACGTTTTAAGGATTCTGAGGCAGGAAAACGGGGCAGGAGCGTTAGTGGCTATTAGCAAGAACCCATGGGCGAGATGAAATGATAAGTTGGAAGGTCCATAGTTCTAGTGAAGATGCAAGGAAACAGATGGACGTCCACATGGACGGAGGAGGAGTAAAGGCTTTTTCAAAAACAGTGTTTCCACACCCTGTGACCCGGCAAGCCCACAAATCCACCCTACGGCTGTATGATGGATGCCGGCAAGGCAGCAGGCACAGGGTGTTCACAGCAACCCGGTCACAATTCTAAAAAAAGAGGAAACAATCTTAAATATCCATCATTAGGGACACCGGCGGTATATCCACACAATGGACTACTCTGCACTTATTAAAACAATAATGAGGGCAATCTACACCTACTAATGTGGAAAAACTTTGAAGACATATCATTAAGAGGAAAGATAATAACTGGTCCAAAAACAATACATACAGCATGATAACATGTATGTTAAAAAAAAAAAAAACCTAAATACCTCTATATGGGTGCATGAGCAAATATATGTACATAAACGCACGACAGTGGTTACCTTTGGAGGGTTTAGGCAAAAGGAACAGTGGGGGAAAGGTTGTGAAGGACCTCTTTAATGTTTTATGTTTCTTTATTTTAAGTTTACTTATTTTTGACAGAGACGGAGTGTGAGCATGAGCTAGGGAGGTGCAGAGAGAGAGGAGACACAGAATCCAAAGCAGGCTCCAGGCTCCGAGCTGTCAGCACAGAGCCCGACGCAGGGCTCGAACCCACAGACCGTGAGATCATGACCTGAGCCGAAGTCGGACGCTTAACCGACTGAGCCACCCAGGCGCCCCAACGTTTTATGTTTAATTTTATAATGCAAATACCTGTGCATCACACAATTAAAATTTTTAAATATACATTTGACAAATGTCAATGTTTTTAAAAGGCTTTTTTAATGTTTTTTATTTATTTTGAGAGAGAGAGCGCGAGCTAGCATGAGTGGGGGAGGGGCAGAGAGAGGGAGAGAGAATCCCAAGCAGGCTCCATGTTGTCAGTGCAGAGGAAACTGACCCCAGAAAAGGCAATCGCTCTTCTAGAGATGCACAGCAAGTGGGTAGCCCAGGAAGAAGATGATTCTGAGTCTCTAGACCAGGGCTGTGCAAGAGAAGTACAATGAGAACCATGTATGTAATTTAAAATCACTTAAAAAGGGGGCACCTGGGTGGCTCAGTCAGTTATGTCGGACTTCCGCTCAGGTCATAATCTCATGGATCGTTGGTTCAAAGCCCCAAGTAGGGCTCTGTGCTGACAGCTCAGAACCTGGAGCCTGCTTCGGATTCTGTGTCTCCCTCTCTCTCTGCCCCTTCCCCACTTGTGCACGCACGCGCTCTCTCTCTCTCTGTCTCTGTCTCTGTCTCTCTCTCAAAAACAAACTTTAAAAAAAATAATTTAAAAAGAGAAATGAGGGGCGCCTGGGTGGCGCAGTCGGTTAAGCGTCCGACTTCAGCCAGGTCACGATCTCGCGGTCCGTGAGTTCGAGCCCCGCGTCAGGCTCTGGGCTGATGGCTCGGAGCCTGGAGCCTGCTTCCGATTCTGTGTCTCCCTCTCTCTCTGCCCCTCCCCCGTTCATGCTCTGTCTCTCTCTGTCCCAAAAATAAATAAAAAAAAAAAAAAAAAAAAAAACGTTGAAAAAAAAAAAAGAGAAATGAGGGGTGCCTGGGTGGCCCAGTCAGTTAAGTGTCAGACTTCGACTCAGCTCATGATCTCATGGCTCGTGAGTTCAATCCCCACATCAGGTTCTGTGCTGACAGCTCAGAGCCTACTTGGGATTCTCTCTCCCTCTCTTTCTGCCCCTTCCCTACTTGTGCTCTATCTTAAAATAAATCAGTAAAAATATTAAAAAAAAAAAAAAAAAGGAAATGAGACAGGTGAAATTAGTTCTAATAATATATTTTATTTAGCTCAATATATCTAAAATATTATTTCGACATATTATCTATATATGGTGACTCTAGTTAACAATACTGTTGGTATATTTGAAAGTTGCTAAGAAAGTAGTTTTTTTTTTTAATGGAAGTTTTAATCTTTTTTAAAATCTTATTTATTTTGAGAGAGAGAAAGAGCGCCCACATGCGCGGGGGAGGGGCAGAGAGAGAGGGAGAGACAGAATCCCAAGCAGGCTCCACACTGCCAACACAGAGCCCGATGCGGGGCTCAAACCCATAAACCGTGAGATCATGACCTGAGCCAAAACGAAGAGCTGGACACTTGACTGACTGAGCCACCCAGGAGCTCCCCTAAGAGAGTAGATCTTAAAAGTTCTCATCACCAGAAAAAAAAAAATTGTAACTCTGTGTGGTGACGGACATTAAATGAACTTATTGTGGCCATCATTTCACGATATATACGAATATCGAATCATTAGGTTGTACACCTACAACTAATACCATGTTTTTATGTCAGTGATATTTCGATTTTAAAAATTAAATTTAAAAAATCTTTTTTCATTATTGTGATATTCTATAGTCTTATTTTTCATACCGAGTCTTGAAAGGTCCGCTGCGCATCTCACCCAGGACTAGGCACACTGCAAGTGCCCCGTAGCTAAGTGGCTGGAGGCTACCACCTCGGACAGGGCAGCTCTAGAATTCGGGTCAGCTCCGTTTTCTCCAAGGGCCCGACTGCAATCCCAGTGCAAGTGTGCTGGGGTGGCTTGGGGGGGCCCTGAAAGGAAATCCGTGACTGGATGTGTGGAAGGTGCATCCCCAAACTGCCGCCAGCCGCAGGCCGGGCCGGCCAAGGGGTGTGGCTGCAGCTTTAGAAACTGGTGCAAATAAGCCACAAAGAGCTGCAGCCCCACCACTGGACGGAGAGAACCCAGGGGCTGAGCAGAGAAACAACCCAGGGCGGGTTGAAGCTGCCTGAGCCCTGAAGAAGGCCTGGCCTGGCCTGGCCAGCACACCCAGCTTCCAGACACCAGCAAAGGGCCTCTTCCTTAAATCGCAGGCCCCCACCCTGCAAGGTCCGGGTTGCCAGAGAAGGACACCACTGCATTTGCTGCTTTTCCTATGTCTAGGCCACCACCCACTGCACCAGCCTTTATTTGTTCATTCCAAGCCAGAGCGAACAATGCAAGCTTGAGACAGTGATGCAAAATGTAACCGCATTTAGGAACCGGCCACCGGCTCCGGCTTTGGCATCAGGGAGCCTGGGTACAGATCCCTGCCTGCCCCACCCCTTACTAGCATGTACTCAGGGAGAGTGACTTTCTGGGCCTCCCCTTCCCTAGCTATAAACTGAGGGTGCTGGTCATGTCAACACTACTGTCGACCTCATAGGGCAGCTGGGAGCAGAGCCGAAGGGGTGCATGCCAAGCCCTCCACAAAGTACCCGTCACACAGGACGTCTCCCCCTAACGGCTGCTCCATGCAGGCGATCCACAATTTCCTGCATTATCTCACTTGACCTTGGGACTGCAGGCAGCCTTTGCGGTCATCTGACTAAGAAACAGGAAGAAGGGAGCCCGATGACTTACCCAAGGTCCCACAGCCGATACCTGGCTTCGTGACTCCTCCCCCCTGCTCTTTCCATGCTGTTTCTGTTTAGTGTGAAAGGTGGGATTCCTTTTGCTTTCTCTTTGGTTTTTTTAGTCTTGGTTGTTGCTGTTTGTGTTTTGCTTCTCACAAGAGGTAGGGCAGAGCTTTAAGAAGCTGATGTCTCTCCATCACTTCCGTTGGTCGAGGTCATCCTCAGCAGGACCCAGACTGTAGAAGGAGACCTGAGGGTGCTGCCCGAGCAGCTCAAAAGCCAGGACTGTACAAAGAGGTACAGATGGTGGGGCTCAGGTAGGTGGTGAGCGAGGGAGAAAGATGGGATGTCTGCGGGATACTCGCTGGGTGGGGCTGGGCTCATGGCCCCAGGTCCCCAAGGGGAGGACCCTGTGTGAGTCCAGAAGCCCTGCCTCCTCGTGCCACCCTGTCCAGCTTCCCGTTTCCAGGGCAGGGAGCAGGCAGGCCACAGGGAGTGAGGCCACCACAGTAGACCCTTGTGGGGCCCTTGGGTTATCTTCCCTCTTAATCTGTGTCCTGGAGGCCACCTTGGAAGTCAGCTTGTCCAAACACTCTGTTTTGCAGGAGAAAAAAACTGAAAAGAAGAGGATAGGAAATATGCTCCAAGAGTGACTGAGCCAGGTTATATGCAACTGGTTCCAGGAGGTGGTGGATGGTGTGTGGACGGGCATGCAGGGTGGGGCTGGGCCCAAGGCCGAGGGCAGAAAGGGTGGGAAGAAAATGCTTCTGCAGAGGAAGGGGCTGCACGGCCCGCTCGTGCCATCTGCACGAGGAAGTGGCCCAAGCCCTTGCCTGGCTCACTCAGAAAAGCTGGGTTGTCGTCAGGATGAATGACGGCCAGAGGGATATGGAGCAGATCTGACACGGGACAGTCACCCTGGGAGACCCCAAAGGACCACCTTCAATAAAAGCAATCCTACAGTTGCCGACTATAAGCCGGTAACTTTGGGGAAATGCAGAGTGAACACCACACCCTTTCCTGGCGAATGACTTACAGCCCAAGTCAGTGAGGAGGAGGGACTGAGACCAAATGAGGTTGCAGTTGGTGGGACTTGATTAGAAACGAAGACAGGCTCAGATATCACATTGAAGAGGCCAGAGGACGCAAACAATCAGAGGCGTGTTTCTCCAGGTCTTGAGGGACAGGGCAGGCCACTGTCTTCTTTGAAAGTTTGGAGAATACAGACCAAGAGCTAGGTCTGGGGGCCTCTTAGGGTTTCTCCAACCCTGAAGGGTGTGTGTGGAACCGCTGACCAATGCAGTTACTAGAAGACCACCTCCTTAGCATCACAGAACCCGGCACGGCCTGTCCCTGGGCTGGCAGGTCCCTCCCAACTGGGAGCTTGCCTGGGCGCAGGAGGCAGGGTGGTGGGATTCCACGACCTCTTCCCAGCTCTGGTGTGACGCTTCTGAGCAACCCTCAGCCCCTTACAGCGAGAGGATTAATGCACGTGGCCCACATGCTCAGAGAGCCCTAAACGGGGGCGTTAGCCAAGGGCTGACATCATTAGAGCAATGAGGGCTATTAGTATTACACTATTGTTATTATGTTTGCTCTCTCAACCCTTAAATCACACTCCATCTCGCGATGGCTCACATTTTATGTAATTATAGCTTATATAGGTAACAAATGGATATTTCTGCAAGCCGAGGAGAGGGCCTTCTGCATACATTAATTTGCTTGATTAGTTCTCTGTTTGGTATGCTTTGTTCCTCCAAACTCCCCTTTCCTGTCCAGCTTCAACAGAAAATTAATGAGTTTTAACACCTTGCAAAAGTGGGCTGTGCCACGGGAATACTTCGGGTGTACTCTGGGTTTTAAATCCACACATTCAGAGGCTTCCTAAAGGTTATGCAAAGGTTAACAAACAATTAATATGTTGAATCAGTGTGCTAAATCTGTTTACTCAATCTTTGCAATCTAAAGGCCATTAGCCATCAGCCTCAACATTTTAGATTGATCTCTCTCTTTCCTAACTCACCCCTGGATAATTTGGGTGAGAAAGAGAAAGAAAAAAATCTGAATTGAGAGCAGTGAATATCTCTGGAAAGTTGGGGTTTTCTTGCTATCCGAGGCTCAAAGCTTTGGGAAGAGTCCTGATAGACTTGATCAAGGGAGTTGGAAGTTTCGAGAAGACAATGCAATATGAGATGCATTCCTGCCTTTTCAACAACGAGCAAAATGTGACATAGGTTCATCAACGGATGCCATGTTGAGTTCGTGTGTTGATTTTCTCCCTTGTTTACAGGGAGAAGGGGGTGGAGAAGAGGTATGAGGTAAGTCCCATCCTGGGGACTAACAGGAAAGAGGCCTCCTACCACACGGTCCTCTAAGGAGAACACACTGCAGAGTAGTGGGGTCCCAGAATGTTCTTTTCCTTAGCAGGCAGAGGAAGAGGTTAAGAAATAGTCGCATGTAATCCTGGTGGCCCCCCTAGGGGTCTCCTAATCCCACAAAGAAACTCATCCTTCCCCACCTCTTAGGTTGTTGTTGATGATGACAGTCTTGGCAGCAATGAAGGAAATGACTTTGACAAGATCGACAACATGCTATCCTTCCCAGCCTGGCTCCTTTAAAAAGACACTGTGCTGTCCACTTAACCCACCTCTCACCCAGGCTCACCAGAAACAATCTTCCATGTTGACCTAGACACCCCCGCTCCTTTGCCTGTTTCCACCTTCTGTAACTTGCCAATCACTTTGTCTCCCTCCCTAAGACTTGCTTTTTGGATGATCATTCCTGCACACAACTGCCAGCTTCGACCCTTGGGGTGCTTTCTTAGCATCGTTTGACAACTGCTCTGAGACTCTGGTCTCTGGGGAGCTGGTGTCTCCAAAGAACCTGAAAGAGAATCACAACCCAGAAGCCACCAGGTGACAACTGTTCCAGTCAACCAAGACCTAGCCAGTCCCTTAACCCTCTGACCCGTTCTTCTTCCACACTGGCCAAGACAGAGGCAGCCCTCCAAGTCGGGGAAGGAGGGAAGAGGAGGGAGAAAACAGAGAAGGAGCTGACCACACCCTACACCCACAGGCCAAGCTCACGGAGGGGAGAAGCGATGCATTGCACAAGGGCCTGACAAGAGACAGGACTGGGTTGACATTTTATTACCTGAAGAGATGACACTCTTCATTAACACCTGGGGGTATCCACAAAGCAAGAGAAAGGGGAAATGAATCCTCAGCCAGTGTGCAGTTTCAACGGTGGGAAGGACATTGCTTTCTGCTCACCTACTTACCAAGCCCAGCTCATTCAATCAGCCGGTCACTCCACATTGTCCCCTTTTTATACTCAACTGTACGATTTATGTACAGAATGGCAAATAAACTCTATCTTTTAAAAAGAAAGAAAAGAGCATTGTTCTCTGAACTGCAAAGTGTTCAGAGTGATAGAAAGTGTCCTGACAAGACCCTAGACTGACCAGGAGAGGAAGGAGATGAGGTGTATTCTTGGGACTTGGGATGTAGTTTTCTTCAAGGCTTTGTGTCTAAATGAGACTACAGATTTCAGCAAAAACAAGTTAGGCGGCAGGCTGTGGGCATACATGGGCCACCTGAACCATGGGATCCAGGTGCGTATCAGGGTAGCTGGCATCTTTAGAATGTGAGAGTATTCAAGATCAGCATAAACCCATTCTTTCTCGCAGATTCCTGAGAAATGCACGCTCAGTCTGCTCCCAGGTGGCACAGGAGAAACACCTTGAGGAGAGAACTGTTGGCAGCCAGGATGCTTCTTTGTGGAGACCCCAAGGGAGCCCTGGATCTTCTGATTGCCAGGCGAGGTCTCCGAGGCCGTGTTTCTAAACATGTCTAAAGAAAGGAAACAGTTTCATTGTTTCGAGACATGCCAAGTGGAGGATATGAAGGAAAAAGTAGATAAGCTATATCATGCCCTCCGAATCATTCAGGCGTTTGATGCATCGATTTTTAGCCTTAAAAACAGAGACGGGAATTAGGTTACGTTTGAGAGGGCTGAAAGCCACATCTGGCTTGCCCGGCGGTACGCGTATTGATGGACGAGGTGGCAGTGCTGGGGGACAGACACTGGGAAGACTGGTCCCCCGGCTCTGCAGCAGCCGCCGGGGCCTGACCATCGGCTCCCGTGGAACCTGAGGGGACCGCCCTGAGGAAGAGCAGGCTGGCAGATGGAATCACCCAGCCACTCTCCTCCTGCCAGTGCCAGAGGCCTCCCCTCACCACTGACCGCAAGGGGCGGTCTGCGCTCTGTGGCCTTCACTCCCCTGCTCTGTGAAAAGCCCAGTCCAGAGGTACAGCTCCCCCTATTCGGTGCCCGTGGTCTAGTCTGGCACACTTCAGTGCTGGGTTTCGCTCTCGGTGTGGGAGGACAAAGGAGGGAGACTCTCTGCAGAAAGGCTTCCCCCTCCCAATAAGTGGAAAGGAGGGTTCTGGCCTCCTGCAGCCCAGGCTGGTGCAAGGATGGGGTGGGTGGGGGCTGATCATTTGCAAGGAGACGGGAGAAGGTGCTGCCACACCCTCACCTGGTGCCTGTGCCACCAGACCTGGCTTGTTCCAATGAGGAATAGACTAAGCTTGTCCAGCCAGGCACGGCTGCCTGAGGGAGGAAGTCCAGGCCCCAGGCCGATGGTCTGCCTTCACCAGACCGCTGCCCACCAGCACCCAGCCGCTCTTGAGGGGTGCCACATCCCAGCCTGAGCCTTGGGACACGTGGATGTGCCTCCTCTATATTCCCTTTCCCTCTCCCTGTGGCTGGAACCGTGGCAGCCCAGCCTCACCGCTGTGGACACAACCAAGGCCCGGTGGCAGGAACCCAGGTCCTTCTGACTGCATGGAAGGCTCGCCTCGAACTGTGATGTAAGAGTGAAGTAAATGCCTATTTTATATAAGCTACTCAAGTACCACTGGCCCTCTTGGCTACAGAGCCTCACCTCTTGCCCATACACTCCTCATGCCTCTCTACCAAGAACGCCCAGCACTCACCTCCTTCTAGAACCTTCTGAGAAGGAGGGCCAGAGAAAGGCAGCTTGAAGTCTCAACCATAACCCAGGGAAGCGTTCTTTCTGAGACGTAACCTAAGCGAGACCAGAGGCAAGGAATCAAACCCCAAGCCCCTCTTATTTCTCCTCCTTTCTTAATTATAATCCCATTTGTAAGCCAAACCCTGTCATCCTGTCTCCCTTAATGGCTAGTTTCTATTCTGAGATTCTCTCCACCCTATTATCTTTTGCAATATTTAGGAGCTCAGGCACGAGGAAGGGGTAAGGCCGCTCCTTTAACATGCCCGTCCTTCTCTATCTTTTTAAATATTTCAGTCGCTCCCAATCCTTATTTTCGCATTTCGATTTCCTGTGGTACAGTCCATTTATCTCGGTCACTCAATCAAGTTTTCCCCGGCTCTCCCCCCTTATCTTTCCTGCTCAGGGCTGACTGAAAATACCTACATTATCTTTGCAGCCAATATGCCGACTGGAGGGAAATCTACAGATTGTCTTGATAGGGAGACGTCTGAGGGAAAACCGGGAAGGGCTGTGCTCACTCTTCAGAGGACAAGGTGAAGTGTATGACCTCAGCAGCAACTTTCTTTCAAGGTGAACCACACAGGGCGGCCTCTTCCATGGGCGTTTGTAAGGATTCTCCTCTTTGTGCTGAGAACCAAACCTTCCATGGTGTCCTCATCTTCCTGTGGGATGGGTTTACCAATAACCTCACCCCCCACCACCCCAGCCTGGCCTCAGATGGCCTTGACCACTGAGTACCTGAGCCCCAGACTTCCTACTTACGACACCTACATGCCATTTTCAGGTTAATGGGAGATGAGTCCATATCTGCCAGTGGAATCCTAAAACCACAATTTGAGAGGAGAGTTCTATCTTTACTCTCTGGAATGCTGAGTATCTTGAACCGGGGAGTCTCTCCTTTGACTGTGTTGTTTTGCCTCATGCAGACCAGAGCACGGAGATGAAAACAGATGCAAATCTATGCGTTTAAAGGTGAGAACTAGATCTCACAGGCCTCACTGAATAACCCTAAGCTCCCAGGCTTGGTGACAGATGGACCAGACAGAAGCTTCACTGTTAACGCACTGGACAGGAGGGGAGGGAGGGGCAGGTCATTGTTCAACAGTCTTTCTGATGGTCAGTCAACCCACATGGACGGGGAACACATAAACAACGGTCCTTTGTCCCAGGGTCCTGGTGTCTCATCACATCTGTTCAGCATCCACAGATAATTTGGGTTCCTGCTCCTCAAAGGACACAAGGCCTTCAACCTCAACTCTTGGCCTTGTGTGGCTACCCCCTGAAAGCCGGCAAGGAAAACCCTTCCCTCGTCCTTCGGGTTCTTTCTTCTCCTCGTCGCCCCTTTT
Organism: Neofelis nebulosa; assembly: GCF_028018385.1. Taxonomy (NCBI): domain Eukaryota; kingdom Metazoa; phylum Chordata; class Mammalia; order Carnivora; family Felidae; genus Neofelis; species Neofelis nebulosa. Next base: position 46,747,969 of record NC_080797.1, read on the forward strand.
CTTCCCTACCCCAGGTTCCATTACCGCTCAATCCCTGACACACATTTTTATCCTTTTGTTCCAATGCATGTGATGACTCTGGAATTGGGGTAAGAGACTGGTGTCTGGAGCCTGCCAGATGGAGAGATTAGCAAAGCCCTTGTGTGTTATAAGACCTGCAAGCTACAGACCTTCTCGGAGGCTTTAACACTTAGGGATTGCATTTATCTTCCTGTAAGAGAGACCTGATCAATGTAGCCTAAACAAGATAGAGATTTATCTCTCTCATGCTACAGGGGGGAAAGAAGAAGAAGAAGAAGACAGAATAAGGCAGCCCAGAGCTGACCTGGTAGTTCCCAGGCTGCTTCCATGCTTCTGCTCCAGCACCCTCAGCATGTGGCTTCCCCCCATGGGTGCCTTCATTGTGGCCGCTGGAGCTGCAGTACCCCCCCCACCCCCCCACCCCCCATCTCCTCCCAAGCAGCAGGAAAGAGAAACAACCAAAGAGCTTTCACTTTCGTCTCATTGACCGTATGCAGCTGCATGGGAGACTGGAAACTAGCTTGTCAGTTGGACATGTTACCACAGCCCTGGCACGAAGGCAAAAAGAATAGAATGGATATTGAACAGGCAAATGGGAAGGTCTTCCACAGAGGCGGTCAGAGCAATGGTTAAAAGATGAAGCCCTGGGGTGCCTGGGTGGCTCAGGTCGTTGATCACCCAACTTCGGCTCAGTTCATGATGTCACAATTCATGAGTTCAAGCCCCACGTCAGGCTCTGTGCTGACAGCTCGGAGTCTGGGGCCTGCGTCGGATTCTGTGTCTCCCTCTCTCTGTCCCTCCCCTGCTCACGCTCTGCCTCTCTCTCTCTCTCTGTCTGAAAAATAAACATTCAAAAAAAAATTTTTTTTTAATGAGGCACTGACATCAGATGCATGGGTTCAAATGCTTTGCTCCACTCATCACCATCTGGAAGAGCCTTGGCGAGTTACCTAATCTCTCTCCGTTCTCATCTATATGATGGGAATAGCCATAGCACTGACCTCATCATTGAATACTATTATTGTTTGATTACTGAGAATCTACAGTGCTCTTGTGCATGGCAAATGCTTGTCAAATGCTGGTTGTTGCTATTCTTCTGCCTAAAGTCACATTATTGATGCCCTAACTATTACCCCTGCCTGGTAGGCACCTTTCCCGTCTGACCACAGAGGGAGAACCGGGCTTGGTGCCAGCTGAGGGAGAAGTGGGTGGAGAAAGGTTGCAGGGCATCTCTGTAATGTCCCAGTCCCCGGGGCCGAAGGAACTCAAGTCACTTGAGAATGTCCCTTCGTTTTCCTCTCTCTCTTTCCCCAAGAAGGGCTAAGGCACAGGGAGTACAGGGGAGGTCATGCAGAATGACGCATCCCCATCCTGTCTACCCTCTCCAGCCCTAAGTTCAATGTTGAAAATGTCAGCCCTCCCCCTAGTCATCCTCAAGCCCCTAATAACCCCGTTACAGGGGCCCGGGGCACCCACTTGACGCCTGCTCCAAGAAATTTATGGTCTAGAACAGGGGTTAGCAAACTACAGCCTGCAAGACAAATCCAGCCCACTGGCTATTTAGGTAAACAGTTTTATTGGCACAGAGCCAACAGTCATTTGCTTACACATTGTCTGTGGCTGCTCTTGACAAAACAGAGTAGCTACAACGGACACACTCTGACCCATAAGCCTAAAATACTATGTGGCCCTTTACGGAAAAAGTGTGCCAACCTCCACTGTAGGTGGTGAAAAGGAATGTATTTCTGATGATACCAACAAGTATACATAATCCAATAGGACACTGAGTCAGTGTGTGTAAAGATACAGAAAAGGGCCCGGGAGAACTTCCAGCCCACAGAAAGCCCGGGGTTCCTCCATGGAAATGAGGAGAAGAGCAGACAAGGATACGATCAGGATATTAGCCTTCTCTGTAACATTTGGTTTTACAAGAAAAGACTTGGGTGGTTAAAACCTAATTTTTAACAGAGTATATTGATTGCTGGAAAGTGTGACATGTTTAACACTTTTATAGACTCCTAACAAAGTGTAAATTAATATGACCCTTTTGGAAAGCAATTTGGAAAATATATCAAGAGCCTTAAACATGTTCGTACTCCTGGCCTCATAATTCCACTTCTGGGAATTCATCCTAAGGCTATAAACTAAAATGTCGAAAATATTTATGCACAAATATGTCCACTGTGATATGACTTATAGTAGCGAAAAGCTAGAACCGCTCAGATAGTTAGTCATATCAGAGCTAAATAAATTATGATACAGCCATATGATAGAATCTTATATAGTAATTAAAATGATCCTCAAAAAACTTTATAAATAATTTGGAGAAAATTTAAGGGAACGAATAAACAAAGTTGAGTGTCGTTTCATCAAAGCTGTATTTAAAAAAAAAAAAATTAACATTACCACCTTGGCATACCCAAATGTCACAGTGTTACCTTTGGAGGAGTCGATGATTCATGGCTATATATATGGGTTTTTTTCCTGGAACATGTTGGTTTTATTTTCATCATGGGAAACATGGATATCATCTTAAACCATACGAGTTTCGAGAAGGTTCATCGAGAGCCAAGTGGATCAGATTCCATGGCCGCAGCGCATGGGAGACGGGAGTTCATCACTTCATTCCTGTAGAGTCAGGAGAGCAAAGCAGAGGGAAGGGAGAGATTTATACACTACTCGCCAAACTAGCCGGTCAGGGCATGCCCTGTGTACGCAGCTGGACCAGGTGTCACCTTCCCCTGCCCTATCCTCTGCTGCTAAAGCCTGGGGATGGGATGGGTGGGGCGGGGGGGGGGGGGGGCGTCACTTTGAAGGGCGGAGGTTTCTGTTTCCTCCAGGAGCTGGAGCCAAGCTCGTCAGCATCACCTCTGTGGGTATCAGCAGAAAGGGGGGGAAGAGAGTATAAACGATGGACAAGAAGCCTGGGATGGGGGTGGGGTGAGTCCATTCATTTTCCCTCGAGGGCCTCTGAGTCACAGAGATCCTTGCCCTCTGCAAGTTTTCCCTTGGCTCAGACCCTCTGCCCAGTTCCGAAACCTCTAGGCACTCTCCTCCCCGGTGTTGCGTTTTCTCTTTGCAGTAACAATATCCGTTTGGACTTCTCTTCCCCTACGCCCCAAAAAAGACAAGAAAATAATATCAAAGCTTCATCCTCAATCCATGAAGTGTTTTAGGGCGGCTCCAAGAGATCAGATCTTCTTGAAGGCAGGCAATTAGACACTCATGGGAAAATGCTCAGGAAACAGCTACTGACCAGGTCCTTTCAAATCCAAAGCCCCTTGGCTTTGGAATCAGAACAGTCCTCAAATCCTGGCTGCATTCTCACTTAGCTCCTTGACCTTGGGTACAATATCTACACTCTCTGAGCCCCATTTGCTTCATCTGTAGATTAGGGTAGGGGTTGATCTTCCAATAATTGTCATAAATATCAGAAATAACTTGTTACTGTGCCCCATGCAATGATTGGCACATAGCAGGTGCTCATAAAAGGTCCTTATTTATCAAATTCCATTTCCTGGGGACCCTGAAGATGTGAGGGGCAGTGCCCTGGAATCAGGCATGAATCTAGAAAGGATGGTTAGTCCTTTTCCACAGTGAAAAAGGCAAACAAGAATTACGAATCATTTTCATATTATCTGATGTCAGCCTTCCAGAAGCAACTCAGATCCAGGCCCCTCCCCTTCACTCCCCACTTGTCACCCCCTCCCCGTTCAACCCCGCCCCAGTGGCCACACCCTTCCTGAGCTCAGGGGCCTGGAGCACCCCCTCTCTCCCCTGGCCAGGAGAGCAATTTCTGTAGGAGCCATTCATTTGGTAATTAGTCACGTAGGGACCTGTGACATCCCTTCTGCTGTGGTTGAAACTGTTACACGGTCCCTGGCACCGCACTTCCCATGTTTGCATCTCATCTCTTCAACTAGATTACAAGGCCCCGGAGGGGGAAGCTGTTTCCTCTATTTCTTGCTCTATTTCTCTCTTCAGTGTGCGATTGATCCTTACTTGTCGCACATTGGATTTTTGTGTTTCTTTAGGTCTAGCCCACAGACAGTACAGCCATGCTTGGCCGGTGAGGGGTGGAATACTTGTAGCTCTGCACACATCAGAAAAGCTCTGGGACGGGCTAGTTCCAAAGGGGCAAGGCAAAGAATTTCCAGCAGGTGGGGTTTTCTATACCCCTCAGGGTGTGGCTCCTCTGATGCTGAGCAGATTGGGGCGGGGAAGGCAAAGCCCCTGCTGCCAGACCAAGGGCTAGATGTGTGTCTGGGGCAACGCCAGGACACTGGTTGCTCCCTGCCACCCACAGCCACTTCTGGGAGTCCCGGGGAAGCCGGACCTCATCAGTGAGCATGGAGGCCAAGGGGCCGCACTGCCAAGCCAAATCTGGAATCGTTTAGAAAGGGGAGCATCCGGTTCCTCCCCTCCTCCCTCTCATCTCTGCTCCTTGGTCTGAGGCCGTGGTTCCCAGACAGGACTAAGAAGTGCCTGCTCCCAGCGGGAGCAGCTGTGCCCCAGCCCTCCCTCCGAGGGCCTGGGGTGCCTCTGGGCAGGGGCGGGAGCCGTCACAAGCAGCTGACAGCTGTGGTGGCGCCAGGGCTCAGGCGCCCACCACATGGCTTCCGTTTTGATTCTGGCCCTCCCCTGGGCTGGCTGCGCTCCTCCCCTGCCAGCAGGGCAGCACATGGCCGGTGGGGTCCTCGGAGAAGGGGTACGGGACAATGGTGAGCACCTGCTCCCTCTAGCCCTTCTTCCTGTGACATTCACTTCAAAGTCACAGGACGGTGCTTCCCTTTCTTGGCCGCATCCCTGCAGATAAGGGAATCTGTTTTGCCCAACTGGGAATTCATATTTCAGCGGTTCTGGTGGTTGGGATCTCAAAAAGGAACTTGGGGAAGAAAGCCAGCCTTTGCTGAGGGCCTGCTAAGCGTCACATGCAGACCGTCCCAGGCGCTGGGCTAGACACCTATCACTGGACTCCGGGGCAGACCTAAAGGCCACAGCCTGCTGGTCCCCCTGCTCTGCCCCCGCTATCTTCACAACAACACCCCCTAGCCAAGGGCCGCTACCTCCCACCTCTATCCCACCTCCACCCAGGACCATTCATCAGAGCAGAGGTTTTTCACGAATCTCCACGGAGAGGTTCTTTCTGCTCCTGTGAAATAGCCTGGCCAACAGCAGCAGCAGTAAGTTCTGATGGGGAATGAGCCCCGGAAGGGGGAAAGCCCTGCTGCTTGGGGGCGCTGGAGCGAGGGGGCCCTGTTTTGCTCTCTGCTTCCCCCGCAGCCTGGAGCTGTGGCCGGGTCTGTCCGCCTCTCGTGACAGGAGAGCGCCCCCTGCTGCCCGAGATGCGCCGGTGTCGCCCAGCCCCGAGGCTGGGAGCTCATCCGCACCGAGAAGGGCTGCGTCTGGCGAGCAGGTCATGGGGAGCCGCGCTGCCGCCTGGCGGGACCCACCTCGCGGCTCAGCCTGGACGAAAGAGGATGCCACCCCCTCTGTACCGCCGTCTGCCTCCGGCTGCCAGGGGCCTGGACCAGTCCGTCTTGGAGGGCAGTTCTCTAGGGCGCTGTGGTTAAGAATATGGGATCTGAGGGTGCTTGTCTGGCTCAGTAGGTAGAGCACGCGACTCTTGACCTCCCGGTTGTAAGTTCGGGTCCCACACTTGGTATAGAGATTACCTTAAAGTAAAATCTTAAAAAAAAAAAAAAAAAAAAAAAAAAGAATATGGGATCTGGTTCAGAACCCAGCTCCACAATGCCCTGGGCATACAGCTTGGGTTTAAATTCTGAAGCTCCAGTTCCCTCATCACTTTACTGAGATAATCGACATTATGTATATCACAGGGATGCTTTAAGGAGAGAATTCGTGTAAAACACACAGTAAGCTTTCAATAATAGTAACCATTATTATTGATCCGGCAGACACCTCCACAAGTCAGGGATAAGACAACAGCAGGCAAGATTTCATGGACCAAAGTCAGGGATTTGTTTTTTCAAAGCATTTTTCATCATTAAATGGAATGGATCTGATCTAGTTCCATGGGCATATTTGAGGGAAACAACTTTGCCTAAAGGGGAAATAAATGCCAGAGACATTCACAGAAGCATCAACCACAAACAATTACTAAACACATCGATCAATGCTCCAAGCTGTGCAATAAAGAAAGGGGGAGAAAAGTTATGTTTGGGGAGAGTCTGACCTGCATTATCAATTTTTACCATTTTGCTGGATTATATCCATTAACCACAAACATGCTGAAATCTCTCCCATATATATTTTAAAAAACCAGGGGCGCCTGGGTGGCTCAGTCCGTTAATCGTCCAACTCTTGATCTCAGCTCAGGTCATAATCTTGTAGTTTGTGGGATCGGGCCCACATCATGCCCCGCTTTGGGTGAGCTCAGGCCTAGCTTCGGGATTCTCTCTCCCTCTCTCTGCCCCTCCCCTCCTTGTGTTGTTCTCTCTCTCTCTCTCTCTCTCTCTCTCTCTCTCTCAAAATAAATAAATAAATTTTAAAAAATTGTTTGAAAAAGCCAACTTGACCCCACATGGCCCCCCACCTAAAATTTCTCGAACTATGCTCAGCAACTCTGCTTCCTCTGCTTCTGTGATCTCTTGAACCCACTCACTCGGTGTTTGTGCCAACAACTTAGGCCACCGTACTGCCCTTGTCCTGGTCGCCAGTGGCCTCCACACAGTGCTTCATTCTCTCAGGCCTCATGACCCTGCTCACTGGCAGTGGTGACATCATTGATGGAGTACTCCTTGCCCCTTGGAACTGTGGTCTTCCTTCCACTTGGCCCTGGTTTTCGTCCTTCCTTTCTGGCCAGTCCTTGTCAGTCACCTTTGGCTGGATGCCCATCTCAGCCTCTGCATGTCGGGACGTCCTAGGCTCTGTGTCCAGGCCTCTTTCTTTCTGCTTCCTCTCCAAGTGACTCCAGCCAGCCCCACGTTTTCACTGCTGTCCCTCCACTTATGAAGCCCACGTTTGTCTCAACCTCCCCTCTCCCTGAACTCCAGACTCGCACGTCCAGCAGTCACCTCAATGACCCCACTTGGAGATCCTCTCATCATCCAACTTGACATGTCCGAATGGAGCCCCTGCTTTCCTCTTGTCCCTCTTTTTCATCAAATAAATGGAAACTTTATACGCCTTTGCCTCTCTTTCTTTCACACTCTACATCAGTCCATCAGGAGATCCAGTCAGCTTTCCCTTCCAGATCCAGGATCTGGCCACTTCTTGAATTCTCCACTAGCACCTCTAGTCCAGGCCATGATCACCCCCTGGCTGGTCTCCCAGCTTCTACCCATGTTTCCCTGCAGAAATTTCCACAAAGAAGCAGAGAGAATATTTTATAACAAAAACCAAATCATGTCACTCCTTTGCTGAAAACCCTGCAAAGGTTTCCCTCCTCACTAAGACTAGGATACAATGAAGGGTGCATGGGTGGCTCAGTGGGTTGATCAACTCTTGATTTCAGCTCAGGTCATGATCTCACAGTCGTGAGATCGAGCCCAATATCGGGCTCCGAGCTGAGCATGGAGTCTGCTTAAGATTCTCTCTCTCTCCCTCTGCCCCTCCTCCACTCGTGTTTGCTCTCTCTCTCTCTCTCTCTCTCTCTCTCAAAAATTAATTAATTAATTTCAAAAAAGATTTTTCTCTTAAAAAAAAGAACAGAATAGACTAGAATGGTCAACAGGGCCTTACACAATCTTACCCCAAGCTTCTCCTCCAACTTTATCTCCTACCCCCACATTCACTTCACTCAGGCCACCTGGCCTCCTTGCCATTGCCGCAGCGCACTGAGCATGATACAGCCCCAGGGTCTTTGCACTCACTGTTCTCCCTTCCTGGAGTGCTCTGACCCCAGGCCATCACAGAGCTCTTACCCTCACTTCAGTCTGCCTCGGCTTATCTTAGCACAGAAGTCTTTCCTGACCACTCTGGATAAGACAGACCCTTTCTTGACCATTCTCTGTGTAAGTAATCTGAAGGTGGCTCCTCAGTGGGGAGGTTAATGCAACAATCCAGGCAACACACGGGTAGCGCGATGGTGGATGTTGCCATGCGATGGACTGGACAGCAGGGAGATCCGAGGGATAATGGGAGGGGAAGGAGAGGTGAGGTCCAGGAAGACTCCCAGATTTGAGGCCTGGATGACTGGATGCCCAGAAAGATCCTCACATCCCTTCCTTCTTTTTCTTCCATGCCTTCAGGCTCCGATTCATCTGATTGCGCCCCCCCTTACCCCCCCCCCCCCGGTTTATTCAGAGACCCAATCTATCAACCTCATCACATATTCTCTCTGTGCCTCAGTTTTCCATAAATTGGGGCAAAAGTAGTCATTTCTGCATAGGCCCATAGTGAGGAGTAAACAGGTAATCCATATAAAGCATTTTGGACGATGTCCGGGACATAAAAATCACTCGAGAAATGTTAGCCATGGTCATTATCATCACGGCTATCATTGCCATCGTCATCATCAGTGTCATTTATTTCCCAGCCTCCTATCCTGGCCCACTGTGCTCCTTTCTACCTCATGAAGCTATCGCTGTGTTGTGGGGCCTCCTTCCCTAGGCCCGAGTGCACCCTTGTCTTTCCCAGCTTCATTTTTCTAGTGTTTTCAAGACCACCCCACATTACTGCCCCAGAAAAACTTTTTGCCACAAGACTTTAACTTACTCTCAAAGTAAATCGAATTAAAATTGAGGATCCCTCCCTCAGCCACACATCAGTAATGTATCCACAGCCCCTGTCCCTCTCCTGAGGCCAGAACTCACAATACAATCAGGACAGAAACTCCATCCCCCTCGGTTCCTGCCGACCACCTGACGGGCTCCGGCTGAAACCTGCTTGTTTCTTTTTCCTGTCCCTAAATGCTCACAGATGTCTGTCTGTGATGTGCCTTTTCTCTATGATGTGCCTCTCAGAGAAGAGGGAAGATCAGATACTTGTAAATATTTTAATCTCTCTCTTTTCTTTCTCTCTCAGTATCAAAAGAAGCAGGGGGTGGGTGAGAGGGTGTTTTCCTCCTTCCAGGTGGAGTTGAACTTGGCCAAACCTGAAAACAACTTCATTTCCTCTCCTAGGGGGATAGGGATGGTGAATTAGCCACCCTGGGAACTAGAGCGAGCTCTTAACCCCTTACTCAGTGCTAATTCCCCCAGGTCCACCAGACTCTGACAAGCATTAGAAGGAACTTGAATGTGGCCACAGGCTAAAGTGGGGACCAACATGGGCAGCTGGTTTCTGAATTGTTGTAAGACCTTTAGACAGGTCCCCAGGAAGAAAGGCGGGAATTACAACTGATGGCCTTAGATGAGATTGGGAGAAGAACAAGGGCAGACTGCAAACATTTACTGCTTTGCGTCTTTCAGAAAGAACCAGGACGTTTGAAATAAGAGGGGATATTGTCGCAGGCGTCAGAACATTTAAAGTTTATATCTGGGCAGGAAAATATTTACTCTAGAAGTGTGGTGCATGGGACAATGTCACTCAAAATTTAAAGACTCAATCAGGACTCCTGTGGGAGTGTAAATTCATGCAAAATCTTTGAAAAGTAAATTGGCTCAGTGAGTCAAGAGCCATAAAAATATCCATCATCTTTGACTCAGAAATCTCACTTCTGGGGTTGGAGCCTAAAACAATTGCTCCAAATACAGAAAAAGATGTTTGCTGTGGTGTTATTTACAATGGCAAAAATAAAACAGTGAAATGGAGACATCCCGTCTGCCCATTTATAGGGGACGAGAGAGAGCAATCAGGCACATCTTCTAAGACCCATCTGGCAGTGTGCCTCTTACGAAGAGCACAGGATAACATGGAAGCATTTACAACAAGGCTGGAAATGGTAGTTACATAGAAATGTATATACACTAGGCTTTCAACCACCAGCACAAGACGATGAGGACCGTGAATTTAAAAAACTAGTGGAATATTGGGCTCCTGGGTGGCTCAGTGAGTTAACTGTCCGACTTCCGCTCAAGTCATGATCTCATGGTTCCTGAGTTTGAACCCCACATTGGGCTCTGGCTGACAGCTCAGAGCCTGGAGCCTGCTTCGGATTCTGTGTCTCCCTCTCTCTCTGCCCCTCCCCCACTTGTGCTCCGTGTCTCTCTCTCTCTCTCTCTCTCAAAAATAAACATTAAAGGGGCGCCTGGGTGGCGCAGTCGGTTAAGCGTCCGACTTCAGCCAGGTCACGATCTCACGGTCCGTGAGTTCGAGCCCCGCGTCAGGCTCTGGGCTGATGGCTCGGAGCCTGGAGCCTGTTTCTGATTCTGTGTCTCCCTCTCTCTCTGCCCCTCCCCCGTTCATGCTCTGTCTCTCTCTGTCCCAAAAATAAATAAAAAAAAAAAAAAAACGTTGAAAAAAAAAAAATAAACATTAAAAATTTTTTTCTTTAAAAACTAGTGGAATAAAACAGACAAAATGTATTTATGCTTGTGTTTGGGTTGATGGGATCCAAAAAAGCCGTGGCTAGGTTTTTTGGTTTTTGGTTGTGTGTGTGTGTGTGTGTGTGTGTGTATTTTCCAAGAGTTTGTAAATGGAGTGTTTCGTTTTTAAAATGGAAAATAATTATTGGCCTTCAAATTAGAAAACCCATCATGAGTTTTTGTTTTAACATCTACATGAAAAGTTTTACATGGAAATCATTTTTCCAGAATTTTTTTTCATTGTATCGTTGGTCTAGTGGTGTTAAAATTCTGCTACTCCAAGCATATTAACACATCTTTGCTCCCACAAAATGCCCACATTCTCTTAGCTTTCACCTCCATACAAGGAGGCTATGGGGAGGGGTTGGGGGGGAACAGAAGCAATTATGATATCCACAGCTAAATACAGACTGCTGTTTACACAGGAAGACCCAGAGGAAGTTAAGATAAAATTTTCCACTGGATGACCTCATTTGCCTAAAACACTGAGTTGTCCTGGTCAGATCTTACAGAAGCACCGGCCTTCTGTGCTCTGGGCCAGCAGCCCGCAGAAAAGTGATACGTGGGTACTGCAGAAATAGAGAAGAGGGAGAGTCTGAGCCTGAGAAATCACTCTCCCAGGTCTGCCTCAGAGGCCGAGGAGCTGAGAACAGTAGGCCTGGCTGGGGCCTCAGTGGGAGGGGCCTGGGTGGGGCATCGGTGGGAGGGGCCTGGTGGGGCCTCGGTGGGAGGGCGCCTGGGTGGGGCCTGAGGAGTCTCCTCCCAGCAGCCCCTTCAAAAAGGAGAAACACCCCTCAGAAAGGACTGGCGCTCACATCTTGAATCCTAAAAACTGTCAGGGAGTAACTAGGTAAGAGACCAGAAGCTCCAATGGTGCCACCTGAGCGCCTGCTCTGAGCTCCTGTTTCAAATTGCTGGCACCCTCTGTCAAAGAAGAATCCACGAGTCATCTGGGAGCCTGGGTGAGGAAGCCCCAGGCCGTGAGGATTATTGCTAAAGGACACCTGTTGGCAGCCTGTTTAAGTTGGCCTATAAGTATGGCAGCTCTGTTTGGGAAAATGAAAGGGACTAGTTAACAAATACATAAGGAAGCAAACAAACAGAAAGCAGGCTGTCTTCAAAAGCCACTCACTTTGTCAGAGACACCCCTGGTTTGGTAGCCTCTAGGTGACTTGGAAGGGTCCTGGGTCATTGAGCCCTCTGACTTTCTCCCAACCCCAAAGCCCTCCCATCCTGAATACCCATCCCACCTCTGTCCATGCACCTTTTGTTCAGCCAATCAAACAGCTGGATTTTTTTTAAGTTTATTTATTATTTTGAGAGATACAGCAAGTGTGAGCAAGGGAGGGACAGAGAGGGTGAGAGAGAATCCCAAGCAGGCCCCACGATGTCAACACAGAGCCCATTGTGGAGCTGGATCCTACCAACCGTGAGATCATGACCTGAGCCAAAATCAAGAGTTGGCTCAACAACTGAGCCACTCAGGCAACCCTGGATTTTTTTAAATAAACTTTTAGGGGCGCCTGGGTGGCTCAGTCGGTTGGGCGGCCAGCTTCGGCTCAGGTCATGATCTCGCGGTCTGTGAGTTCGAGCCCCGCGTCGGGCTCTGTGCTGACAGCTCAGAGCCTGGAACCTGTTTCAGATTCTGTGTCTCCCTCTCTCTCTGACCCTCCCGCATTCATGCTGTCTCTCTCTGTCTCAAAAATAAATAAATGTTAAAAAAAAATTTTTTTTTAATTAAACAAAAATAAATAAATAAATAAACTTTTATAAGGAAACATTTTAGAGTATAATAAACCCTATATATCCTTTTCCTAGATTCAGTAACTATCAACTCATGGCCAGTCTTGTTTCATCTGCACTCCCATCATTTTCTCCTTCCCCATCAATTATATGGAGCAAATCCAAACATTACATAATTTCTCCCACATGTATGTGTGTGTGTGTGTGTGTGTGTGTGTGATAAAATATATGATATATATATATATGATACATCCTTTTAAAATCATCGTCACTATAGGGGGCCTGGATGGCACAGTCGCTTAAGCATCCGACTCTCAATTTCTGCTCAGGTCATGATCCCAGAATCATGGGATTGAGCCTCACACTGTGGTCTGCACTGAGTGTGGAGCCTGCTTAAGACCATCTCTCCCTCGCCCTCCACCCTTCCCCCACTCACTCTCACTCTCTCTCTCTCTAAAGAAGCAAAACAAAACAAAACGTTGTCACTATTCCGTGCTCAACCTGAAAAAAGCTAATAATAACTCCTCAATATGGTCAAATATTCAGGCAAGGTTTAACTTTTCCAGATTATCTCATACATTTTTGTTTGTTGACTAGAATCAGGATCCAAATAAGGTTCTTGTACTTGTGATGGACTGTCGTGTCTCAGGACAAAGAGCTAAATTCTAAAACTTGCAAAATCCAAATTTAGGGCAGATTAGCAGAGTGTCAGTCTTAACGGGCGCCAGTCATGAAACCCACGAATTCATTCACTGATTCATCAACAAATATTCATTGAGGACCTCTGGTGCACAAGGCCTGTGTTCTGCACTGAGATATACTGGTGGCGGGGATTATATCATAGAGGGAGTCTGGTGAGGATGGCAGACATTGATCAAATGGTCACAGAAATGAATGTGGCATTTGAAAGGTTGAGAAGTGCAATAATATGGCGTTTACATAACTCTAAGAAACAGAATCAGCATCAACAGGTTGAGGTGTTGGGAAGTCAAATTTGGGCATCGTAGAGGGAAGAACTCAAAAATAACCAAATATGAAAAGAAGCAGGAACATATGATCCATCACCAAGAGAAACACCAACTACGAGAAACAGATCCATAAATGACACAACTGATAGAATTAGTGGACAGAGTGTTAAAATAACTATCACTTCATATGTCCAAGAAGGTAAAAGAAAATGTGATCATGGTAAGGACGGACATGACAAGTTCAACCCAAGCTGAACTTCTAGACATGAAAAATAAATCTGGGTGGGCTTACTGCAGAAGAAAAGAAGTGAACTTGAGGATATAATAACAAAAACAGTCTCGGTGCTCTGTGACATAACATCAAACATATGTTTAACTGGAATTCAAGACGAGGAGAAAGAGAGGGACAAAACGGTTTGAAGAAATAATAGTTAAGATTTTTTCCAAATTTTGATGAAACTTATAAATCCACAGATAAGATACAAACCCAAGAACAAGAAACTTGAAGAAAACTACATTAGGCCATAGCATAATCACAATACCTAAAACCAACAATAAAGAAAAATCTTAAAAGCAGCCAGAGGAAAAAAAGACATGTTACATACAGAAGACTGATGATAAGAATGACAGCAGACTTTTCATCGTAAGCAATGCAAATGAGAAGATAGTGGAGTGGCATCTTTGTTAGGGAAAAAACTAGCAGCCTAAATGTCTACACATGGAGAGAATCTCTCTCAAAAATGAAAACAAAATAAGGACCTTTTCAGACACGTGCAAGCTGAGAGAAGTCATCACCAGCAAACCACTTGTACGATGAAATCTTCAAGTAGGTTTTTCAGGCAGAATGAAAATTACATCAAAAGACAATTTGGAGGCGTGGCTGGTGGCTCAGTTGGTTAAGCATCTGACTCTTGATCTCAGCTCAGCTCATGATTTCGGGGTCGTGAGTTCAATCCCCATCTTGGGCTCCATGCTGGGTGTGAAGCCTACTTAAAAAAAGAGAGAGAGAGAGAGAGAAAGAAAAGAAAAGAAAATTTGGATTTACATAAAGGAAGAGCCCCAGAAATAGTAAATAAATGGGTAAACATAAAAGTCTTATTAAATTATTTAAATCTCCTTAAAATGTAATTGATAGTTTAAAGTAAATGTATAGAAGTTAAAATGTATGACAACAATAGCACAAAGGCCAGGAGGGGAGAAACGGAAGGCTTGTGGTATAAGGTTCTCACACCATATGTGAAGTAGAACAATATTTCTTGGAGACAGACAGTGATAAGTTACATGTCTACACTATAAACCCTAACGCAACCACTAAAAGAACAAAGAAGTTCAGCTAATAAGTAAATAAAGGTGATAAAATGAAATCATAAAAAGAACACAAAAGAAAAAAGAGGAGGGGCAAAGGAACAAAGAACAGAAGGCACAAATACAAAACAAATAGCAAAATGGTAGTTTGAAATCTAACCGCATGAATAGGTACCCCAACCAAAAGGCAGAGATGGTCAGATTGGAGAAGAAAGCAAGACACAGCAGAATGCTCTCTACAAGGAATCCACGTTAAATGTGAAGAACATAGGATGCCTGGGTGGCTTGGTCGGTTAAGCGTCCAACTCTTGATCTTGGCTCCAGTCGTGACCTCGTGGTTTGTGAGTTTGAGCCCCGTGTCGGGCTCTGTGCTGGCTGCACAGGGATTCTGTCTCTCCCTCTCTCTGCCCCTCCCCCACTCATATGTGCTCTCTCGCTCTCAAAATAAAATAAATAAATAAATAAATAAAACAAATGGGTTAGGACACCTGGGTGGCTCAGTTGGTTGAACATCTGACTTGAGCTCAGGTCATGATCTCGCGTTTCATGAGTTTGAACCTTGCATTGGGCTCTCTGCTGTCAGCACAGGGCCCACTTCAGATCCTCTCTCTCTCTCTCTCTCTCTCTCTCTCTGTGCCCCTCCCCCACTGGTGCTCTCTCTCCCTCTCTCAAAAATAAATAAACGTTAAGCATTCTTTAAAGAACAAATGGGTCAGAAGTAAAAGCATGGAAAAAGATATATCTTAGCAACGCTAAGCAAAAGAATGCGGGAGTTGCTATAAAATGTCAGACAAATTTTAGAGCAGGAATGTTACCAGGGGTAAGGGGCATTTCATCATAATAAAGGGGTAAATGCATAATCATAAATAGTGGCACAGCTAACAACAGAGCTTCAAAATACACAGAGCATCCTGCCATTATTGACAGACAACATAATTGGGTACATAGAAACCCCAAACATGTAGAGAAGAACTATTAGCATGAATAAGTAATTTACCAAAGTCGCTGGCTATATAGTCAATAAAGGATCTCTTCCATTTTAGCCATTCTGGTGGGTGTGTAGCAATATCACATTGTAGTTTAATTTATATTTCCAGGACGACATCTTAATATACTTAGTGACTATTGCAATTTTCTTTTGTAATGTATCGGTACAAGTCTTTTGCTTATTTTTCTATTGGGTTGTCTGCCCGTTTCCTGTACTGATTTGTAGGAGTGCCTTATATATTCTGTATGTGACTCCTTTGACAGCTTACCTATGACAAATACTCTCTTCCACTGTCTGTGGCTTGCCTTTTCACTTTTGTTCCAGTTGTAAATTTACTACCTTTGTGATTGCTTTGCTCTGCTTTGTGATGCTGCAACCGGACTCTGAAGATGGTATTTCTCCTTTGCCAGCTGGCTTAATGATACGGTTTGTCAGCAGGAGATACCGGAGGCTCACTGCAAGGCTGGAAGACGAAGAGTTGCTTTTTTTCTTCTGCTGTTACAGTTTTGCATGGAACGCCAAAGGGAGCAGCGTGCAGAGGCCCTGGCTTGTTTACCACAGTGACGAGTACTTTCCAGCCATTCCCTTCATTACTGCAGTAGCGGACAGGGTGTTCTCGAAGCAGCCATGCCTCACCACCCCACCCCCAGCCCCCCGCCTCCAGAGATCTGAATCTTAGGCTTACAGGGCTCTCCTTCTAAGTTTTGTGGGGTTTTTTTTTGAGGCTTTATTTTTAAATAATCTCTATACCCAGTGTGGGGCTTGAACCCACAACCCCAACACCGAGAGTCACACACTGGCCTGACTAGGCCAGCTTGGTGCCCCTAGGTTTTTAAGCTCCTTCCTTGTTCACTTTTCTGCAGTTACCACCTTTATTATATCTTGGCACTTTCCTTTACCTTTTTAAACACTAAGTCACCTTCCTTTTCTTTATATTGTATTTCTTTATCTTAAATGTCCCTGCTCATATTATTGGTATAATTTCTGTCTCCTGACTGGGTTCTGACTTACACTCTCTTGATAGTGGCAGTTAGTGGAAAGAAAGTGCTAATTCTTAACATGCTTTGACAGCTTCGCTGAGAATCAATTGGTCCAATATGTGTTGGTCTGGTTCTGAGCTTTCTCTTTTGTTCCACTGATCTATATAGTTACCTTCACACCGGTACCACACTGTCTTGATTACTGTAGCTGTCTAATAAGGTCTTGAAATCAGGTAGTATAAGTTTTCCAATTTCGCTCTTTTCCCCTGTTGTTTTGGCTCTGCTAGGTCATTTGGATTTTCATGTAAATTTGAGAAATGGCTTGCTTGTTTCAATAAAAATGTCTTCTGGGGCGCCTGGGTGGCGCAGTCGGTTAAGCGTCCGACTTCAGCCAGGTCACGATCTCGCGGTCCGTGAGTTCGAGCCCCGCGTCAGGCTCTGGGCTGATGGCTCGGAGCCTGGAGCCTGTTTCCGATTCTGTGTCTCCCTCTCTCTCTGTCCCTCCCCCGTTCATGCTCTGTCTCTCTCTGTCCAAAAATAAATAAAAAACGTTGAAAAAAAAAAAAATGTCTTCTGGTATTTTAATTGGAATTGTGTTGAATCTCTGGGTCAGTCTAGGTTGAACTGACATCTTTTTTTTTTTTTTTTTTTTTTTTAAGTAGGCTCCACACCCGACATGGGGCTTGAACTTACGACCCGGTAATCGAGAGTCGCATGCTCTGCTGACTGAGCCAGCCAGGCGCACCAAACTGACATCTTAACACTATTGAGTCTTCTGATCCATGAACATTGTGTTAGTGTGCTCAGGCTGCCATAACAAAATACCACAGATGGGGTGGCTTAAACAACAGAAATTTATTTCTCACAGTTCTGGAGGCTGCAAAGCCCCAAATCAAGGTGCCGGCAAAGCAGGTTTCATTCTGAGGCTTCTTCTCTTAGCTTGTAAGCTGCTACGTCTCCCTGTGCTCACGTGACTTCTTTGTGTGCACACAGGAGAGAAGGTAAGAGGGAGACACAGAAAGAGAGCTCTCTGGTGTCTCTGCACATAGGGACACTAATCCTATCAGATCAGGTCTCCACCCTCTTGACCTCATTTAATTTTAGCTGCTTCCTAGGAGGCCCCACCCACAAATACAGCCGCATTGAGAGTTAGGGCTTCAACACACGAATGGGGGGTGGGGGGTGAAGTACACAATTCTGTCCATAGCAAACATCATATGCCTTCCATAATTTAAGTCTTCTTTGATCTCAACCATTTAAAAATCTTTTCTGTGTGTTGCATGGTTTCATCAAATATACCTCCATATATTTAATATTTTAATGCTATTATTGGTGATGTTTTTAAGGATTTCAGTTTCCAGTTGTTTATTGCTAGTGTAGAGAAACAGAACTGATTTTTGGTCATAATAGGCCTTGTATCCTGAAACTTTTCTAAACACACTTCTCAGTTCTCATAGCTTTCCTTAGGATTTTCTACTTAAAAAAAAACCATGTCATCCGTGAACAAAGATGGCTTTGTTTCTACTTTTCTGTTTACATGTTTTTCCTTTTGTTTGTTGGTTGGTTTTGCCTTATTGTGCCTGCTAGAATCTCCAGTTGTGATGTGGTGAGAGCATTCACTTGCCTTTTTTCCCCAGTCTTGGGGAAGAAATATTCAAATTTCACCATTAAATATGATGTTAGCTATTGGGTTTTTCTTTCTTTTTTTTTTTAAAGATTTATTTATTTATTTAGAGACAGAGAGTGAGTGAGAGAGTGTGTGCGGGCAAGCTGGGGAGGTGCAGAGAGAGAGGGAGACAGAGAATCCCAAGCCAGCTCTGTGCCTCCAGTGAAGAGCCCAAGGCAGGGCTCCATCCCACACACCATGAGACCATGACCTGAGCAGAAATCAAGAGTCAGACGCTTAACCAACTAAGCCAGCCAGGTGCCCCAGCTGTAGGCTTTTCTTAGGTGACTTTGGTCAAGCTGAGGAAGTTTCCTTCTATTCATTTCCTCCTGAGAGTACCTATCATAAAGAGGGAAATTCTGTCAAATACATTTCTCTATTAAGATGACCATGTAGCTTTTTTTCTTCACTCTATTTGTAAAATTGATTATGCTGATTGATTTTTGAATATGAAACCAACCATGCTTTCCTGGAGTTAGCCCCACTAGGACATGAGGCATTATCTTTTTACATATTTCTGGATTTGATTTCTTAAAGTTTTGTTAAGAATTTTTGCATTTGTGTTCATGAGGAATGCTATTCTATGGTTTTCTTTCCTTATAATGTCTTTGGTTTGGGTATCAGGTAATACTGTCTTCGTAAAGTGAGTTGTGAAGTCTCTATTTTTGGAAAACATTTGTGTAAGATTGGTATTATGTCTTCCTTACCGTTTGATATAATTCACCAATGATGTCATGTGGGCCTTGAGGGTTTTTTTGTTTTTTTTTTAATGTTTATTTATTTATTTTGAGAGGGGGGGGGGGAAAGAGAATCCCAATCAGGCCCCATGCTCAGTGCAGAGCCTGATACGGGACTTAATCTCATGACCATGAGATCACGACCTGAGGACCTGAGACGAAATCAAAAGTTGGATACTTAACTGACTGAGTGACCCAAGCACCCCCTTGAGTTTTCTTTATAAGAAGGCTTTTCAAATTATGAATTTAACTTCTTGAATAAAAATAAGATTATTTGGGTTTTCTATTTCTTTTTGAGTTAGGTCTGGTAATTTGCCTCTGGGGATATTTGTAAATCTCTTAAGTTGTTGAATTCACTGGCATAAAGTTGTTTATATTATTTCCTTAATATTTCTTTAATGTCTGCAGGCTATATAGTGGTATCTCCTCTTTTATTCTTGATATTGGTAATTTGGTTCTTCATTTTTTTCTTGATCATCCTAACTATGGGTTTATCACTTTTATTCATTATTTTTTTTTAATGTTTATTTATTTTTGAGACAGAGGGAGACAGAGCATGAATGGGGGAGGGTCAGAGAGAGGGAGACACAGAATCTGAAACAGGCTCCAGGCTCTGAGCTGGCAGCACAGACCCTGACGCAGGGCTCGAACTCACGGACTGCGAGATCATGACCTGAGCCAAAGTCGGCCACTTAACCGACTGAGCCACCCAGGCGCCCCTATTCATTATTTTTTAAAACAGCTTTTGTTTCCACTAATTCTCTCTATTGTTTGTTTTCTATTGCATTTATTTCTGCACTAATCTTTATAATCTCTTCCTTTTATTATTTTGAGTATATTTCACTTTTCTGTTTCTTCCTAAAGTGGAGACTTAAGTCATTCATTTTAAATCTTTCTACTTTTCTAATGTAAGCATTTAAAGCTCTAAATGTTTCTCTAAGCTTTGTTTTAGTTGCATCTCTGATAGTCTGATATGTTGCTTTCATTATCACCCATTTCAAAATATTTGTGATTTCTTCTTTGACTCAAGGATTATATCGTTTGTTGTTGCTTAATTATCAGATATTAGGGTATTTTATTTTATTTTACTTTATCTTAAGATTTTTCTTCTTTAAGTAATCTCAACACCCAACATGGGGCTTGAAGTCACAACACTGAGATCAAGAGTCACACGCTCCACGAATTGAGCCAGCCAGCCTCCCCTAGGGCGATATTTTAGATATTTCCTTATTATCGAAATCTATGTTAATCCTACTGTGCTCAGAGGACATATTCTATATTATGTCAATTCCCTTAGTTATTGATTCTTGTTTTATTGCTTAGTATATGGTCTATCTCTGTGAAGATCCCTGTGCAGTTGAAAAGAAGATCTGTTCTGCCATTGTTCAGGATAATGTTCTACAAATACCAATTAGGTTGATTTGGTTGCCAGTGTTCTTCAGATTTCTAGAGCCTTACTGATTTTCTGTGTTTTTTCTATCAACTACTGATCATTGCCATTCATCAGTTCTATAAGTTTTTGATTCATGTATTTCAGAACTCTGTTAACTAGATGCATTCAGATTTAGAGTTGTTAATGCCATCTGTATTTAAGCTATGTTTACCCCATATGGCTGAAGCAAAAAACCAAAGACACCAACCAAAAATACCTGTGACTGCTTTTTTTCATAAATTCCAATTTTTAAATAAGTAGTAATAGAGATGAACAAAACCAGAAGAATAAAAATCAAGCACAGTGCTACCTCTAGAGAGATAAGCAGCATCGCCATTGTAGAATGCTTTCAAAAGCTTCCCATGCTTTTGCATGCTTTTTCCATGCATCTTTCAAAATGCTTTCCATGAATGTTGTAACATCCTTTTATAACCGAATAATCACATTTTTATGTCATTATTATTATTCAACATTATTTTTAGTGGCCATGTAATATTCCATTGTATGAATAACCATAATAAAATTAACTTCACATCACATTTACATTTCTCTTTTTTAATTTTTAATCTTAGAGCTATCCATTCATTGGAATCTTCCTTTTCAACTTTTTCCCTGTGTTCTAGTACCTTTCCTCTCAGTTTAGGGTAAACCTTTCCTAATACAGTCCCCAGGTGGAGCCCTGTGGTCTGCCCCTGGAGCTATTCCTCCAAATAACAGCCATCCGTTCCATGTTCTCCTGAAATGTTTGTTCAACACACTTTGGTCCACCTAAGTGTACTATCATCTTTCCTCTCCAACACCATTCTAAATACGTTGTTGTGGGAAGCTAATTCATTTCCCTGATTTCTTGTTAAGGTTGAGCCCTTAGCCATTTGTACACCACACTTCTTATTTGCAATGCACTCCTTTGAAACCCCTCCTGGCTCCTCTGGGATCCCTTTCACCAGCTCCCCATGCCCACTGCCCATTCTGGGTACTTTGTTACTAACAGCTTCCACTGATGACTTTCAGAGAATTGACCTTGGGCACCAAAGCTGCTTCACTCTGGGAATTTCACACTTTCCCCTCAGCAGCCTATACCCAATAACTGACTGGTTTGAGAGCATAAACACCTGGCAATTTTGATTCCAGGTGGTAAAGCTCTGAAGAGTAATCTGCGCTCCACAGCTCGGGCTGAGTCTGGGATGGGAAATCTCACCTTTGCTTGGTTTCTTCTCTTCCCCATCCTGCCTCTCCCATTCCCCTACAGATTTCTTCTGACAGTGGACTTAAAATCACTGGCACCCGCATCTTTGACCCAGGCTCTTCTTTTGCTAGAACGTCACCTTAAGACAGCATCCAAACACCACCTGAGGCATCAATCAGAGGAGGCTTCTCCCCAACTCTCACCCACACGATCCAAAAACCCAAGGAAAGTGGTGTGTCTAACTTCAAAACACCCTGACATCTGAACATCTATGCTTGCACTAAAAGAATAATAGGTGTTTTTATTCACCTTACAAAAGACTTCACAATAGGGTTCTAAATACAGGGAACTCCACTTGCGCGCTCAAAATAAAATTACAAAATGTTACCCAAAAACTTGACCCAGAGCAACTTTTCCAGAAATAATTATCCTATATAAAGCAGTGCCCTGTATAGCAGCCCAATAATTGAGGCTTTGAAATCCCTCTGGGGGGGGGGGGGGGGAAGTGGCTTTCTCCAGGGGCCCCCTGGTAAGTTTCTGACTCTTCTCCCCCGCTCCCTCCCTCATCCCCTGCAGGGAGTTGCCATGGTGACCGTGGGACGTTGACCTCTGGAGTAGCTCAGACTCCGAAGAAAGGGTTTCCTCCGGCCTGCGGGGCCTGGAAGCGGGGAACCGAGATGCAAATGGTATTCTCCTCGGTCAATCGGGCAGATGGGCAGATATTCGACTAGTTTAGGCTCGGAGCCTTGAGCAAAGTACCCAAACAACTTCAGATGCGGGGGAGCTGACACGGGGCTCCCCCTGCTGCTCCCGAGTAGAAGCGTTAACAAAACACCTCGCCCTGAGCCCCATTCAGACAGACGCCCGCAAGCAAAGAAAGGCCTTCCTCAGGGAGGCGGGTTCGGGCTGAATGGCTCTAATTAATTTATTATTGGAGTTCACGGATATAAAGAGAGGGTCACTACAAATGTAAATGACGCTGTTTTTATCCCAGGATCTAAGGCACTTAACCAAGGAAATGAAAGCTATCTCACATTTGTTTAATTAGCTCATTTGAATAGAAGAGAGGCCAGGGAGGGACAAAAGGCCTGAACTCAGGAACTTGCCCCGGCGAATCATTCCTCACCCCCTTCACTGGTAGGCCCCCCGCTGAGCTCCTTCCACAGTACTTTTTAAAAAAATGTTATTAATGTTTGCAATTATAAAAATAGTTGGTGCTCACCGTCACAAGTCAAACAATACAAAATTTATTGTAAGTTACCGTCTCCCCTCCGATTGCAGTCAGTGGAGGTAATCAGTGTTAACATCCCGGAGTATATATCTTCCATAGCTTTCTTTGGGATCACTTCAGCGTGCATAACCACTCCCCGTGATGGCCTCCCCCTCTGCCTACCTGCTGCAGCATTGCTCTCACTAACGTGCTCTCATGGCATCCTGGAGATTTCTCCACATCAACATCTACGGATCTAATTAACTCTTTAGTGCCTCCATAATAGTCTATAAGTACTACAACTTATGTAATGATTGTTGATATAATTTTATCTAATTTTTACTCCATGTTTGCTACCCCATCTTTCAAGATTCACCTCCTTCCCTCACAGGGAAAGGGAAAATACCAAAGTGAACAAATAGGGGATTAGAGGTCATTGAGCTAATTGCATGAGAGTCTGCCCTCCGAGATAAAAAGTATAAAACAGGGGCGCCTGGGTAGCTCAGTTGGTTAAGCATCCGACTTGGGCTCAGGTCATGATCTTGCTGTTCGTGAGCCCAAGTCCCGCTTCGGGCTCCGTGAGGACAGGATGGAGCCTGCCTGGGATTCTTTCTCTCTCCCTCTCTCTCTCTTCCCCTTGCTCACTCGCACCCTCTCTCTCTCAAGTAAATAAGTAAGTAAGTAAATAAATAAATAAATACAATAATTTCTCCAACATTCTGCTATTGATGGACAATTCTTTTTTTTTCTTTTACACAAATCAGTATCTATATTGCAACTGTTCTACGATCATGATCATGGCATTCAAAAAAAGACATGAGAAATTAATTCATGTAAATGATGCCTGTTTGATAGACAATTCTGATTATACACAGCTTTTGCTACTATAAATAGGGTCAATCTTTTGCGTGCATGTATATATATCTTATTGTATGTATACATATTTATGTCTTATCATATGTTGTATATATCTTTTATTTCTTCACACTGATGCTATTATTTCTGTAAAATACATTCTCAAAATTGGAGCCAAATGATGTGCTCATTTTTACTTCTAAAAGTCACCTTGAGATTACTTTTTCAAAAAGGTTTAACAATTCACATTGCAGTCTGTTTACCCACGCACTTGACAACACAGAATGTTATCAATCTTTAATTTCTGCCAATCTGATGAGTGAAACTGGTACTAATTGTTGTTTTGTTTTGCGTTTCCCTGACTACAAATAGAGTTGCATGTCTTTTCATATGCTTGTGGATCATCTGTATTCTCTCATCTGTTGAATACCTGTTCATATCCTTTGTCCATTTTTTTGAAGTTTTGCCTTTTCCTTATCAGGTTATACTTTCACAATATTATTTATTGTCTGTCACAGGTATTATCATTGTTAGTTTTTTGACTCAGTAGGACTCCATCATTTCTGTCGATTTCACTTGTGAATACCAGCTTTCACCGTTTTTTCCAGGTTTAATGGACAAGGGTGAAGGTCTGGGGAAAATCATGCCATGACTATAGAACATAACAGAGAGGAGGTTCAAGTGATCCTTAATCAGGATGGCTGGGAAAACTAGGAGGATGGGAAAACCAAATTAACAGAATTTAGCATCTTATATCAGGCAGAGAGAGGTGAGTAGCTTTTCCAGAATTCAGTCAATCTCTTTGTTCTGCTTTTCTTTAAGATTTTATTTTTAAATAATCTCTGTACCCAATGTGGGGCTCAAACTTACAACCCTGAGATCAAGAGTCGCATGTGCTACCAACTGAGCCAGGCGGGTGAGGTGCCCCTCTTTGTTCTGTTTTTAATTCCCTCTTGGAATAGAGTCCTTCTCCCACATCCTTTATCTAGCTCACTCCTACTCATTTCTCAAAACTCACCTCAAACATCACCTCCTCTGAAAAGCCTTCCTTGATCCACCCACCAGCCGACCTAGATGCCCCTCCTATGTGTAGTTCTATTCTAGCTCTTGTCACCTCATATCATAACCCACTCGTCAGCTTGTCAGTCCCCCGCCTCCAGACTGATAGTCTTAGAGCAGGACTCCCAGGTCTGCCTGGGGGCTCAGTGGGCTAAGCGTCTGACTCTTGACTTCGGCTCAGGTCATGAGCTTGTAGTTCGTGAGTTTGAGACCGCATTGGGCTCTACACTGACAGTGCAGAGCCTGCTTTGGATTTTCTGTTTTCCTCTCTCTCTCTGCCCCTTCCTTGCTCATGCTCTCTCTATGTGTCAAAAATAAATAAACATTAAGGGGCGCCTGGGTGGCGCAGTCGGTTAAGCGTCCGACTTCAGCCAGGTCACGATCTCGCGGTCCGTGAGTTCGAGCCCCGCGTCGGGCTCTGGGCTGATGGCTCGGAGCCTGGAGCCTGTTTCCGATTCTATGTCTCCCTCTCTCTCTGCCCCTCCCCCGTTCATGCTCTGTCTCTCTCTGTCCCAAAAATAAATGAAAAACGTTGAAAAAAAATTAAAATAAATAAATAAATAAATAAATAAATAAACAAACATTAAGAAAAAAAAAATAGAGCAGGACTCCCTTTGGAGCACATGATCATTCCCAGGGTCCAGCACCTTCGTGAGTTCTCGGTTTGTTCAGCTAGCTTGAACCAATTTGGCAAACTTTTCCTTGGCACCACAATGTCAGGTGCCGTGGGGGTGACGGAAGAATTATAACACGTGACCCCTGATATCAGAGTGATTAAGATCTAGCTGAGGCATAATGACACGCTAAAATGGAGATAGTTGTGCCTGAGAGCAATTACACTTCGGGAGCATATCATGTAATTGAGAATACAAATGCAATAGAAGCCCTGGGTGAGGGCGTACATGGAAGTCACGGAGGACGTGGAATTTGATCTGGACTGTGAGGGTGGGTAGGATTTGGGCGGGGAGTCAGAAGAAACCAGGGCAGCCACGTAGGGGCAGCAATGGGCAAAGGTATGGGACTGGGAAAGAGCATGTGGTCCTCATGTGACAGCAGGGAGGTTCGAGTGACCGGAGCAGAGAGCTTTTCCAAGGAGGAGGAGGAAATCCGTGTTGGACAGCATCTGGCTTCGGCAAGGATTACTTAGGAATGTGCGTGCTGCCTCCCCAGATCTTGTGGACTGATTATGGCACTCTGCCATATACTCTAAAGACAGGTTCACATGTCTCTATCACTAAGTTGTGAGCTCCTAGTCCGGAGTGTGGGTTGCAGAATAATGTCCTCCACACATACACACACACACACACACACACACACACACACACACAAAGATGTCCGTATCCGAATCTCCAGAGCCTGTAACTATTCTGCATTATGTGGCAAAGGGGAATTAAGGCTGCTAGTCAGCTGACCTAAAACCAGATTATCCTGGATTATCTGGGTGGTCCAACATAATCACATGGGTCCTTACAAATGGAACAGAGAGGCAGAAGGGAGTCGGAGGGAGCTGTGACCGCTGGGGAAGGTCAGAGTGACACAATGTGAGGAGGATTCAGCTCACGGTTGCTGGATGTGGAATGAAGGAGGGAGTGAAGGAGGGAGCCAACAAGCCTAGGATCACGGGCAGGCTCTAAGTGCTGGAAAGGGCAAGGACACAGATTCTCCCTTAAAGCCTCCGGAGAGGGAAACAGCCGTGCAGGCATATTGATTTTACCCCAGGGAGACCCGTTTCAGACTTCTGATGTACAGGACTGTAAGATAATAAACATGTATTGTTTAAGCCACTAAGTTCGATGTACTTTGTTACAGCAGCAATAGGAAAACAGACACAGGACGGACCATGTCTCGGTCGAATTTGCATCCACACATAACTCAGCTGCCTCTATTCCGGTGCTCAGTAAATGCTTCCTTAATGCAACTGTGTAAAGAACCACTGACTCAACATCCCTCCCCGAGAACATCAAGCAAACTCTACCAACATCCATGGGCGTAGAGCCACGTGCTTCGGGTCAGTTTGCTCTCGGCACAGATTTTGTTTTTGCTATTATAAAATAACATCAGAGCAAGTATCATCCTTCTGTTTTTGAAACAATTTGCTTATCCTAAGCAGATTTCCTGGGTCAAAGATGATGGACAATTTTTACGGCTCTTGACCCATTTAACCCAACTTACTTTCCAGAGAGTTAGAGCTAATCGGCGCCCTTGCTTGTAATCAAGCACCACCGTGTACCCACCACTGGGCCCAGCAGGGCCCTCAGGCACAGCCTCCTCCCTGCACATTAAAGTTTTTTCCGCTTTGATATCAGCTGTACAAGCTTTGGTCCCGGGACTCACTGGGGGCCTCCCACCCTGAGCAGACACCCTGGACATTTTACTGTGGTGGCCTTCCTGGTGGCAAGAGCGGCTTCTCCACAGCGGTGAGGAACATTCCTTAGGGATAATGCTGGTCTGGGAGGGAGCAACCTGACAGATCCCTAGTTTATTTTTAGTCAGCAATTACAATGAGACTTTTTTTTTTTTTTTAAGAGTTGCAAGAACTGATCTGCCTATGTTCGGGAAGCTGGTAATTTTCCAGTGTCCCCAAAGACGGGGCCTGAGAATTGGAGCTGACTGGCCCCAGAGGGAAAAGCTGGTTGCTTTAAAGGTCTGATCCTTTTCTCCCCTTTGCAACACGGTGGGTGGGATGGTTTGTTTTGTTTTGTTTGTTTGTTTGTTTTGGTTTTGCTTTTGTTTTTAATGGAATCTTTTGTTTACTATGCTAATAAGAGCATCATGGAAGCAAGAACAATATTTAGTCATTTTCCATCTGCTTTCAGCCCATAGGGCACAGACCTGCAGGCTTCATCTTCCCTTAGGAATGACTGTCTTCCCACTTGAGGAGAAAAAAAATCACTTTGTCACTCACAAAAGTCTTACTGTGCTTGGGTATGGGGGATGCTGTTCAAAGCATGGGGAGGCAACCAGGCGGGGATGGGGCTAACAGGACCTTCCAAAGCGTTGGGAATCGGAGGCTCCCGGGGAAAATGGGCAGTTCGGGTCTCAGGCTCTCTGAGTGGGCAGGCAGTCGGCTGGCTCTTCCCTCCCTTTTCTCTTTGGCCTCTGTTCTTTTCCCACCGGCCAGCCTCTACCTCTGATATGTCCATATGATACAAAGCCAGTGAAGCCTAGCCTTTAGGAGGCCAGAGGAATGTCCTGCCGCACCAGAGGCACATTCTGGGACTCCGTCAGGCCCAAAGGTACCTTGGTTTTGCCTGCGCGAGCCTGATCTGAAAAAGGAAAAAAGCCTTTGGACTCTAGAGATCTTCACTGTTGTCCTGCTCCTTCTCAGACTTCCCTCATGACTTTCAGTCTCCAGTCCCCAGGGCCTCAGGGTCCCTCTCTGTGAAATGGCCGAACAATCTCGCTTCCCAGGGAGCGAGCACACGGTGTGCCTTGGGAGAAAAGAGCAACAAATATTTATAAATCCATCACCGAAGTGGCAGCTGAAACAGCTGACAGAGCACAGCCCAACCCAGTCAGGCCCCGGACCTCCACAGGGCCTGTTTCTTCCTGCTGCCTCCCACCCACACCCTGACAGAGCAGGGCTGACCTCCAGCCTCTCGGTGGGGCCCCAGGCGACTTCCCAGCCCGTGAATTTCCTTTGGCACTTGGAGGCTCCCCCAGGAGGATTCATGAGACCGCAGCAGGAAATGAGGAACAGAGTTTTAAATCAGAAGGGGAAGCAATGTCTTTGTGTCAGATAAGTGGCCTGGATCCAGGGCTGAGAGACTGTGGCGCGTTTCTCTTCACAGACAGCGGGTGCTCTTCTAGATGTGGTTATGGCAACAAAATAAATGATGGATAATTGCTTTTGTGACAACTTGCCAATTAAATTAGACTCAGCAGAATAACATAATGACAATTTGTTATGCTCCGGTGGGCACTAACATACCAATCATAATTAAATGCTATGACTGAAATAGAATACCGCTCGACGCAGGAATATATAACCCCAATTCCCTCTCCGTGAAACATTATAGGTTGAGGCTTGATTTTAATTTCGGAAAGATAATGGCATTAGTGCATAGCCAAGTGGGCTTGTGGAGAGGCCTGTGGCGAGGGAGATGGGCCTGAGTGGGAACACCAGGCCTGTGAGGAAATGCCCTGGGGGCTGAACTCCAAGGTCGTGGGGGAAAAGCCAAGGAGCCCCTGGATGTGAAGACGGTGCTTCACGGGCTGGGGACGTGCCTGGTCCTGTCAGCGCAGCTTGGGAAGGAAGGGAGGAGGCCTTTGCCAATGGCTTCTGCGGGAACAGGGCCCGTGCTGTGGCGACTCCAAAGGCTCCACACCAGAACGTTCCGGGAGTGGGCACATCCTCGAATGAGAAGCCCAGGCTCACGCTTCACGATAAAGGTGCATTGAAAGCCTACTTCGTGCCAGGCATAGATCTGGTACTCTTCGTCCATAAGGGATCTTCTCCTCACATCCCTTTACTAAAGTGAGGAACCAGCCTCAGAGATGAGGGACCTCCTCAAAATCACAGTCAGTTCAAACCGGATCATCCGCCTTCAAAGCCACTTCCCCTGTCTCCGTGATGTTCTTCCTGGCTGGATGAGGTAGTTTGTCAATACACACAGGGAAGGAAACACGGGAGAGAACCGGAGAAGCAGGCCCAGCGGAGCAAAATGTCCGCCGAGGTCACACCACCCTCCCCGCCTCACAGCTGACTGGGCCGGGAGGGGACAGCTGACCCAATGGGAGCCTATCAGATTCTCCCTCTGGGAACTTTTCAACGGAGTGACTGCAGTTCCATAACACGGTAATGAATGTGCACGTGTGTCTCGATCTGTTTGAGCTGCTCCAGCAGGATACCATAGACCGGGCTGCTGGTCTGGGAAGTCTGGGAAGTCCAAGATCAAGGTGCTTGTAGATTCAGTGCCTAGTGAGAACCCCTTCCCTGTTCATAGACAGCTGTGTCCTCACCAGGTCCTCACATGGTGGATGGGACAAAGGGCAGTGCTCTGGGGTCTCTTTTGTGAGGGCACTAATCCCGTTCATGAGGGCTCCACCCTCATGACCTAATCAGCTCCCAAAGGCCCCCACCTCCACGTACCATCTCACTGGGGATTAGGATTTCGATAGATGAATTTGTGAGGTACACAAACTTTCAGTCCACAGCAGCACTGATTTTAAAGGAGCTTCCCTGGGGCGCCTGGGTGGCTCAGTTAGTTAAGCATGTGACTTCCGCACGGGTCATGATCTCACTGCTCGTGAGTTCAGTTGGCAGGTCGGGCTCTGTGCGGACAGCTCAGTGCCTGGAGGCTGCTTGGGATTCTGTGTCTCCCTCTCTCTCTCCCCCTCCCCCACCCACACTCTGTTTCTCACTCTGTCTCAAAAATAAATAAAAACATTAAAAAAAATAAAAAATAAATAAAAGAGCTTCTCTGTATTATAACATACACACTAAACACACAGCACAAAAAGGGCTACAACTCAACTATCAAAAATGTGACCTAAATTGGATATTCCACTAATAATAAGTATTAATCATGTACTCAAGCTTTAATATCTTTATTGATGCATTAATACCA
The DNA here is from genome assembly GCF_028018385.1 of Neofelis nebulosa. Taxonomy (NCBI): domain Eukaryota; kingdom Metazoa; phylum Chordata; class Mammalia; order Carnivora; family Felidae; genus Neofelis; species Neofelis nebulosa. Next base: position 46,778,119 of record NC_080797.1, read on the forward strand.
AGCCAAGTTCATAAACGATTTGAGGTGGCTTTTAAAAATCAGGTAATTGAGCCTGGCTGGCTCAGTTGGTAGAGCATGCTTGATCTTGGGATTGTAAGTTCAAGCCCCATGTTCGGCCTAGAGTTTACTGTAAAAAAAAAATCAAGTAACAATTATTTATTTATTTATTTATTTTAATTTAGAAGGTGGGGGGCACCAGGGTGGCTCAGTCCATTCAGCATCTGACTCTTGATTTCAGCTCAGGTCATGGGACTGGGCTTAGTGTCCAGCTCTGTGCTGAGCCTGGAGCCTGCTTGAGATTCTCTCTCTCCCTCTCTCTCTCTCTCTCTCTCTCTCTCACTCTGCCCCCCTCCCCCACTCATGCTCTCTCTGTATATATAATTTTAAAAATTAAAATAAAATAAAATTTAGAAAGAGGTTCTGTAGAGATAAAAGGGATGATTGAGGTTTCTCTTTGTCTTCAAACTTTACTGAGCTTATTTCAAAAATAAATAGTGCAAAAACAAATCATATAATACTAAAATGTTTATAATAAAAATCGACCCCCATCAATCCCATTTGCCTACAATGACCACTGACATCAACTCGGTGTGATTTCCTTGGGCCTTGCTTCCCTTCCCGGGGAAGCTGAGTTTCAGTCTCCCGGGGAGTCTGAAAGTGGACCTGAGCATTTATGGATACAATGATAGGTTATCTGGGATTTGCTTCAGATATTTCATGTAATAGTCAATTTGCTTTTTGCTTTAACTAACAGCTTCTTGTGGACCTTATTCCAAATCTGTGCAACATAGATCAGCCCTGTCCTTTCTAATGGCTTTCTATTGTATGGATATCCCATAATTTATCCAACCTCTCTGACCTTGATGGATTGTTTGCAATGTTTTGCTGTAACAAGTGATGCTAAGTAAATATACTTGGGCATACATCTCTTCTCTCGCTCTCTCTCTTTTTTTAATATTTATTTATTTATTTTGAGGGAGGGGCAGGGAGGGGCAGAGAGAGACAGAGAGAGAGAGAATCCCAACCCAAGGCTTGATCTCAGGAACCGTGCATCTCTTCTCTCTTGACAGTAGGTTTCTAAATGATAAATTCCTAAAAGTACAATTTCTGGGTCAAAGGGCAAATGTGTTTTAAATGTGGTTTTTTGTTGTTTATATTTTATTTTTTAGAAAAAGAGAGCACGAGTGGGGGCAAGGGGCAGAGGGAAAGAGAGAGAATTTTGAGTAGTCTCCATGCTCAGCACGGAGCTTGACGCAGGGCTCGATCCCATGACCCTGGAATCATGACCTGAGCCAATATCAAGAGTCGGTCACTCAACTGACTGAGCCACACAGGCGCCCCTTGGGCAGATGTGTTTTAAATTTGACTGGTATTGCCGAATTATTCTTCAAAAACATTAGTGCAAGTTTCAGTTTCAACTACGTATAGCTTTTATCTGTATTCTTCCAAACTCTAGATTGTACCAGTCTGGTTAACCTTTGCCAGCTTTGACAGGCAGAATACCCCTCCTTGTGTTCACGTGTGTTGTTTTAATTGTTGTTCAGTTTGCTCACCTTTTCACGCTTTGTCTGCCATGTGCGTTTCTTCCTCAGCGAATTACCTGTTCATCACCCTCGCTCATTTGTCTATGGGATTTCTCTTTCTTACTGCTTTGTAGCAGCCCTCTGTATGTTATCGACATTAGTCTTTTGTCTAGTATATATGTTTAAAATGTTTTCTTCCAGGGGCGCCTGGGTGACTCAGTTGGTTACGTGCCCAACTCTTGATTTCAGCTCAGGTCATGATCTCAGTTCATGGGTTCGAACCCCATGTCGGACTCCATGCTGAAAACACAGAGCCTGCTTGGAATCCTCTCTATCCCTTTCTTTCCGCCCCTCCCCTGCTTCTGCGCTCTCTTGCTCTCGCTCTCTCTCTCAAAATGAATAAATAAACTTAAAAAAAACACATTCTCTTCCATTCTTTAAGTGTTGTTTGTGGTATTTGTCATCATACAGAAGTTGTTGTTTGTTCATGTAGTCACTCTTTCCTTGCTATCTTCTGCATTTTGTGTCATGCTCAAAAAGGCCCTATATTTTCTTCTAGTACTTTCATAGTTTTACTTTTTATTTTTATTTATTTTTTAAAGAACGAATCTAAGCTTTTCTAAAAAATTTTTTTTAATGTTTATTTATTTTTGAGAGAGAGAGAAAGAGAGAGACAGCGCGAGTGGAGGAGGGGCAGAGAGAGAGGGAGACACAGAATCCGAAGCAGGCTCCAGGCTCTCAGCTGTCAGCACCGAGCCCAACACGGGGCTCGAAGTCACAGACTGTGAGATCACGACCTGAGCTGAAGTCAGATGCTTAACCGACTGAGCCACCCAGGCACCCCTACTTTATGTTTTTAGATCTTTAGTTCACTTGCGGTTTATTTGGGGCATGGTAACAGATAGAGAATTAAACTTAAATGTTCCCTGCAATTCCAACAGTTTATTTCACAACCTATCCTGTTCTCACTGATGTGAAATGCTATCTTTGTCATATACTTAATGCCCATATATGTACCAATTTTTTTCTAGATTCTCCGTTGTATTCCCCTGGTCTAATTGCCTGTTCCTATACCTATATCATGCTGTCTTAATCATTGTCGCTTTGTAATACCTTTGACAGTGAGTAGTTAATGCTATGTTTTGATATTTCAAAATTTGATTAGCCATTCTCATGCATTTCTCTTTGCAGGTGAACTTTATTATCAACTTGTGAAGTTAAAAATTGAACACCTCAATGGGACCTAATTGGAATTGCCCTATCTGTATATATTAAGTTGGGAAGGATGGTCCAAGACTCTTTATGTGAAAGGGAAAAACAAAAACTATGCATGGATTTCTCACCTACCCAGGATGCCATGGCCAGAATCCAACAGGCTCCGAATCAGTTCTGGAATGATCCTGCTCCCGATCCAGTTCTGGAATGTCACCCTCCACTCAGCCTGCTCAGTAGTCAGTTCCTGTGTTTTCTTCCTGTTGGGCTCCAACTTTGATTCCTACTTGCATATGAATTATGTGTTTCTCCGGCCTTTCAAACGCCTCTTATTCTCCTAGCATGGCATGGCTGACTATTCTCCAGTATGCCCCCTCGTGCAGGGGAGTGGTCTCACCCACCGAAGCTGGCCAGTAGGGTCAGGATTGGACAATATCTTCAATGTCATGGTAGCAGGAGGAAACATGAATCTTCTAGCTCAAACTCCCTCCTCTGACTTCATTCCCATAACACAGAGAGCATGGGGAAATGACCATGGGCTTAGACAAACAAAGTTACAGAAGAAGTGGCTGGTTAGGAAAAGTATTTAAAAAAAAATTTTTTTAACAGTAGTAACAAGTAACACCTTTCCCTAGTGTCCACCTTTCCATTCCCTGAAGAGAAATAAATAGAAAGGAAATATTCTAAGACTGTGCTGCCCAAGATTCCACCAGTTCCAGAAAGAGGCTGCCTTCATGGTAACTGGGATGTTTATCCTGGTCAACCTGAAATTTCTACCATTTTTGATATCAGATTCCCATGAGTGTCTGATGGGGCCAGGACTACGGTGAGGCAGGTGCCAAAAGTACATTTGTATGACCTTGAGAATGAGTGACTCCTTGAATTTGGGACCTACTCTGGCCCAGCCCTGGAGTTTGATCCTTTGTGTGGATACTGTGGTCTCTGTCCAGACCCTCTCTGCACCCGTTCTAGCTACTGAGACTATCAGCTGATGATGGCTTGTGGCTAACATCCCTCACTGGGGGTCACTCTAGCCCAGGGAACTGCCTTGCCCCAAATCACACCCCTTCCAGGGGGCAGCCTATGGCCAAGGACTGACTAAGGTGGGGGTGCAAACACTCGGCCTCCTTTTTTTTTTTTTTAGGTTTATTTATTTATTTTGACACAGAGAGCAGGGGAGGGGCAGAGAGAGAGGGAGAGAGAGAATCCCAAGCAGAGAATCTCTGCACTGTCAGCGCAGAGCCTGGTGTGGGGCTTGAACTCACAAACTGTGAGATTATGACCCGAGCCGAAGCCGGACGCTTAACTGATTGAGCCACCCAATGGCCTCCTTTTCTCAACTGGAAGAGTTCTAAAGAGCTGTCCCAGCTCCAGAGTGCCAGGACCTCAGCTCCTGCCACCAGTCAAGAAGCACGATGCCGCACTGTGAGTGCGGAGCCTGCTTGGGATTCTCTCTCTCTCCCTCTCCCTCTCTCTCTCTGCCCCTCTCCTGTTCTCTCTCTCTCTCAAAATAAATAAAAGAAAGAAGAAAGGAAGGGAGGGAGGGAGGGAGGAAGGAAGGAAGCCCAGTGGCAAGGGGGAAAAAAAGGCAGCACAATGCCTGGTAGGCCCCATCAGATCCTGGAGGTTCCAAGGTCCACGCTTTGGACACCTCCATAGAGATGGAGCTAACTTACTGTACGAAGCAAGTGAATCTGAACAGCTCAAAGAACAGTCTGCCATGGGTTCTGTCTGCTGAGATTGCCCCTGTTCAGGGCCACCCATGCATCCTCAAGTTGTTGAAAACATGGGCTACTGATGGCTCAGAGCTTCATGCTGGAAATTGCTTTACCCGAGGTGCACCCCCGCCCCGGGGATGGCCCTAGCAATGACTAGTTGATGGGGGATGGGGATACAAAGGCCCATCCCCACTACCTGGGGAAAACTTTGAAGGGCCACCCCACTTGCAGAGTCTTTGTACAATTAGCTGAGATCTCCATGGCAACCACACTGGGGGACATCTTCTCCCTCTGTCTGATCCTGCCTTCCCTGCCCCCTTCCAGGTGTATCTCCAGAGAACAACCCTAATTAAGGGTTTACATGTTGCTCTTCATCTCAGAGTCCACTTCCAGAGAAACATCCCCAGACTCAGGCTGAGATATTAGGAAACTCCAACGATGTGGACTTGGTTCCCTGACACAAGGAACCCCAACAGTTGTACAGCAACCCATTGATTGACAGTTAAGCCTTAGATCAATTTTCAGGTTGGCTGTTTCCAAACTGTCCCCTCTCACCAGGGTTCAAGGAAACTACCCAAAGAAAGGAGAATGCAGCCTAAACCACACTTCATTGGTGAATTTCACTCACATGCCCTTTTTCCTCACTTTGAATCATATGACTCAAGAAAACTTTAAGTATTAATAGTAAAGCCTTCAGCAAGACAAGGACGAACCCAGGGACATCTGCTAGGGAACACAACCAAGCTTGTCCTTCTGAAAGGAAGGGAAGAGAGATTAGCAATTATGATGTCTACAGGGGGTTCAGTGTTATACAGGAATATTTTTAGTAAATGACAGAGAAAAACGTAGAAAACAGGCTGATTGATTGACAGACAACCCAATTTTTAATCTGGACATCTTTAATAAATTCTGCAATGCAGGATTATCAATCTTATCTTACCTGGATTTCTACCTTCGCAAGGAGATGCCCTTGATTTTAGAGGCCAGAATAAGTGGCTTCTTTATCAAAAGGTTCACAGTAAATGGCCAAGCCTGAGCAGCTCTGAGCCAGCCCCCAGGAGCCAAATCTCATCACCTTTTCACGGTAAAAGAGTTTTTCTGACTAGTTACACATAGGGAATCAATCTTTTTTACGTAAATCCTTCTGGACTTAAATACAAGCAAAATGCAAATGCCAACTTCACCTGGATGTGGAAATGCGGTTCTAAGGAGCCAAAGTCACTGTGGCATGTTTCATGTGTCAGCACAATGAAAGCTTTTTCCATTCGGGATCTTTTTTGGCTCCTTCAACCCTTGGAATCAAGTGCAATGCTATTATTATCCCCATTTTGTTGATGAGCAAACTGGGGCTCTGAGAAGTTAAGTAATTTGCCCAAGATTATGAAATGTATATGGGAGAGCTGGAACCCCAACCAACCCACCTGAGGTAGAGCCCGTATTTTTAACTGTGATGTTTTAGTCTGATATCCTATAGATGTTTAGCAATGTCGTACAGCATCATAGCCATAGCATCATGCTGCTTACATTTCAGATTTTAACACTTACATATCAAATGTAATATTATATTTTCTATGACAATTTAAAAATGTGAGGCTGTATACTTTTTTTTTTTTTTCAAAATAAGGGTGTGGTATATTGTCTGTTGTCTGTTTTCCAGATTTTTCAGTCAATTCGTCTATAGGTGTTTCTTGCTTCCATATTAATGACACTTTTCAAATTATAATTTTTTAAAGTCACAAATAAAGGCCAAAAGGAAGTTCTATGTCTGACATGAGGAGTGGGAAGGAAGAACAGTGGATAGATAGCTGCATATTTGTTCTGTAACAACTTCTTCTTTATTGTTCTCTGCTCTCCAAAGATATCTTCAAACTTATGTTATTTGTTTAAACATAGTAAGAAGGAAAAGTCATTTATTATCTGTAGTCTGATGGCTTCATATTGAAAGTCTTTATAAATCTGCTTCTATTGTCTGTTTTTGCTGGTTCTCACTCATGGAGTCATGTTTCCTTGTGTGTCTGGTTGTCACTGACCGCAGTCCAATATCTTAAAAATAATTGATAGGAATAATATAAGACGTAATGGAAAAGTACCTATGCCCAAAAATCTGCTTCTCTAATGCATGAGAGCCATACCAGTCTGGGCCCAAATTAAACCAAGTGCAAGGCCTGAAATTTCCTGGGCCAGGACAATCTGGTAATTGGAACCTTGTGTTGTAATTCTGTGTGGCAGGTGCTCCATTTCCAGATCTCCCTCATCCACCCACCTCCTTGGACCAGCTCCTGGCCCTCTCTTCCCATTAGGCTACAAGGCCACCCAGGATCAGTAACCCTCAGGGCAAAATCAGCCTCTGTGCCCACTCACCTCTTTATTCCTACTCTTCTGTCCGTTGACCTAGTCATTTCTTACCGTTTGTCAGCAATACTATTTAAGAAGATTTCAGAAGTTATTTTATGTAGTGGGAGAGTTGGTCCAGGTAGTTTACCTTGCCATTGCTAGGAAGGTTCATCCTACAAGTTTCTCAAGAAATAACCAACTCAGCGTGCCTGGGAGGCTCGGTCAGTTAAGCGTCCAACTCTTGATTTCAGCTCAGGTCATGATCTCATGGTCATGGGATCCAGCCCCGTGTTGGGCTCTGGGCTGGGCGTGGAGCCTGCTTGAGATTCTCTTTCTCCCTCTGTCCCCTCCCCTGCTTGTGCACATGAGCACACGTGCGTGGTCTCTCTCTCTCTCAAAAAAAAAAAAAAAAAAATAATAATAATAATAAAAGTCAGCACCTGGGTGGCTCAGTTGGTTAGGCAACTGAGTTCAGCTCAGGTCATGATCTTGCTGTGCATGGGTTCAAGCCCCGTGTTGGTCTCTGTGCTGACAGCTCCGAGCCTGGAGCCTGCTTCAGATACTGTCTCCATCTCTCTCTCGGCCCCTCCCCCGCTCATGCTCTGTCTCTCTCTCTCTCTCTCTGTCTCAAAAATAAACATTGAAAACAATAATAATAATAAATAAATAATAAAAGCAAAATAACCAACTCAGAACAAATTTGGGACCCTATGAATACCTGAGGTTTGATTTGTGTGTCTTAAAACAAAATAATCAAATTTTCAACAAAGCATCTTTAATTGCGCTCACTGAGGCCTGCAGTTCACAGCCGCACTGGTTTAGGTCCTCAAAGGAAGGGGGTCTGGAGGTGGGAAGGGAAGACTGTAGGAGTCCCCACAACATCAGGTTCACTGGGTCTGCCACTGAGCCACTGTGCAACCTTGGCCAGTGGCGCCTGTCTTAGCTGGTTTTCTCAACTGGAAAATGAGAAGAAGAAGAAGAATGTCTATCTGACAACGTTGTCGTATGGACTAAACGAGATTAAATAATACATGCAAAGCCTTTAGCACAATGTTAAGTGTCTGATAAACATGATGATTATTATTATCCCTAAGACGCTGATGTCCTCAGACACACACGCACACACACCCTCCCCGGCCTGCCCCATATTCCTCCCACGTGCACGTAGATCCAGTCAAGAACCACTGCCTTAGTTAATGATGATTTGAATAAATCACTCAATTCCAGCGGTCTGGTTGCTAAGGACATCATTCTGGAGGCCTTAAAGGCAGGCCTCCTGGATTTTATCTCCCTTAACTCATTCTGTGACCTACAAATTGAAAGGACGACAATAATTCAGACGTGGAAAGGGCCTGGAGACCCCCCGATGAAAGGTACCCCTACAACCACGTGGCAGGTTGTGCTGTTGTGATAAAGCAGAAGGCTGTTTGAAAATAATCAAAAATTCTCTCAGGAAACCCAATTATATTTTTACATCAAGAATCAAAATGCCAGTGCCGCAGACTTCAGCCTATCATTCACAAACCTTTTATCCTGTAATTAAGCCAGATCTGCTGCTGGGCTAATTCTTCCCTGAATGACACCACCCTTTGAGCCAGCCCGTATGTCGGCAGAAGACTTCACTCTGATGATCTATTACACCAATACATCACCGCGGTGAGCTGCCTCCTTAATGATTTATCCATAACACATCATCAGAGTGAGCCACACTCATAATATATTGCTCAATAAGTCTGCGGTAGCCAAGGGGGAAAGCCACGAACAGCGGCCAAGTCCGTGACCTTACATGGTTGGTGTCAGCGTGCGGGGCCCATGCTGGGCTCCCCCTTCCTCAACAAATGTTTATGTAGGCGGGAGGGCTCTCGTGCCGATAGGCTTTTAAAACATGAAGAACCATGACCTTAAGAAAGTCTTATAAATCCTGAGCAGAAAAGCCCCTCAGTGGGCAGTGGGGGCTACCCTTCTAAGCCTGTCAACTAGGTAGAAAGCATTTTCTTTAAGCTCTTACTTGGAAGGCCAGGACCACTGCACTACACAAATCCAAAGGGCGCCATTCACATCGCAATCTGTGCAAATGGTGCCCCCTAGAGTTGTGCAATGTGCAGCCCGAGCCACCTCACACGACCGCCCTGTAGGAGGTCCTGATTAAGAGCATAGATTCTGGCATCAGACGGCCTCATCTGAGTCAAGGTTCTGGGAATAACGGTCCTACTCATGGGGTTGCTATGAGATTGAACAGGATAATGTATGCAGAGCCCTATGACATAGGAAGCACTCAGCCAACATTAGCACGACTGGCAGCAACCTTAATGAATCCTGAGAGCCAGGAAGCCTGTAGGTCAAGGCTGGGGCAGCAGGCAGCCCCTGGGTATTGTGCTCTTCATTCTGTGGGGTCTTGTTTCATTGGTATGTATTTATATCCCGCATCACTCAAAAGAAAAAGGGCCAATTCTTCCCTTTGGGCAAGAGAATGCTTACAGAAATACATACTACGATAAAAATAAGTAGATGGGGTGGGGGGAGAGTGCCTGGGCGGCTCGGTTAAGCATCTGACTCTTGGTTTCAGTTCAGGGCCTGATCTCCTAGTTTCATGAGTTCAAGCCCCGCGTTGGGTTCTATGCTGACAGCACGGAGCCGCGTTGGGATTCTCCGTTTTCCTCTCTGCCCCTCCCCTACTCGCACTGTCTCTGTCTCTCTCAAAATAAACTTAAAAAAAGAAAAAATGTAGATAGGGACATTCAGGGAAAGAAAGATTTAGCAAAATTTAGGCAAAAATGGTGCACCAAAACGGCACTGAGAACGAGCCGGGAAGGAGCAACGGGCACACTCACACACTCAGGCAAAAGTGAGATTTGGCACAGCCATTCTGGGGAGCACACTGGCATTGCCCAGAAAAGTAAAGCTGGGCACACCCTACAGCCCGGCAATCCACTCCCAGGTGTGTGCCCCAGCTCAGAGGAACTCTGTCTTGCACCTGTGCACAAAGGAACCGATGTAACAACGTTCCCTGCACCATCCTGGAGACAGGGAAAAAACTGGAAACGCCCACCAATAGGAAAAGAAATATGTAACGGTACTAGCCAGCTCTTACATAGTGCACGCTGTGTGCCAGGCATGTTTTAAATGTTTCACATCTGTGATATCTTGTCATCTTCACATCAATTCTCTGTGTTAGGTGCTATCATTTGCCCATTTTATAGCCGAGGAAACTGACGCATAGGGAGGTTAATTTGCCCAAGGTCGCAGAACTAGTAAGTGGCAGAGCTAGGATTTGAACCCTGGCATTCTGTCCCAGGGCCAAGCTCTGAGACACCACGTAATCATTTGTCTTCTCTTCCGGGTGGAATACTACACAGTAGCGAAAAATGAATTGACTAGAGCTACACGTGTCAGCACAGGTAAGTTTCAAAACATAAGCCTTGGGGCTCCTGGCTGCCTCTATGGGTGAAGCGTCCAACTCGTGATTTCAGGTCAGGCCGTGATCTCGTGGTTTGTGAGTTCCAGCCCCACACTGGACTCTGCTCTGACAGCGCTGAGCCTGCTTGGGATTCTCACTCCTCTCTCTCTCTCTCTCTCTCTGTCTGCCCCTCCCCTCGTACTCTCTCTCTCTCAAAATAAATTAAAACCTTAAAAACAAAAGCATACTCCTCGAGTAAAACAAAATATTACAGAGCAATACATATAATATGAAACCACTTATAGAATGTCTTTAAATGTGGAAAACAATACCATATGTTTGTTACAGAGGCATATGTTTGGAGAAAAATTATTCTTTCTTAAAGAGGAAAGGAGAAAGCAAGTCCAGGAAGAGCCCTCCCACAGGGCTGGGAGGAGGGGGAACGGGGTCAGGACCAGGTGCTCAGAGGCCTGCGTTTGTCTTTGCTAAGTTCTACGTCTGAAGCTGGGTGGCGGGACATTTGTCATGTATTCCCTGTCATTTTTGTACGCCTGATCTGTTTCATAATTATCAAAACACAGCCATCATAAGTTCCTATGCGACTGTGAGCTGCATGTGACCCTCAATTCAGCTCTGAATTGACTCACAGCCAGAACTAGGAGGGACCCTAAGGTGCCAGATTGGCAGAGACCACGGCAATAAACTACCCCCGTAGTTCAGAAGCAACACGGGGTTCCTCTGAATCAAGATGTAACAGGAATTTCGTCCATGCGTCACCACAGTGGAAAAGATGATTAGTAACAACATTCCTACAGAAATAAAAGGGAGGGAAGGGGCATCACACAGCCATTTTCTAGCGTCCCCCAACGTATGCCAATGGCTTCACGTGAGGGCGAGACTCAGAAAGAGCTGCTGTATGAGGGCCCCTCTCTATTGCCAGCGTCTGAGACATTTCCAGAGCAACAGGCCTGGGTGAAGCAGCAGGGAAGCAGGCAGACCCTAGAAGGCATCCCCCTGGAGGGGAAGGAAATAACCTCGACTCTGGGCAGTTCTCTCCCTCAAACGTCTGCTCCTCTTGCTGGGACACGTTGCTGTGGACACGGCATCCAGGCGGCCAGCGTCTCTGCAGGCTGAGAAGGTCCCGGCCCCGGGACCAGAAGGCATCCACCCTTTGCCTAGTGTTGCTGGCGATCACTCTGACTTCTCACACCCTGGGTCCATCCAGCTGTGTTTAAACCTTTGGTTTTTACCCTCATCGTACAAAGTAGGGAGTCAAGAGGTAGTAGATGGAACAAGAAATAGAGGCGTAAGTACTTTACGCGATTATAATATTGTGATTTGTAAAAAGACGTGCATACTGGTCTCTGCCCCCAGCTCCTAACACAGAGCTCCTGAAACCCTTGTAATTTCCTGCGTGGACAGGAGTGTCTTTTGTTCTAATGAGGTGACTCTGCGTGGCTCCTGGATGAGGGCTGGTCGCTGGAAAGCCCAAGCCGAAATTAGAAGCTTGGAATTTTCAGCCCTGCCTCCCATTCTCTTGAGAAGTGGCGTCAGTGATCAATCACGCCTGCGTGATGAAGCCTCCTTAAAATCCCAAAATCACAGGGTTCTGAGAGCTTCCAGGTTGGTGGACACGTGGAGGGAGGCGCTGGGAACGTGGAGCAACCAGAGGGGGCATCGGGCCTCCGCACCCCTTCCCCCATACCTGTCCCATGCATCTCTTCCGTGTGGACATTCAGCTGTGTCCAGCGTCCTATCCTTTAATAAACTGGTAAATGTGTTTCCCTGATGCAGCTGCTCTAACAAATCAATCGAACCCAAGGAGAAGGTCGTTGGAACATGTAATCGGTAGCCGGTTGGTGAGAAGTGTAGGTGATAACCTAGACTTTCAACTGGCATCAGAAGTGCGTGTGCATGTGTGTGTGTGGGGGGGGGGGGGGGGGGTTGAGGGGCAGTTTTGTGGGATTGAGCCCTTAACCTGTGGGATCTGACACCACGTCTGGGTAGTGTTAGAATGAAAGTAAATTGTAAGCCACCAAGCTGGTGTAGCAGACAATTGCTCGTTGAGGGGACAACACCCGCCCCCACCCTCGCCCCGCCACATTTGGTGATCAGAAATAAAGTGTTTTATGTGGGTGGTAAAGGAGGGTCATGGGGAGGAACGCAGTAGGGAGGAGGGTTTTCCCTGCACAGGAAGGTGGAAAACCAAGTTTTCCCTTACGGAAATGTTCCAAAAGTAGAGGAACCGTGTTAGTTTCCGGGGGGTTGCCAGAACTAATCGCCACAAATGGAGTGGCTTAACACAACAGTAATTTCTCTCGCACAGTCTGGAGGTCAGGAGTCTGAAATCAAGATGTCAGCAGGGCCGTGCTCCCTCTGGAGGCTCCAGAGAGATTCCTGCCTCGCTCTCCTAGCTCCCCCCCCACCCCCCAGAATCGTGGCTAGCAACCCCCCGTCCTCCTTGGGTCGTGGCTGCACCACTCCAATCTCTGTCTTCGTCTCCACAAGGCTGTCTTCCCGCTTTGTGAGTGTCTGTTTCCAAAGCTCTCTCTCCTTACAAGGATGCCAGTCACTGGGTTTAGGGCCTCCTCTACTCCACCACGACCTCATCTTTACTCGATTACATCTGCAAAGACCCTAATGCCGAATAAGGTCACACTCGCAGGTATCAGCAGCTTGGACTTCAACGTATCTTTTTGAGGGGGAAGGGAGTACACAGTTCAACTCCACACAGAACCTTAATAGGTGTGAATAACAGAGGAACTAAAGGGGGGAAATACCACAGTGGAAGGAAGAGAGAATCTAACTCGCCTCACCCCCCTCCATCATGGCAGAAAGCGAGGACGCACTGGCTGCAGTAGGGGGTATAAACTGATGTGCGAAGGTAATCACCAGAAGCACCCAAACTGAAAATAGTTAACCCTGGTTGGCCCCAGGGACAGGCTGAGGTAGGAGGAGGCAGAGAGCCCGTTCAGGGGACTGTGAGGAAATTTGAATATGGACTGACGATTAGGTAACATTACAAAATTACTGTTAATTACCATTTTGTCGGGCTTCATAATGGCAATGGTCTTGATGTAAGAAAAGGTCTCATTTTTCAGAGAAGCAAGCTGAAGGCTTGAGTGAGAGAGGTTATGTCTGGACTTGCTTTTTTTTTTTTTTTTTAATTTTTTTTCAACGTTTTTTATTTATTTTTGGGACAGAGAGAGACAGAGCATGAATGGGGGAGGGGCAGAGAGAGAGGGAGACACAGAATCGGAAACAGGCTCCAGGCTCTGAGCCATCAGCCCAGAGCCTGACACGGGGCTCGAACTCACGGACCGCGAGATCGTGACCTGGCTGAAGTCGGACGCTTAACCGACTGCGCCACCCAGGCGCCCCTGGACTTGCTTTAAAATATAGATGGGGCGCCTGGGTGGCTCAGACTCTTGATTTTGGCTCAGGTCATGATCCCAGGGTTGTGGGATCAAGCCCCACATCGGGCTCCACTGCAGAGCATGGAGCCTGCTTAGGATTCTCTCTCTCTCTCTCTCTCTCTCTCTCTCTCTCTCTCCCCCTCTGCCCCTCTCCCCCACTCACATGTGCTCTCTCTCTCTCTCTCTCTCTCTAAAAATAAAATAGAAAACTGGGGCACCTAGGTGGCTCAGTCAGTTAAGCATCTGACTTCAGCTCAGGTCATGATCTCACGGTTCATGAGTTCAAGCCCCATATCGGGCTCTGTGCTGACAGCTCAGAGCCTGGAGCCTGCTTTGTATTCTGTGTCTCCCTCTCTCTCTGCCTCTCCCCCGCTCGCACTCTGTCTCTGTCTCTCAAAAATGAATAAACATTAAAAAATTAAAAAAATAGGGGCGCCTGGGTGGTTTGGTCAGTTGGGCGTCCGGCTTGGGCTCAGGTTATGATCTCACATTGGTGGGTTCGAGCCCCGCGTTGGGCTCTGTGCCGACCGCTTGGAGCCTGGAGCCTGCTTCGGATTCTGTGTCTCCCTCGCTCTCTGCCCCTCCCCGGCTTGTACTGTTTCCGTCTCAAAAATAAACAAACATAAAAAAAAATTTTTTTAATAAATTAAAAAAATAAAAATAATATAAAATATAAGAAATATATGGATAAGCAAAATCTTTGGAAAAGATCGAGAGAGCAAATAGAAAAAAATATTAACAATGGTTACGTCTACATGATGAACATATGGAGGATTATACCATTCTCTCTACTGTCATAAGTGTTTCCACCATCAAAGTTTTTTTTTTTTTTAATTTTTTTTTTCAACGTTTTTTATTTATTTTTGGGACAGAGAGAGACAGAGCATGAACGGGGGAGGGGCAGAGAGAGAGGGAGACACAGAATCGGAAACAGGCTCCAGGCTCCGAGCCGTCAGCCCAGAGCCTGACGCGGGGCTCGAACTCACGGACCGCGAGATCGTGACCTGGCTGAAGTCGGACGCTTAACCGACTGCGCCACCCAGGCGCCCCCACCATCAAAGTTTTAAGGCGGCAAGAGTTGAAGTCTTGGGAGGCGCCTTCTCTCCCACTGCAACTCTTCTTGGACCCACAGACCCAACGATCAGGGCTTCCAAGGCCTTGTACTTCAACCTCCTTATTTTACAAACGGCCAAAAAGGTTGAATGACTTTCCAAACTCACACGGCCAACGAGTGGGATGAGTTGGGGCCGGCCCGGGGTCTCCAGGAGTCCCATCCAGGTCCCCGGCTGCTGTCCCATGCCATCTCCTACCTCAGTGGTGGGCTGAAGGAGCTATTTTTCAGTGTCAGTTAACAATGGAGGCACACTCAGTTCTTTTTTTTTTTTTTTTTTTTTAAGGCAGACATTGCCTACGGGTCACTGGGTTCTCATATATAAGAAATCTTGATTATACCTGAAAGCTCTATTCTCAACACGACAGTAAAGTACGTTCTGGTCCTTTATGCCTTAAAGTAACCCCTTGGAGGCTTGGCAAGGTGTGTGTCAGTTGAGCCACAAGTATCTGTCATCTATCTTCCACTGACATTAATTATAATATTAATTAACTTCATTAATATTATTATATAACAACTATAATCAACTCTATTATAATAATATTATAACATAGTTATTAATTATAAGACAACTGCATGGGGGAACTAAGTCCTTCCTTTGAGACTTTCCTAAATTTGACCTTTTTGACTTTTACAGGTATTCAAAGTGGCTCTTTTCAAAAAGCCACGGTAGGTGTGTCGATCAATAGTCAAAAGGGAAGGAATAAACAGCTCCAACCTTGAGAACAAGCGGCATTGGAGAAGGCCAGGAGAAACAGGGCTGGACTGCAGCAGGACCGTGGAACATTCTGGTACCCTCTACCTGCCTGCAGTTCAGATTACCCGACCCCTCCTACTCTTCTGGCTTGTCTCCCACGGCCCGTTTTTCTTCTCTCACAACCAAAAGTAGGAAAGTTAGGGATGGGGCAGGGTGGCCAAAGACCAGCTTTGCCTTCTTAGGATTTCGGTTGGAAACTTTCTGGGATTAAGCTGGCTACCTCTTGCTCTCACCTCAGGGGCCCTGGCAGTGTGGCTGGACCCGGAAACCAGGAGCCGAGGCTCATGCATGCTCACTGAGGTGAGCCAGGCACTGAGCCCACGCTTTCCCAGCCTGAAAAGGGAGACCCTGCCGGCGCTGAGTCAGCTCAGGGCTGCGGCAGAAGTGGTAACACAAGCCCATCGGCCCTTGAGTTATACCTTTAAGGGGCTGGAAGCCCCAAGGAGCCAAAGTGACATATATGCCAGGGCAGGGGAACGTGGTTCCCAGCAGGGGGCCAGGCCGGAAGAAGGGATGAATTCCAGCAGGGCAGGGGGGCCGTGACCCTCTGCTGCTGAGATAGAGCAGGGCCGGTTCACCTCACCTGGCAAGAGCCAAGGGAAGCGGGTGATAAAGCCCAGGATCCAACTGTCTTTGTGTTTACTATTCAAGAGATAATCCCGAGCATGTTTGGGATTGAAATAAAGCACCGAGGAGGGGGTTTGAAGAACAACCCAGCAT